>NC_081553.1:177474104-178074104 GCF_963082655.1 Stomoxys calcitrans
TTATTGTGTACTATCTTTCGTCTGCTTGATTCTGTTGAGTGTCAAGACCCAGGAACTCCGCGACTAAGATGGGGTGCGTCCACAGGGATCTGGGTCTGAGTCGAGTGGGTCTGGCTGGGCAGTTAAACAGGTGACGTGTATCGTGCGGTCCCTGGTTACAGTCGGGACATACATCTTGCACGTCGGCATCAATCCTAACTCTGTGGGAATTGAGGCGGCTGCATCTGCCGGAACGTAATTGAGCCAGAATCACTCTGGTTTGCCGGGGGAGGTCGATTTCTTCGGGTGCAATGGGTGGCGGTCGTACTCCAAGGACTACATTCACCCGGTAGCCAGTTAACGCGTCTGCTACCGTGTCTGCATGAATGTTGTTCAGACCCGCTTGATATGCCGCTTGATCTAGAGGTTCTCTCTTGTAGCGCTGGACCTCACGCTCTAGATCATGTAGATCTACCTTAAGGCTTCTGGGCGGTGGGTATCTATCCACAAGATGATGATTTGGATGATTTCTGCGATAACAGCCCAAAAGGTATTGCTTAGACAGCATGTAGTTATGTCTTCGCACTGGTAGGATCTTTGTCTCCTGGTGGAGGTGGTCCACATGAGAACTAAGGAGGCAGCCCGTCGCAGTTCGGAGGGCGGCATTCTGACAGATCTGAATATTATTCCACTGCGTGTCACAAAGCTGACGTGTCCACACTGGCGCTGCATAACTTACCACAGACCGGCCAATTGCTTTGTACGTGGTCAACAAGGTTTCTTTGTCTGCACCCCAAGTGCTGCCAGCGAGTGACTTGAGGACCTTGTTTCTACTTTTGACTTTATTGCAGATTGCTGTGGCATGTGGGGAGAAAGTGTAGGAGCTGTCAAATGTGACGCCAAGTATTTTGGGACACTTGATGGTCGGAATCAATTCTCCATCGACCATCACAGTCAGCTCAGAATTCACCTCACGCGTATTTGTAGTGAACAGTGTGGCTGAAGATTTGGTGGCGGATATCTTCAGATTTCTTGCAGCGAAATAAGAGGCAAGCTCGTTGAGGTAGACGTTCAACCTATCGCAGATGTCATCAATGGGTGGGGGGCCTGATGCCAAGATCGTACAGTCGTCCGCATATGATACGATCTCTATGCCGTCTGGAGGAGGTGGGATGGAGGAAAGGTAGAGGTTAAACAGAGCCGGAGATATCACCCCGCCTTGGGGAACTCCCTGTTTCACTCTACGGTGTTTTGACTTCTTATCCCTAAATTCCACAAATGACTGGCGGCCACACAGATAATTCGCGACCCAACGTTTAAGGCCTGGCTGGAGGGACGTGTTGGCGATGTCCTCAAATAATTTGGCATGGCTGACCGTGTCGAATGCCTTCGATAGGTCCAATGCCACGAGGACCGTCCTATCACGTGGCCTGGGTTGATTGAAGCCACGGCAAATGTGTGTGGTGATGGCATGCAAAGCTGTTGTTGTGCTGTGCAGTCTCCGAAATCCGTGTTGATGCTCGGCGAATGGAAATTCTCCTACGAGGCTCGGGAGGAGTAATGCCTCAAGCGTCTTAGCCACTGGTGAGAGAAGGGAGATCGGTCTGTACGACTCCCCCAAACTCGGGTCTTTACCAGGCTTCAGTAGCGGGATCACTCTGCCCATTTTCCAGACATCGGGAACTATAAGAGTGTTCAATGACAGGTTAAGGACAGTGGTAAGGTACTCAACTCCAGGTAAATCCAGATTCTTCAGCATCAATGTAGAGATTCCGTCGGGGCCCAACGCCTTGGAAGATTTGGCGCCACGGATGACATTCGTAACTTCGCCCACGGTAAATTGTGATGGCTGTTCATCGGCTCGGAGACCACAAATACGGCGAATGGCTCTCCTCCTTGCCCTGTCTCTCTCGGGATGCACGATAAATTGACGGTTGAACAACCTGGCGCATCTCTTCGGATCAGTCACGGTTAACTCGCCAAAAGTGACTGAGGTCCTGTCGTCCCGTCTACCGGGGTTCGAGAGAGACTTAACAGTGGCCCACAATTTGCCTGCACCGGTGCCTAAGTTACATTGCTCCAAGTGTTCCAGCCACAAATTCCGCTTATGTTCGTTGACTACCCTGTTTATTTCCAGATTCAGCTCGCTGATTCTGGGGTTAGCGGGGTCCATAGCACGAATCCCATCACGCTCGTCTGCGAGTACCACTGCTTGCGCCGGGAAATTGGGTCGCACTTGCGGTATTCTACCGGCTGGTATAAAGCGAGCGGCTGCTGCGTTGATGATGTCTCGGAATTTCCTCTCGGCCACAAGCACATCAGAGGGGGGTGGCAGTTCATTGAAGCGGCGATTGGTATACTCTCTGAAGCCAGTCCAATTGGCCTTCTTATAGTTGATGAACGTTCGGCGCTCAGAGGTTATGAAGTCGGGTGGTCGGTCGATGGTGAGGATTATGGGGAGGTGGTCTGACCCCAAAGAGATGACCGCTTGCCAGGATACGTCACTCAGGAGATCAGGGGATGCGATTGAGATGTCTGGCGAGCTGCTGCACCTCCTCGTAATCCTAGTGGGGGCATCCTCAGAAGGTTGCTAGAAGGTTGCTGGCAGCCCCAGCGATTAGAGAAACATCAACTAGAAATAATGGAACTGATAAACCCCCGATGAAGACCAATGGATTCAAACACGGTTTATGATTGGAACATGGAATATTAGAACTCTCTCAGAATCATCGAGATTTTACCAGGTACAGAACGAGATGTCAAACTACAACCTAGACATCCTCGGTTTAAGTGATTTAAGATGGCTGAAATCCAGAACTAGGGATCTTCAAGGTGGCTACCACTTCATTTTTTCAGGCAATGAAATCCACCGAATAAATGGGGTGGGCCTTTTATTGTCGCCGAAAGCAAAGCGAGCTCTTCTCTCATACAATGTCATATAGCGCATGTACATAGCGCATGTACAGAGACGACCACCTCTGTCATAGGCATTGCTCGACGATCACAAAAACCATGGATAAGCAAAGAAACTAAAGAGGAAATTAGACAACGTTTATGCAACGTTCTGCCTCGGGCAAAATTAATGTAACAAAAACCGCAGCCAGAACTGAATATCGTGACTTCGCCTAGCTGGCCAAACGCTTAGTTCGCAGAGATAAGAGAATATGTTTTAAAATGCTAGCAGAGCAAGCCGAAAATGCGGCTCAAATAGGAAACAAGAGTGGTGCTTACGAGTCAATAAAACAAATGAGCGACAACAATATAAAGCCAGCGGATCGGATTTATAACGCCCAAACAGCAATAAGAGCGATGGCTCGGATTTTTCAGCTCCAAAGGACCAATAGCCGAGGATGTGAACTCCGATCCTGTTATTACCCAACTGCGACAAAACCTACGCAGGGATATATCTACAGCACAACCAACCTGTGTAGAAGTTGCGGCGGCACAAAAACGAAAAATCATTCGGTCCTGACAACGTACCTGCCGAACTTTTGCGGTCTGGAGCACACCCCCTTACTCAATCAATCACCCCAATCAACTGGGATACAAATGTTATTCCCTCAGAATGGAAGAAGAGAATCATGGTCAAGATAGCAAAGAAGGGTGAATCTCACCCTGTGTAAAACGTGGAGAGGGATAACATTGCTAAACGCAAAAAATAAGGTAATGGCAAGCCTTCTGCTTCAGCGCATTTCGCCTGCAGTTGACAACATTTTGCGGAAGGAATAGGCGACGAGGGTGCCTTTGAAATAGTTTCGCCAAGCTCTATGAGGAGGACGCTGTTGAATAAGGTAATCCCAGAAAAGATCGTATCTCTAATTAGGAAGCTGTATAGAAATAATGAAGTTTTAATCCGTTTCAATGGAAAAGAGAGCCGTCGTTTCGCGATCGATGAAGGAGTGAAGCAGGAGCCATCCTATCGCCGACGTCCTTTTTATACCCACCACCGAAGGATGGGGGTATATCCATTTCGTCATTCCGTTTGCAACACATTGAAATACCCATTTCCGACCCTATAAAGTATATATATTCTTGATCAGCGTAAAAATCTAAGACGATCTAGCAATGTCCGTCCATCTGTCTGTTGAAATCACGCTACAGTCTTTAAAAATAGAGATCTGAAACTTTGCACAGATCCTTTCTTGGTTCATAAGCCCCCATATAGACCGATCCGAAGATTTAGGGTCTTAGGCCCATAAAAGATACATTTATTATCCGATTTTGCTGAAATTTGCGACAGTGAGTTGTGTTAGGGCCTTCGACATCCTTCATCAATTTGGCTCAGATCGGTACAAATTTGGATATAGCTGCCATATAGACCGATCTGTCGATTTAGGGTCTTAGGCCCATAACAGCCACATTTATTATCCGATATTGCTGAAATTTGGGACAGTGAGTTAAGTTAAGCCCTTCGACATAATTCTGCAATATGGCACAGATCGGTTAAAATTTGGATATAGCTGCCATATAGACCGATCTGTCGATTTAGGGTCTTAGGCCCATAACAGCCACATTTATTATCCGATATTGCTGAAATTTGGGACGGTGAGTTGTGTTCTTCGACATCCTTCGTCAATTTGGCTCAGATCGGTTCAGATTCGGATATAGCTGCCTTATAGACCGATCCTCCGATTTAGGGTCTTAGGCCCATAAAAGCCACATTTATTATCCGATTTTACTGAAATTTGGGACATTGAATTGTGTTAGGACCTTTGATATCCCTCATCAATTTGATACAGATCGGTCCAGTTTTGAATATAGCTGCCATAAAGACCGATCTCTCGATTTCAGGTTTTGGGCTCATAAAAGGCGCATTTATTGTCCAATGTCGCCGAAATTTGGGACAGTGAGTTAAGTTAAGCCCCTCGACATAATTCTGCAATATGGCACAGATCGGTTAAGATTTGGATATAGCTGCCATATAGACCCATCTCTCTATTTAAGTTTTGGGCCCATAAAAGGTGCATTTATTGTCTCATGTCGCCGAAATTGTGGACAGTGTTTTGTATTAGGCTCTTCGACATCCTTCGTCAATTTGGCTCAGATCGGTTCATATTTGGATATAGCTGCCATATAGACCGATATCTCGATATAAAGTCTTGGCCCCATAAAAGTCGCATTTATAATCCGTTTTCACTAAAATTTGACACAGTGACTTATGTTAGGCTTTTCGACATTCGTGTCTTTATAGTTCAGATCGGTTTATTTTTAGATATAGTACTGTACTCATTATTATTTGGTCCAATGCGGAAGATATTTCGATATAACTGCTATGGGACATAAGGTATGCAATTTTCACCGGATTTTGATGAAAGGTGGTTTACATATATACCCGAGGTGGTGGGTATCCAAAGTTAGGCCCGGCCGAATATAACGCCTTTTTACTTGTTAGATATCGGATGGTGACGCCTCATCCCCAAAATACCTCCCACTTACGTAAAAGCTGTTTGGGGTGGAAATTTATTGATTTTCCAGAAATTGATATTCATTTTTGGGACAAAGACCCTAGGGTCTGTCCTACCCTCAAACATAACTTTTTTACCGATCATGCTATTATGGGGCTCATATGAAATGTATTTGAAAGAAGAGCACGAATATGGGACTCAAGAAGTCGTTCTGACCCTAGACATTCTAAAAGCAGACAAATTGAACGTCCATATCCATGTGGGGCTCAAATGAAAGGTATTCCAGATTAGATTACGATTCTGCCATACAAAATCAAATCGGAATCAATCCCCCAAAAACGCCCCAAATGGGCATATGACCCATCATGACTCTATATGAGACTCGGTTTGTTCCCGAGAATCAAAAACGGCTGATCGGATTTTCTTAAAATTTTCTCAGATTGTGTAGGTTTTTGTGGAAGGAAACATAGGTTGTATAATTTTTAGATATCGGATGGAGTCGCCCCATCCCCAAAATACCTTCCTATTACGTAAAAGCTGTTTGGGGTGGAAATTGATTGATTTTTGAGAAATTGATGTTCATTTTTGGGACATAGACCCTGGGGACCACCCCACCCTCAAACACAACTTATTCACCGATCATGCCATTATGGGGCCCATATGAAATGTTTTTGAAAGTAGAGCACGAATCTTATATTTACTTTCATGGCCAACTGACCACCCCCGAAATACCCCCTAAACCAGAAATTTGGTAAAGTAGGACTCAAAAGAAAGGCATTTGGGGTAGAATAAAAATTTGTCCAGGAACCTGTTCACACATCAAAGAGTGTTTTCGGATTCAAGTTGAGTTTATTAATGCACTGCGGCACGCCGCAACACCTCTTTGGGGAAGAAATTTTTTACATGACCATGCATGGGGATAACCACCGGTTTAAATTTTGTCCGATGTTCTCGCCGGGATTCGAAGGTAGGGGTTCAGCGTCATATGCCGACATAGGCTACAGTGGCTCGAATTCGATATCCACATTCAGGGTGAAGTGTCCCCACCCTAAAAGGCTATTAGAGAGCTAAAAAAGGCGCAGCGTTGCGGGCTCGGTTCGGCTAGTACCATATAAAAAAAAAGCAGCGGTGGTTTTCCACATCCAATGCTGGCAAAATTCGTGAGATACTTTGCCATGTGAAAACTTCTCTTCAAACTTGAATCAGACTGCACTCATTGATATGTGGAAGTTTGCCACTGTTCCTTAGTGGAATGGCCATGGGAAAAATTTGCAATTTTCATTTGCATGACGTATTTTCTGAAAAAAGTTCTTTAAATAAGCATAGTATTTTTTTTCAGGAATAATTACTCCCTTGCTATTTCTACCACCAATTAAGTAGTACAGGTGGATTCACTGTGAATTCCACCAAATTTAAATATACTCTGCGGTTTTCCGACATATTCGTTTAAATGTCAATTAATGTCACTCATATGTATTGGCATAGCTCATTTGGTGCTACCTGTGGATTGATGCCACACGGGTGGTGGGTTGGCTTCAATCGAATTATGTATCCAATATGAAATAATGGGTTTTGTGTATGACATTGAATGAAACAAGAAACAAAAAAACACAATTGTGAAGCAAATTGATTGTGTGGAAATGGTTGTTGAAACAAAGCAAAATGTAAAACAAAAGCGTATACTATAGATATGAATAAAAAGCAATTCGTTCAAAATACTGTTAAACGAAATCAATCAATTTATTGAGAATACAGTAACAAAAAAAAAAATTGTCATGGGAGTTAATGGCGGAAAACTTTTAAATTGTTTGACAGAATTACAAATCTGATGCCATTAAGAATGTGTTAACATATTCAAATTAAAATTTGTTGAATCATGAGCACAATATGGAATTATGGACTCTTTGGCATTTGCGTATGTTATATCAACATTCTATTTGCAATGCTTAAAATTTTTGATTTTTATAATGGTACTTTATTTGTAATTAAATTTATTTATTTTCAAACAGCGAATTACATTTAAACCAGTAAGGAAGGACAAAAGTCGAGCGGTGCCGTCTGTATAATACCCTACACCTACCCTATAAGTATTGGGTTGCCCAAAAAGCGGATTTCTCATATAGTCGGCGTTGACAAATTGTTTTACAGCTTATGACTCTGTAATTGCATTCTTTCTTCTGTCAGTTATCAGCTGTTACTTTTAGCTTGCTTTAAAAAAAAAAGAGTAAAAAAAGTATATTTGATTAAAGTTCATTCTAAGTTTTATTAAAAATGCATTTACTTTCTTTTTGGGCATCCAATACAATGTGGGACCTATATCCAATTCTGAACCAATTTTGATGGACCTCGGCGAGCAAAAATATGTTCAAACTGTAAAAACTACGGTTGACAAATGACAACATTAATGCAAATTACCCAAAATATGACAAACGTATATATGGGAGCTATATCTAATTCTGAACCGATTCCGAGCAAACTTCTCAGATAATGTGGTAGTAGTCGAGGAAAGCGTGTGCAGAATTTTGGCAAGATTGGTCAAACAATGCGCTTGCAATGGCTCTTGAGGTGAAAATCTGGCGATATACATATATGAAAGCTATATCTAAATCTAAACCGATTTCTAGGAAGTTCACCAGTAATATTGAGAGTCAACAGAAAATCCTTCCTGCCGAATTTCGAGAAAATCGGTTAACAAAAGACCGTTTTATTGAAATATTACTTCAAATCGGAGGAACATATATATGAGAGCTATACCTAAATTTGAACCGATTTTAAGCAAACTCCTCAGATACTGCGGCAGTCGTCGAGGAAAGCGTTTTGCAAAATTTTGGGAAGATGGATCAATAAATGCGCTTGGTGTGACTCTAGAAGTTAAAATCGGGCGATTTATATATATGAGAGCTATATATAAATCTGAACCGATTTCCATGATATTCACCGGTAATATTGAGAGTCATAAGAAAATACCTCCTGCCGAATTTCGAGAAAATCGGTTAACAAAAGACCATTTTATTGCAAAATTACTGTAAATCGGACGAACATATATATGGGAGCTATATCTAAATCTGAACCGATTTTGACCAAACTCTATGTATATTGTGGTAGTCGTCGAGGAAAGCGTTGCACAATATTTTGGCAAGACTGGTCAATAAATGTGCTTGCAGTGGCTCTAGGAGTCAAAATCTGGCGATATATATATATATATATATATGAAAGCTATATCTAAATCTGCAACGATTTCCATGAATTTCACCGATAATGTCAAGAGCCGTAAAAAAAATCCTTCCTGCCAAATTTTGAGAGAATCGGTTAACAAATGACCCTTTTATTGCATTATTACTAAAAATCGGATGAACATATATATGGGAGCTATATCCAGATCTGAACCGATTTTTTCCAATTTCAGTAGGCTTCGTCTCTAGGTCGAAAAACATGCTTGTACCCAATTTGAAGACTATCGGATGAAAATTGCAACCTGTAGTGTGTACACAAATTAACATATACAGACAGACAGACGGACGGACATACAGACAGATACAGCTATATCGAATCAAAAAGTGATTCTGAGTCGATCGGTATACATATCAATGGGTCTATCTCTCTTCCTTTTGGGTGTTACAAACAAATTCACTAAGTTTTAATACCCTGCACCACAGTAATGGTGATGAGAATTGCGGCCTCTAGAGGCTCAAAAAGTCAAGATCCCAGATCGGTTTATATGGCAGCCATATCAGGTTATAGACCGATTTAAATCATTTCTTATACAGCTGTTGGAAGTCATAACCAAACACGTCGTGCAAAATTTCAGCCAAATCGGATAGGACTTGCGCACTCTAGACGCTCAAGAAGTCAAGACCCAAGATCGGTTTATATGGCAGCTATATCAGGTTATAGACCGATTTGAACCATTCTTAATACAGGTCGTGCAAAATTTCAGCCAAATCGAATAGGAATTGCGTACTCTAGACGCTCAAGAAGTCAAGACCCAAGATCGGTTTGTATGGCAGCTATATCAGGTTATGAACCGATTTCCACCATACTCAGCACAGTTGTTGAAAGTCACAATAAAACACCTCATGCAAAATTTCAGCTAAATCGGATAGGAATTGCGCCCTCTAGTGGATCAAGAATTCAAGACCCGAGATCGGTTTATATGGCAGCTATATCAGGTTATAGATCGATTTGAACCATTCTTAATACAGTTGTTCGAAGTCATAACAAAACACGTCGTGCAAAATTTCAGCCAAATCGGATAAGATTTGTGCGCTCTAGCGGCCCAAGAAGTCAAGACCCCAGATAGGTTTATATGACAGCTATATCAGGTTATGGACCGATCTGAACTATTCTTAGCACAGTTGTTGAAAGTCATAATAAAACACCTCATGCAAAATTTCAGGCAAATCGGATAAGAATTGTGCCCTCTAGCGGCTTAAGAAGTTAAGACCCCAGATAGGTTTATATGGCAGCTATATCAAAACATGGACCGATTTAAGCCATACCTAGCGCAGATGTTGGAAGTGATACCAAAACACCTCATTCAAAATTTTTGCAAAATTTCACGAGAATTGCGCCCTCTAGAGGTTCAAGAAGTCAATACCCAATATCGGTTTATATGGCAGCTATATCAAAACGTGGACCGATTTGTCCCATTTACAGTCCCAACCGACCTACACTGATAAAAAGTATTTGCGCGAAATTTCAAGCGACTAGCTTACTCCTTCGAAAGTTAGCGTGGTTTCGACAGACAGACGGACGGACATGGCTAGTTCGACTTAAAATGTCATGACGATCAAGAATATGTAAACTTTATGGGGTCTCAGACGAATATTTCGAGTAGTTACAAACAGAATGATGAAATTAGTATACCCCCATCTTATGGTGGAGGGTGTAATAATTGTTTCGGAGTGAAATAAGAATTTTTAAGATACTTTTAACTCGACACACAGTGAACAGTGGAAATAAGTTCACAACTGTTTATTTGTTAGTCTAAGCGGTTAGACATTTGTAGAAGAGGACATAAGCTTTCAGGAAAATTACATTGTTGGTCAATATCTTGAATACAGGGTTAGATACAGGATGTAAAAGTTGATCCCTTTCCACATCTCCAACCATCAAGAGGCAAAATATGAGCTGCATTTTTAATGGTACCTGGGCGTAGTTAGGTTAACTTACTTCAGTTTAGTTAAGGAATTCTCTATCATTCATGACATTGACCCAATCCTTCATAAATTTAAATGAGTTTTCTTTGACTGTTTCAAATTTAAAGATATTTAAAGTCACCTGGCTTTTATGTTGATTGCTTTAAAAATCAAAAATCTTTAGCTTATGCTAAAGTCTTATTTTTTGCTTGCCTTTTGACTGACTTGTATGTGACAGGTGGAAGCACTCTCAACTTGTTCATCACACCTACACCGTGACGTTATCTGCAAAGGAACAATTAGAAAGTTTTCAACTGTTCCAACAACTCACATTAAGTACCTGATATAGTCATCTTCAAAAGCTGCTTCAGTCTTACCACAAAACACTTGCTGTTACTCAGCAGACTGTCTGTAATCGTGGATTATGGTGGCGCTGCTGGTGGCAGAGGTGGTTGCAGCAATTGTCACTCTTCGTGACACTCACAAAGGACTTAATCACACTTATGGTGCAACAGACATTCATACACAAGAGCTTCTATTGATCCCCTTATCTGATATGTGCCTCAGGAATGGCAATGCCGCTCTGTGGTTTGTGTCCTTTGAGGGACTTGGGTTTTTACCTTAAACTTTTTTTCTTGTTTTTTTTTTTTTGTTTTTCCATTCGCATTGAAGTGTTTCTGTTGCAAAATCGTTTCCCCCTTTACGGACCATTGGACCAATTCATGTAGGATTGCGTCGTTTACTTCACTGGAAGTTGCTGGAGAACTTCTAAAAACGCTGACTGTAATGACATTTGGACGAAAACCAATTAAAGTTCATTGCGGATTGATTGTGTGTAACAAATTCCGAGAAGAGATGTACGCAGAAGTTGGGCAGGAGGAGAAATGGTTTTTAATTGAGTTCAGATAGAGCTTAGAACAGTTTAAGTTAAATTGTTGCACCTTCAATGAGGTTTTTGAGGCACAATGAAACAATTCTTTGTAGCAATGGAAATTCTTTAACATTAAAAAAAAAAAAAAAAATGGAAAACGGATTTAGTTCAATATTTGAAAAAGTTGAGACATCACTCATATGAGAATTTTGTCTTAGAGAGAATTTCATTAACATTTTGAATTCAAGAGATTTTACAGCAATTTTATTTTTATGGAAGTCCAAATTTTAGTAAAATTTTCCTCAAACTCAAAATTTCACTGCTTATCCACTAGGCGGTTGAAGAGTTGTATCTGTTTCAGTGGAGCGGATGATCTAAAAGCCAGGATAAGACAATTGTTTTCAAAAGCCCACCAGCTGCGGTGGTGGCTTTAGACAGTAGCATTTTTCTGCAACTCCTGCAGGTGTCAGTGCCTTGATATCTGTAAGAAAATAATACTACAAGGCTACAACTAGTCGTTAGACTAACCAATGAGGAAGAGACAGATAACGCAGAGGGATGTACAATTCGTCCACAGCCGGTCGGTCATAGCAGTAGTAAGAGAGGGCTAAGCTCACAAGAAGACCAAAAGAGCAATCCGCGCCACGACCAAGGAGGCTGAAGAGCATGTACCAGTAGCTAAATCGGGCGAAAGTGCAGGATGCTCACAGGGATAGAACTGACATTTCAACAACTTCTACAGAAGCTGGATAAATAATCAGGTCTCCCGAAAAGGTGGACAATGCAAAACCACTGAAAAAAAGAGTTACCCGCTTTCGAGTACTCTGGAAAGATCAAGCCAGCCACCCCTCAATGAAGATCCTAGATAGTATCCTTTCAAGGAAGACAAATTCGGAACAGGAGCGAAAGAAGCGCTCACGGCTTCCGAATCTTCATAAAGTACTGTGATTTCCAAAAATACGCCACAGCCATCTTGAAAGGAGAAGATAGTCGCTGGAATATCTAAGAAGCCGCCCTATTACGCCAAAGAGTCCAGGGAGCACAATAGAGACGAGCTGATGAATGCAGTCATCGAATATCAGCAGTAGGTAGGATTCCACCAGATCATTAGTTCAAAGTGAGGGATCTGATTAATGAGGGGGTTTAAGAACATGTTTTGAACCCTGAAGAGGGTCCACCTACACAAATTATGAGCAGCGACTCTAGATGGGAAATCTTGATGCTACGCTTCGAGACAGCAGAATGTATGGATACCTTCAAGTATCCCTAGCCCCTGTGAGGGTGCAAAGCTCGACTTGGTGCGAAAGATGGAAAGATGAACTCTCCTTATGGTTGGCCTTGACCATGACAAGTTAGGCTAAGACTATCTATAAGCATGGCATTCTACATGATCAAGGGTGCCTTTTATAAGATTGGGACAGGCAAAGATCATAAATTTGTTTGTTTATTCATGCCAGGCATCACAAGATTATAATCTTATATATGACGATGCCGGTTTAAAAACATGGTGGACGAACCACGTTTTCTCAACAGAAAGATTTCGATGTCCGACAAGTCCATATATTTAGAAGAGATCTTGGGCAGTAAGCTGAACTGTAAGTTGGTTTGAAATGGAGCCTTAATTTGAGGACAGCCCACTTAGTCTACAGCAGTGTGATTAGATGCTCACTTCCACCGCAATAGTTTGGTGGACTGCGGTAAAGAAGAAAAGTGCAATACACTGTGGGATAGAATAGGGTATAGATATCTCGTTGAAATTTAAACGGTTAGGGCTAAGGCTACATTTTGTTGCGGTTTATGGGCTGGTGGAATTATTGGACCTTACTTCTTCAAAGATGATGCGAATCGTAAGGTAACTGTGAATGGTGAGCGCTACCCTGAGATGATATCCAACTTTTTTTTCTAAAATGCAAGGGCTTGACTTGCATGACATGTGGTTTCAAAAAGACGATGCCACATGCCACACAGCACGCGTAACAAAGGATTTATTGAGAGGCGAGTTCGGTGAACATTTTATTTCATGTTCGGGGCCGGCCATTTGGTCGCCAAGATCGTGGAACTTAACGCCTTTAAATTATTTTTTGTGGAGCTATGTTAAAGCTCATGTCTATACAGACAAGCCCGCTTCAATTGACAACATTGAAACATTTATTCGTGAGATACCGGCCGAAATGTTAGAAGAAGTATGCCAAAATTGGACTAAGCGGATGGTCCATTTGAGGCGCAGTCACGGTCAACATTTGCATGAAATAATCTTAAAGCATTAAATTATATGGACCATACTATCGATTCAAATAAAGATTTCTTGCATAATTCTGAATTTTATGTGTTTTTTTGGAAAAACTCTCATATAGCTCTTAAAAAATCACCCCTATATATATCCGAGGTGCTGGGTATCCAAAGTTCTGTCCGGCGGAACTTAATGCCCTCTTATTTTATTTATTATACCCTCCACCATAAGATGTAACTACTCGAAATATTCGTCTGGGACCCCATAAAGTATATATATTCTTGATCGTCGTGACATTCTATGTCGATCTAGCCATGTCCGTCCGTCTGTCCGTCCGTCTGTCCGTCCGTCCGTCCGTCCGCCCGTCCGTCCGTCCGTCTGTCTGTCGAAAGCATGCTAACTTCCGAAGGAGTAAAGCTAGCCGCTTGAAATTTTGCACAAATTCTTCTTATTAGTGTAGGTCGGTTGGTATTGTAAATGGGCCATATCGGTCCATGTTTTGATATAGCTGCCATATAAACCGATCTTGGATCTTGACTTCTTGAGCCTGTAGAGTGCGCAATTCTTATCCGATTGGAATGAAATTTTGCATGACGTGTTTTGCTATGATATCCAACAACTGTGCCAAGTATGGTTCAAATCGGTCCGTAACCTGATATAGCTGCCATATAAACCGATCTTGGGTCTTGACTTCTTGAGCCTCTAGAGTGCGCAATTCTTAACCGATCAGAATGAAATTTTGCACGACGTGTTTTGTTATGATATCCAACAAGTGTGTTAAGTATGGTTCAAATCGGTCTATAACCTGATATAGCTGCCATATAAACCGATCTTGGGTCTTGACTTCTTAAGCCTCTAGAGGGCGCAATTCTTATCCGATTGGAATGGAACTTCGCACGACGTGTTTTGTTATGATACCCAACAACTATGCCAAATAAGGTTCAAATCGGTTTATAACCTGATATAGCTACCATATAAACCGATCTTGGGTCTTGACTTCTTGACCCTCTAGAGGGCACAATTCTTATCCGATTCGAATGAATTTTTGCACGAAGTATTTCGTTATGATATCCAACAACTGTGCTAAGTATGGTTCAAATCGGTTCATAACCTGATATAGCTGTCATATAAACAGATCTGGGGATTTGACTTCTTGAGCTTCTAGAGGGCGCAATTCCTATCCGATTTGGCTGAAATTTTGCATGACATATTTTATTTTTACTTTCAACAACTGTGTCAAATAAGGTTCAAATCGGTTCATAACCTGATATAGCTGCCATATAAACTGATCTGGGATCTTGTTTTTATCTTAAATCTGTGCACCCAATTTCGAGAAAAATAGATTTTGAAGATCAGGATAAGGAGGTGGGGCCGCCGCCTTTGGATATCGAAAATTGAAGTACACTATTTACACCTTGGGTTTTGGCCTGCATTCTGTGACAATTTTATTAATTCATGAACTACTGTTGTCGTTATATGCATTAGCGAAAAAATGAGTCTTAGGTGAGGGGCAACAACAATGCTGCATTGTTTTACTAATTTTAATATTTTTAAACAAGTAAGAGCGTGGTAAGTTCGGCCGGGCCGAATCTTATTGTCGGTTCTTTGCGCGGTATCTCGTTTTAGGCAAACAAAGAATAATTAATAAGAACTGTTATGCTATTGGAGCTGTATCAAGTTATAGTCCGATTTGGACCATAAATGAATTGAATGCTGAACATTATAGAAGTCAGTCCATTCGGATCAGAATTGCGCCTTGTAGGTGCTCAAGAAGCAAAGTCGAGAGAATGGTTTATATGGGAGCTGTATGAAGCTATAGATCGCTTCAGACCATATTGAACACGTATGTTGAACGTCACGGGGGAAATCGTTGTACAAGATTAGGTTAGGTTAGGTTTAAGTGGCAGTTTGCCATCAGACTCCCTTAGACGTTTTAGTCCATTGTAATAACAGAGAAACAGAAGAAGGAAGATGTCTTCCAATTCCTACCGTTAAACCATCCAGATCGCTTTAAAAAGCCCAATAACTTGGGAATGTTCACATCCGCTAAATCAGACAGGTTCTCAAAGAAATGAGAACCTATAGTGGAAATCCCTCTAACTGCTAGTGCGGGACACACCCGCAGAATGTGTTCTATATTCTCTTCTTCCTCGATGTCCTCATAGTTTCTGCAAAAGTCGTTGCTGGCAACCTTCAGTCTGTCAGCATGTTTTGCCATAAGACAGTGCCTGTTGTAACGGACACAATGACTGAGACATCTGTTCTAGCCAATAATAGCAAAGCAGTAGACCTCTACAAGTCTATATTAGGCCACATAGTTTTGGAATGCTCACAGCCCCCTCTTTGTGACCATCTATCATTCGTTGACCTTCGGGCCTGGTCCTGAAAACTTAGCTTATATGTCACTAGAGGCACACCCACAGATTCCAGTGGCCCTGGAATGTGTAGGGTAGCTCCTAGTCTCGCAAGCTCATCTGCTTTATAATTCCCTGGGATATCTCTGTGACCAGGCACCCAGAACAGGTGAATTTTAAACTGTTCAGCCATTTCGTTGAGAGATCTGCGACAGTCGAAGGCGGTTTTTGTGTTCAGAAATTTAATGGTTCCCTGGCTGTCGGAGAAGATTTTTATGCTAATGTCATTATATCTTAGCCATTCCACCACTTCCTTAATTACAAGGATCTCCGTTTGATACACACTGCATTGGTAGGGTAACCTTTTCGATATGACCAGTTCTAGATCATTGGAGTATACCCCAAAGCCCACCCGTTCGTTTAGTTTGGAACCATCCGTATAGAAGTCTATGTAATTTGTGTTACCAGGGATATCGTAGTTCCAATCGGTTCTATCAGGAATAGTGGTACAGTAATTTTTATCAAAAAGCGGCTCAGGTAGGGTGTAATCCACACTGCCTGGAACATTGGATATTGTATCAAGGATAACACAGTGTCCCTAGCCGCCACATGATCAATGAGAAAGCTCCTTTAACCTCACGGTAGTAGTGGCTGCAATTTGGGTAGCCACAATGTTTAGAGGCATAAGATGAAGCATTAAATTCAGTCGGTTATACAAACTTTCTGCAAAATCGGATGAGTATTGCTCCCTCTAGAGGATCTAGAGGTCAAGATCCCAGATCGGTTTAAAAGGCAGCTATACTAAGCACAATTGTTAGAAGTCTGAACAAAGCACCTCATGCAAAATTTCAGCCAAATCGGATGAGAATTGCGCCCTCTAGCGGCTTAAGAAGTCAAGATCCAAGATCGATTTATTAGGCAGCTATAGCAGATTATGGACCGATTTGAAGCGTACTTAGCACAGTTGATTGGAAGTAATACCGTCATAAGTCTTAATAAAGCACCTCATGCAAAATTTCAGCCAAATAGGATGAGAATTGCGCCTTCTAGCGGCTAAAGAAGTCAAGATCCAAGATCGATTTATATGACAGCTATACCAGGTTATGAACCGATTTGAACCGTACTTAGCACAGTTGTTGGAAGTAATACCAAAACATCACTTGCAAAAATTCATCATTGCAAATCGGATGGGAAATACGCCCTCTAGAGGCTCAAGAGTCAAGACCCAATTACAATCCCAACCGACCTATACTAATAAAAATTATTTGTGCAAAATTTCAAGCGACTAGCTTAACTCCTTCGAATGTTAGCGTGCTTTCGACAGAAAGGCGGACAGACGGACGGATGGACGGACATGGCTAGATCGACTTAAAATGTCATGATGATCAAGCATATATACACTTTATGGGGTCTTAGACGCATATTTCGAGGTATTGCAAACAGAATGACGAAATAAGTATACCCCCATCCTATGATGGATGGTATAAAAATCCAGCCTTATCTTGCACCTTCGTACTAAGAGTGGCCTTTATGCAAAATTTTAAGTTTGTAGGTTAAGCCAATTCTTCTAGGCGATTATCAGAGAGTAACACTACTCTATTCGTCTTTTTCTTATGTATATAAAAAAATTTAAGTTTAAAGTTAAAAGCATTACAAATGTTCATCAACAACATCGTTTTTTGTTAAATGAACTTTAACTGGTAGGATTTTTTTTTTTCAATTTAAATCCACTTCATATTAATTTTTTCTGATATCACCATACATAAATGTAATTAAGATTAATTTTATTGAAAGCCCATGCACAACGTCAATCATTTTCACTCATGACATGACTATAGCAATCAACTGACTATTGAAGCATTCATCTTTCAATACGACCTTTGCCGTATTAAGACATATATTCACTTAATTATGAAAAGTAAATTTAAAAAAAAACTAAGAGGATAGTAAAATCTGATTTCCATTGCATGAAATTTTCATTGGCGAGATTTTAAATGGAAAACAAATTTAAGGCTTTAATAAAAGCAGGATTTATTTATGAAAAATGGACAAGGAAAACGATGGAATGCCATGAACGGTAGATGGCCAGAAACCCAGCTCTTAATGATTGACGTCGGTTTTGCATTATTGAAAGCAACTTCAATGTCAAGAAATTCTACCGACTGCTGTGGTCGTAAAGGGCTGTTTCAGTAGACCGGCCCTTACTTCATGAATGCTGTTGCCAAGACATGCGATTAGGGATCTTTGCCCTAAGACATGTCTCTATCAAACTCTCCAGAATCTTCAGCATAAAGGACGCCAGACTAACAGGATAAAAATCTTTCGCATTCGTGTGCTAAGATTTTCCAACTTTTGGAAAAAAAATAACCCTTGAGTTCTTCCATCCCACAGGTATATACGACATGCTGATACAAGCAGAGTAAGCCCTACACTGAAAGTAAAATTATGTTGCAAAATCATGCACCAACGTTGTCATCCTGATCGGTCCAGATTTGGATATAGCTGTCATATAGACCGATCTCTCGATTTTAGGTCTTGGGCCCATAAAAGGCACATTTATTGTCCGATTTTGCCAGAATTTGAGACAAAGAGTTGTATTAGGCCCCTCGACTTCTTTCTTCAATTTGGCCCTGATAGGTCCAGATTTGGATATAGCTGTCATATAGACCGATCTCTCGATTTTAGGTCTTGGGCCCATAAAAGGTGCATTTATTGTCCGATTTTGCCAAAATGTGAGACAAAAAGTTGTGTTAGGCCCCTCGACTTCCTTCTTCAATTTGGCCCTGATAGGTCCAGATTTGGATATAGCTGTCATATAGACCGATCTCTCGATTTTAGGTCTTGGGCCCATAACAGTCGTATTTATTGTCCGCTTTTGCTGAAATTTGGGACAATGAGTTGTGTTAGGCTTTCCGACAACTTTCTGCAATTTGGGCTAGATCGGTGCAGATTTGGATATAGCTGCCATATAGACCGATCTCTTGATTTAAGATTTTGGGCCCACAAAAAGCGCATTTATTGTCCGCTTTCGCCGAAATTTGGAACAGGGTGTTGCGTTCTGCTCTTCGACAACTTTCTGCAATTTAGCCCAGATCGGTTCAAAGGCGCATTTATTGTCTGATTTCACCGAAATTAGGAGTTAAGTTAGGCCCCTCGACATCATCCCGGAATATGGCACAGATCGGTCCAGATTTGCATATAGCTGCCATATAGACCCATCTCTCGATTTAAAATCTTGGGCCAATAAAAGGGGCATTTATTGTCCGATTTTGCCAAAATTTGGGACAGTGGGTTGTGTTGGACCGGTCGATATCCTCCTTCAATTTGGGACCGTGAGTTAAGGAGCATTTATTGTCGGATGTCACCGAAATTAGGAACCGCGAGATAAGTTAGGCCCCTCTACATCATCCCGAACAAATCGGTCCAGATTTGGATATAGCTGCCATATAGACCCATCTCTCGATTTAAAATCTTGGGCCACTAAAAAAGGCGCATTTATTGTCCGTGGTTGTGTCGATGGACAAGTCGATATCCTACTTCAATTTGGAACCGTGAATTAAGTTAGGCCCTTCTCGATTTAAAGTTTTGGCCCCTTAAGAGGCACATTTGTAGTCCGATATCGCTGAAATTTTTCAGTGACTTATGTTAGGCTTTTCGACATCCGTGCCGTATATGTACTTAGGCCTCTCAATATCCGTGTCGAATTTGGTCCAAATCGGACCATATTTCCATAAAGCTGATATGGGAGCATAAATTATGCATTTTCATGGGATTATGACAAAATGGTGGTTTACATATATATCCGAGTGGGTGGATTTCCAAAGTTCGGTCCGGCTGAACTTTACGCCTTTTTACTTGTTTTGCAATAAGATACCCACCAGGTGACCGCACTCTTTTGTCTGACGGCTGTACAGTGCCGTGGTGCTTTTGCTATACTAATAGTGGTGTAAATCGGTTCTTAACCTGATGTAACTCCAATATAAACCGATCTCTGGATTATAATTCTCGAGCCTCTTGAGTGCACAAATCTTATCACATTTGGCTGCAATTTTACATGATAATTTCTCCTGTGACTTAGAAAGTCCCAAATCAAGTATGGTCCAAATTGGTTCATAACCTGATATTGCTCCCGTATTGCTCCCGATCACCCGATTTAACTACTTGAACCTCTAGGGGGTCCAATTCTTATCCAATTTGTCTGTAATTTTCTACGAGCTTCAACATCTATTCCAATGCATAAACTTATCTCACGATTTGCAATCTTGAGTTCCTACAAGAAGCAATTCTTACCACATTCAATACTAATTCTTATGACCTACTTTTATTCTGCTTAAAAGTACAAATGTCCCAAAAAATTTGCCAACCACCATCCATGGTGGAGCTTTTACTTATTTTATTTTCACTTATAACATTGTTTTGCAACTGTCTCGAGTAATTTCTGCGAACTCGTGTGGCATTTGAATGGCAAATACA
This sequence comes from Stomoxys calcitrans, assembly GCF_963082655.1. Taxonomy (NCBI): domain Eukaryota; kingdom Metazoa; phylum Arthropoda; class Insecta; order Diptera; family Muscidae; genus Stomoxys; species Stomoxys calcitrans. Next base: position 177,494,555 of record NC_081553.1, read on the forward strand.
TTTTGTTATGCAATTTCAAATAGAGACTGTTGATGAGGGAATATCAACATGTGAAAACAAAGGTTTGGAGCAGATATTCTATACTATGTTCTATATTCTATAAAATATTTATTAGAAAGTAATTCGGGTTGTTTGCCGGGCCTGCGGAGATAGACCATTTCAATATCATCATTACAAGGTTCTTTATGTTAAGCTAAATTTGTTTCTTCTTGTTAATTATTTAGCTGTCATTTTCATTTTCTTATGAAATTTGTCTGGAAGTTCATTGCATGCTTTAAGCCATAGCCAACAATGTCAACCGTTGTTATCATCAGCAGGCTGCTAAATCACCATATGATGTAGTATGCCATGGCTCGTTCTGAGGCGAAACAAAAAAATTATATTCCTTAAGATACTTTGTTAATTTATTTGTATGGTCACGCAAACATTGTCCGATATAAAATTTAATAAATTATAATCGAAAACAAAAGTTCATAGGCGAATGGCTTCACACTTTGGACGCTGACAGACCAGCACTGCCAAATGCATAGACTCTTGCAATGCAGAACACGCATCCCGGCAAAGATTCAAAGTGTGGCATAAAAACAATTAGATAATGTTATACGCCCCTGAATCCCACACCAGACACAAACTAATAAAAGCATCCAGAATGACATAGCATGGGAGGAATAGAAAATCCTTCTTGCCAAGGCCAACGTGCCAGCAACTTGTCTAAAATGTGCGACAAAGAACAGTGCCAGAGCAAGTTGCTGTTGTATACATGGGCGTTCGGTTGCGGATGTATGTGTTCTCCCACTATCTTCTTAATGGAAGATGGTGTATTGTTATTTAGTGGAAACAGGATGTTGTATAACAATAACAAGACATTATAAAACAGACAGACAAAAGAAACTCACACATACAACATGAGCCAATGTTACCCAACCATCTAAAGTTTGGTAAACCACATACATACGCTTATAGAGGTTGGGAAAGTTTAAGTCGTGATCACAAATCTAAATGATATACACAATATGGTAAACTGAATCATTCAGCATGTAGATAAAGAAGAAGAAGTAATATTTGTACCATAAATGATCAAAATAACACACTTTCGCTTTAATTGTGAGCTTTTTGAAAGGCGAAACTTTTATCCAGAATCGATAAAAATAATAATCGCATATGGATACCCTCCACCATGGATCGCATTTCTCAAGTTCTTTGGCCGACATTCCTTTATAGGCAAGCAAAAGATAAGTGATAAGAAATGTTCTGATATTTGAGCTATACCAAGTTATGAACTGATTGAGGGAACCGATCCAACAGCCAAACCAAGTTGGCTGTTGGATACCAAAGTGGATTCAATTGAACAAAATTTCAGCCAAGTCGGATAAGAATTGCGCCCTATAGTGGCTCAAGAAATAAAATTGGCAGATTTAGACCTTAGTAAGCACAGTTGTAAGAAATCATAACAAAACACTTTAGGAAAAATCGGGTAATAATTGAGCCTTCTAGCTTAAATCCGGGATCGGTTTATAAGAGAGATTAGGTTATAATCCGATTTAAGCAATGTTTGACACAAAACACTTCATGCAGAATTTCAGCAAAATCGCATAATAAATGTGCCCTCTAGAGGCTCAAGAATTCAAGATCCGAAGCCTGTCCTAATGCATCCTTTAGTAAGTAAGCTATTAATAAACTTTCTTATGGTAGAGTTGATGCCTTGAAACTCCAACTCCTTCATAATTGACGTCGGATTTACGTTATTGAAAACCACCTTCAATGTCAAGAAAAGCTGCCATTGTATATTCCTGAAGAGATGCTACCTTTATATATTCCAAAATCGATTTATATGGGAGCTATATCAAGTTAAAGCTTGCTTGCAGATGGGGATGTTAGGCGGCTCAAGGCACTCCCTTTGGAGCGTCTTGATGGATGAACAGTGACAATGGTCGGGTGACTTACGAATTTTTTCGTGACGCGACGTTCGTACTAGACCGCCCGGACTTTGGCTTCGGCCTAGGTCTGGGCTCCATACTGACGGGACATGGTTCCTTTAATGCATTTTTGCATTAGAAGAATTTGTCCGCGACTGATTTGTGCGACTGTGGAAGACCTGAGGACTGGAGGCATGTACTGACAGAATGCCCGTACTATGCAGACATAAGAGATTTAGGCGCGATGGGGATAAGCGAGGCGGTGTGGGATTTCAGTAGGGCCCTTGAAGACGAGACGACTGTTGCAAGGCTGGCCACCTTTTCCCGGGAAGTTTTTCTTAGGAGGAATTAGTGGAGGGATGAATTGCTGTACTGGCGCGACCGAGTGATTTGGTACTGAGCATGACATGACCTGGCACCTGCCTTGCCCATATTGATGCAGCGGCGTTTGCAAATCGTTGGTTCCCGTAGCTGTTGTGGTTGTGTTCGGTCATCCGTGAGGGTGGCCGCGTTGATTGTGAGTCCCATGTTGATGCAGATATGTGTGGCGTAGTCCGTGAGGGCTGCCATGTCCTGTTTGTGTTTGTGTATATCGTCTTGTTATAAAGGGTGATTTTTTTGAGGTTAGGATTTTCATGCATTAGTATTTGACAGATCACGTGGGATTTCAGACATGGTGTCAAAGAGAAAGATGCTCAGTATGCTTTGACATTTCATCATGAATAGACTTACTAACGAGCAACGCTTGCAAATCATTGAATTTTATTACCAAAATCAGTGTTCGGTTCGAAATGTGTTCAAATTTTGACAAATTTTGTTCAGCGATGAGGCTCATTTCTGGTTGAATGGCTACGTAAATAAGCAAAATTGCCGCATTTGGAGTGAAGAGCAACCAGAAGCCGTTCAAGAACTGCCCATGCATCCCGAAAAATGCACTGTTTGGTGTGGTTTGTACGCTGGTGGAATCATTGGACCGTATTTTTTCAAAGATGCTGTTGGACGCAACGTTACGGTGAATGAACACATTTCGAACCGAACACTGATTTTGGTAATAAAATTCAATGATTTGCAAGCGTTGCTCGTTAGTAAGTCTATTCATGATGAAATGTCAAAGCATACTGAGCATCTTTCTCTTTGACACCATGTCTGAAATCCCACGTGATCTGTCAAATACTAATGCATGAAAATCCTAACCTCAAAAAAATCACCCTTTATGTTTGGTCAGCTTAAGGCGATTCTTTTCATCCAGGTGACCAGTCCGGAACTGTTTGAGGTTCAACTGGTAGTAGTCTTTTAAGGCTACGAAGTCTGACCGGAGACTTTAATCTGGTACCACGGGTGTCAGGAGCCCCTGGAACTTCGGTTCCAGCCTGACCATGGTGAGGCCCCAGTAGGGAGCAACGTGGCGGCTGTGGTTTGTAACCAAATCGCGGGTAGAGTTTACCGTGACCCATAGATCGGAAGGAGTTTTAGGTAGTGCTCCGCTCCTAACCAAGGAGATGAACATGTCCAAATAAGTGGGATCAAATTGGTATTCATGTGTGGGTTACCACATCTGGGGGCGTTGTTAGACGAACTGTATTCACCCTTGGGCCTCGCAGATTTGGGTCGTAATAGCAGGAATCTGCGTTAAACACGACATTCGTGGGACCTGTCTCCATGAGAGGAGAGAATGTTCCAGTTACAGAAAGCGCAAAATACCTGGGTGTTTTGCTGGACACGAAATTGAAAGGGCAAGAAAGGCCACTCTTGCACTATACACCTGCAAGAGAGCCATTGACAGAAGTTGGGGGGTCATGCATTGGGTATATACTGCAATTGTCATACCTATAATGCTATATGGTGTTGTGATCTGGTGGACGGTGCTTCAAAAGTCCACCTACTGCTCAATACTTAGCCGGATCCAAAGGATGGTTTATTTGTGCATCACAGCCGCACTGCGACATCTAATGCCTCTGCACATTGTGGCTAGACAAATTGAAAAGTGGCGGCTACGGACATTGTGTTATCCTGGATACAATATCCGATGTTCCAGGCAATGTGGATTACACCCTACCTGATAAAATTTGATAAAAATTACTGTACCACTATTCCTGATAGAATCGATTGAAACTACGATATCCCTGGTAAAAAAAGTTCCATCGACTTCTATACGGATGGTTCCAAACTAAACGATCAGGTGTACTCCAAAGTTCTAGAACCGGTCATATCGAAAAGGTTAATCAACCACTTACAGCAATGTATGGTGGAATGGCTACGATATAATGTCTTCTTCGACAGCCAAGCAGCCATTGAATCCTCGGAGAACGTATTTCTGAACACAAAAACCGCCCTTGACTGTCGGAGATCTCTCAACGAGATGGCTGAACAGTTCAAAATGCACCTGTTTTGGGAATTGTAAAGCGGATGAGCTTGCTAGACTAGGAACTACGCTACACATTCCACATTCCACACATTCCAGGGATAATGGAATCTGTGAGTATGCCTCTAGCGACATGCAAGCTAAGTTTTCAGGATCAGACCCGAAGGACAACGAATGATAGTTGAAGAGGGGGCTATAAGCATTCTAAAACTGTGGCCTAATCTAGACTTGAAGAGGTCTACCGCCTTGCTGTCACTGGCTAGAACAGACGTCTCAGTCATTATGTCCGTCATGACAGGTTACTGTCTAATCGGAAAACATTCTGACAGAAGGTTGCCAGTAACGACTTTTGCAGAAGCTTTAAGGACATCGAAGAAGAGACTATAGAACACTTTCTGTGTGTTTGTCCCGCACTAGGAAGAAGGAGTTCCACTTAAGGTTCTCATTTCTTTGAGAACCTGTCTGATTTAGCGGATGTGAACATTCGCAAGTTGTTGGGCTTTTCAAAGCGATCTGGATGATTTAAAGGTAGAACTACAAGTCTTCCTTCTTCTGTTCCTGTCATATTACAATGAACGAAAACGTCTTAGTGAATCTGATGGTAGACTGACACTTAAACCTAACCTATATTAGGTTACGAATCGATTTGAACCATATTTGGTGCAGTTGTCAAAAGTTAAAACAAAACACTTCATGCATAGTTTCAGTCAAATCGGATAATAATGGCGCCTTCTACCGACTCAAAAAGCCAAGATCCGAAATCGGTTTATATTGGAGCTGTATCAGGTTATGATTTGAACCATATTTAGCACAGTTGTTAATGGTCAAACCAAAACACTTTATTCACAATTTCAGCAAAATCGGATAATAATTGCGATCTTTTGAGGCTCAAGATGTCAATATCCGAGATCAGTTTATATGGGAGCTATATCAGGTTGTGAATCGGTTTAGACCACACTTGACACGGTTGTTGAAATGAAAATAGAATACCTTGTTCAAAATTTCAAATTGCGGCCCCTAGAGGCTCAAGGATCCCATAAAAGGGGCATTTATTGTCCGATTTTGACAAAATTTGGGACATTGAGTTGTGTTAGGCCCTTCAACATCCTTCTTTAATATGGCCCACATCGTTTCACATTTTGATATAGCTACTATATAGACCCATCTCTCGATTTAAGGCTTTGGGTCCATAAAAAGCGCATTTATTGTCCAATGTCGCCGAAATTTGGGACAGTGGGTTATGCTAGGCCCCTCGACAACTTTCTTCAATTTGGCTCAGATCGGTCCAGATTTGAATATAACTGCCATATAGACCGATTTCTCGATTTAAGGTTTTGGGCCCACAAAAGATCAGTCCAGGTTTGGATATAACTGCATATAGACCGATCTCTCGATTTAAGGTTTTGGGCCCACAAAAGGCGTATTTATTGTCTGATTTCGCCGAAATTTATGACAGCGAGTTGCGTAAGGCCCCTCGACAATTTTTTACAATTTAGCTGAAATCGATCCAGATTTGGATATAGCTGCCATAAAAGGCGCATTTATTGTCAGATTTTGCCGAATTTCGGGACAATCAGTTGTGTAAGGCCCTTCGAAATTCTTCTTTAATTTGGCTCAGATCGGTCCAGATTTGGATATAACTGCCGTATAGACCGAGTTGTGTTAGGATCCTCGTCATATTTCTTTACTATGGCCCACATCAGTTCAGAGTTGGATATATTTGGTTGCCCAAAAAGTAATTGTCGGTAATATAGTAGGCGTTGATAAATTTTTTCAACGGCTTGTGACTCTGTAATTGCATTCTTTCTTCTGTCAGTTATCAGCTAAAGCTGCTTGCTTTAGAAAAAAACGTGCGCGAAATTTTGTTCACATTTGTTTGTTTGGCGTCAATTTTAATATGGGTACCACATGTATTGAAAGAAATTCATTTAACAAACCGAATCAACGCTAGTGATATGCACCTTAAACGCAATGAATTCGATCCGTTTTTAAAACGACTCATAACTGGAGATGAAAAATGGATTGTTTACAACAACGTTAGTCGAAAACGATCATGGTCCAAGCATGGTGAACCAGCCCAAACCACTTCAAAGGCTGATATCCACCAAAAGAAGGTTATGCTGTCTGTTTGGTGGGATTGGAAGGGTGTGGTATATTTTGAGCTGCTTCCAAGGAACCAAACGATTAATTCGGATGTTTACTGTCAACAATTGGACAATTTGAATACAGCCATCAAGGAGAAGCGACCAGAATTGGTCAATCGTGTCATATTCCACCAGGACAACGCTAGACCGCACACATCTTTGGTCACTCGCCAAAAACTGAGTAAGCTTGGCTGGGAACTTTTGATGCATCCACCATATAGCCCTGACCTTGCACCATCAGACTACCATTTATTTCGATCTTTGCAGAACTCCTTAAATGGTAAAACTTTCGGCAATGATGAGGCTATAAAATCGCACTTGGTTCAGTTTTTTGCAGATAAAGGCCAGAAGTTCTATGAGCATGGAATACTAAATTTGCCGGGAAGATAGCAAAAGGTTATCAAACAAAATGGCAATTATATATTTGATTAAAGTTCATTCTAAGTTTTATTAAAAATGCATTTAATTTTTTTTTTTAAATCCGCAATTACTTTTTGGGCAACCCAATAGCTGCCATATAGACCAATCTCTCGATTTAAAGTTTTGGACCCATAAAATTTCCATTTATTGTCCGATTTTGGGACATTGAGTGGCGTTAGGCCCTTCACCATCCTTCTTCAATCCAAATCGGTCTAGACTTGGATATAGCTGCCATATAGACCGATCTCTTGATTTAAAGTTTTGGACCCATAAAAGTCACATTTATTGTCCGATTTCGCCGAAATTTGGGACAGTGAGTTAAGTTAGGCTCTTCAACAAGTTTCTGCAAATTGGCCCAAATCGGTCTAGACTTGGATATAGCTGCCATATAGACCGATCTCTTGATTTAAGGTTTTGGGCCCTTAAAAAGCGCATTTATTGTCTGATTTCTCCGAAATTAGGGACAGTGAGTTGTGTCAGGCTCTTCGAGATCTCTCTTCAATACGGCTCAGATAGGTTCAGATTTGGATACACCGATCTCTCGATTTAAAGTCTTGGCCCCATAAAAGACACATTAATAACGCGATTTCGTTCACATCTGACACACTCACTAATGTTAAATTTTTCGACATCCGTGTCGCATATGGTTCAGGTCGGTCTATATTTGGTTGTGGCTACCAAAAAGACCAATATTTTGTTCTACAAAATTGAGCAATGACTTGTACTTATTACACCACTCAATCGGACCATATTTCGATAAAGCTGCTATGGGGGCATACATAATGCATTTTTCACCAGATTATAATGAAAGGTGGTTTAAATATATACCCGAGGTGATGGATATTCAAAGTTCGGCCCAGCCGAACTTATCGCGTTTTTTACTGCTATGATTTCGAAACTGTATAGCTTTTAACTGAATTATCGTATTTAATACTTTGGATTGGAATTATCGTATGTTGACACATACTACAGCAAAATCATTGATAGTTTGTCACCAATACAAATCATGCATCAAAATGAAAATCGAACCACAAATGCCTTTTGAACTTCAAGGAGTTATCCATATCCATTCCCATTTTTTTTTCGATTCTATCCCACTGTCATCATCTTCCCCAAATGTTGTCACTAGCTACACCTATTTTGCATAGGTGATCTGGTAGTTCTATGTTCCCCATCATGATACCGAAAGCTATGCTCACCTCCTTTTTTCTTCCTTTCTGTAATAGCTTCGTCTCCTCAACCACATTTAAGTTTAAATTATTTTGGCAATTTTCAAAATACAATTCGAAAAGTGCACGAATTTTATTCAAAAACTCAGAATTTTAAGCTTCGTTAAATTGGAGTATTTATATGCCATGTATGCATTTTCACAGAAGTTGTCATTCTTATTCTCCTTGCATGACAATGATATTCCAACTCCTTAAAGTTTGTGGCATTGTTTTAGCAGAGCATAACAAACACCTTCAAATGTACCATCACATACGCAATTCCCTTCGTTCCTACTCACAAACCCATTTGTATTTCATTGTTAAAGCGCACAGTTTTATTACATTTTCTCTCTCGATTACTTTGTCGTCCGTTACGGTCGTTCCTATAATCAAACCAAATTGTATGAGGCGTTTGTATTGTCAATTCATGTCGATGTCTGCATCAGTAAGGGAGGTGTGGTTAGGAATACAAATTATTTTTGGGGAACACTTTTGCGCTACCAGGAGTAGACAAGTATCCTTCAAACCGGGCACTCCTCATTGAAGCATTGACTAAAGGTGCCGGGGCGTGGGTGTTTACCGTTTTGTGGTTGCTCCCCCGACAATATTCACATGGTAATCATGTGGGTTGACGCCCTAATTAGGTACAAACTCATGCTGCCCATCAAATGGAAACCAAGCAACACAGCGACAACATGGCCTTTTGTCTTATTAGCATCTTTGCCATGGCATAATGGGCCATTAATTTTGACAAAAGCTGTAGAATGATTGCTGGTATTGTTCTGGATGGGCTGTTAATGTCACATGAGCACTTAATAGGGGAGGTGGTTGGCAAACCTTTCACTAGCAAAACTACAGCTTCTAATGTCGCACAGCAGGTATGCAAATATTTGTGTAATATATACAAGAAATGCTGAACTGCACTTCCATAGTCCGATATTGGTGGGAAACAAAGACAAAAACTTGTGACTTTAAGAAGTTTCCGAAATCTCATTCAATTCTCAGTTAACATGATTTTGTTGTTAACCAGTAAGGAAAGACCAAAGTCGGGCGAAGCCGACTATATAATACCCTACACCAGACTATGTCAGACTTCCTTCCTTCCAACTTCCTGCGATAGGACAACAAATTTGGATTTCTACATCCTTAGAAGGCCATATCGGAAGGGAGTTATATCGAAACCTGTGCCAATGACAATGATGGCACTTACTGGAACGTCAAATAGATCATCTCACGCCCTAGATTGTAGAGATGTGACCAAAGTTGTGGTTTTTACTGCCTAAAAAGTCCATATCGGATGAAATATATACATTGGAGCTATATCTAAATCAGGACAGATTTTAATGAAATTTTGTGCACGTCGCAAAAACGTTGCGCAAAATCGAACGAAAACTGTGGTTTCTACAGGCTAAAGTCTATTTCGGATGAAAGATATATCGGGAACCGATATCTTAATCTAAACCGAATTTTATGAAATTTTGCACACGTATTAAGACGTCAAATAAAACACCTCGTAGTGCATCTTGTTTAGATTGGACTAAAATAGTGGCTTCTACAGTCTTAAAATACCATATCGGATAAATGATATATATGGGAGCTATATCTTAATCTAGACCGATTTGTATGACATTTTGCACTCGCACTGAGACTTTAAATAAAACAACTCACGTTAAATTTTGTAGAAATCGGGCCAAAAATGTGCCTACAACAGTCTTCCAAGTCCAAATCAAAAGGAAGATATATATGGGAGGTATATATAAATCTGAACCGATTTTTATGAAATTTTGCACACGTATGAAGACGTCAAATAAAGCACACCATGCCAAATTTGGTAAAGATCGGACCAAAATTGTGGCTCATACAGCCTTTAAACTCTATATCAGATAAAAGATACATATAGGTGCTATATCTAAATCTGAACCGACTTTTATGAAAACTTGCAGTCGTATTGAGACTTCAAAGAAAACACTTCGTGCAAAAATTTGTAAAGATCGGACTGTAATTTGGGCGGATATAGCCATAAAAATCAATATCGGATAAAATATATATATGGGAGCTATATCTAAATCTGAACCGATTTTGACGAAATTTCGCACAAATATGGGGACGTTGAATAAAACACCCCATGTCAAATTTTGTAAATATCGGACCAAATTTGTGGATGCTACAGCCTTAAAACTCCATATCGGATGAAAGATATATGTGGTAGCTATATCTAAATCTGAACCGATTTCGACGAAATTTTGCACACATATGGAGACGTCAAATAAAGCACTTTATACCAAATTTTGTAAAGATCCGACCAAAATTGTGGCTACTACGGCCTTAAAAGTCCATATTGGATAAAAGATATATGTGGGAGCTATATCTAAATCTGAACCGATTTTGACGAAATTTTGTCCACATATGAAGACGACGAATAAATAACCTCTTGCCAAATTTTGTAAAGAACCGACCATAATTGTAGCTACTACAGCCTTAAAAGTCCATATCGGATGAAAGCTATATATGGGAGATATATCTAAATCTGAACAGACTTTGTTCAAAATCAATAGCGTTCGTCCTTGGGCCAAAAAAAGAGAATTGTGCAAAATATCATCACAATTTGACAATAAATGCGACATGTAACTTGAACACAAGACTACACGGATAGGCAGACGGATAGACGGATATAGCTAAATCGAATCAGGAAGTGATTCTTAGCCGATCGGTATGCATTTTAATGGGTCTAGCTCTTCTCCTTATTAGCGTTGCAAACAAATGCACAAAATTATATAACCCTTTACCACAGTGTTTACTGAACATCAATGTTCAGTAAACAACAGGTAAAAGCGTGCTAAGTTCGGCCGGGCCGAATCTCATATACCCTCCACCATAGATCGCATTTGTCGAGTTCTTTTTCCGATATCTCTTTTTAGGGAAACAAAGGATAAAAGAAAAAATTGCTTTAATATTGGAGCTATGTCGAGTTATGGTGCGGTCTGAACTGAATGTTGGAGACCATAACAGAAGTCATTGTGTAAAATTTCACCGAATTCGAGTAAGAATTGTGTCCTTTAGGGTTTTAAGAAGTAATATAGAGAGATAGGTTTATATGGGAGCTATATCAGGCTATGAACCGATTCGGACCATATTTGACACGTATGTTTCAGCCAAATCGGATAATACTTTCGCCCATTAGAGGGTCAAGAAATCAACAGCCCAGATCGGTTTATATGGCAGCTTTATCAGGTTATGGACCGATTTGAAACATATTTGGCACAGTTATTGGAAGTCATAAGAAAACACACCATGCTAAATTTCAGCTGAATCGTATAAGAGTTGTGCCCTCTAGTGGCTCAGAATGTCAAGACCCAAGATCGGTTTATATGGCAGCTATATCAGGTTATGGATAAATGTCAACCATACTCAGTACAGTTACTGGAAAACATAATAAAACACCTCATGCAAAATTTCAGCCAAATCGGATGAGGACTGCGCCCTCCAGGGGCTCAAGAAGCCAAGAACCGGGATCGGTTTATAATGGCAGCTATATCAGGTTATGGACCGATTCCAATTATTCTTAGCACATTTGTTAAAAGTCATAACAAAAAACGTCGTGCAAAATTTCAGCCAAATCGGATATGAATTGCTCCCTGCAGAGGCTCAAGAAGTCAAGACCCCTGATCCGTTTATATGGCAGCTATATCAGGTTATGGACTGATTTTAACCATACTCTGCACAGTTGTTGGAAATCATAATAAAACACATCGTGATAAATTTCAGCTAAATCGGATAATAGTTGTGTCCTCTAGTGGCTCAGGAAGTCAAGACCCGAGATCGGTTTATATGGCAGCTATATCAGGTTAAGGATCGATTTCGACCATACTCAGCACTGTTGTAGGAAGTCATAATAAAACATATCATGCAAAATTTTAGCCAAATCGGATAAGAACTGCGCCCTCTAGTGGCTCAAGAAGACCAGACCCCATACCGGTTTATATGGCAGCTATATCAGGTTATGGACCGATTTCAACCATAATCAGCACAGGTATTGGAAGTCATAATAAAACACCTCATGCAAAATTTCAGCCAAATCGGATAAAAACTGCGCCCTCTAGTGGCTCAAGAAGTCAAGACCCAAGATCGGTTTATATGGCAGCTATACCAAAACATGGACTGATATAGTCCATTTACAAAACCCACCGACCTACACAAATATGAAGTATTTGTGGAAAATTTCAAGCGGTTAGCTTTACTTCTTCGAAGGTTAGCGTGCGTTTGACAGACAGACGGTCGGACGGACATGGCTAGTTCGACCTAAAATGTCACGACGATCAAGAATATGTATACTTTATGGGGTCTTAGGCGCATATTTCGAGGTGTTACAAACGGAATGACGAAATTAGTATACCCCCATCCTATAGTGGAGGGTATAAAAACTAAATAGTAACTTCGAATAATCGGTTATAAATCCTAAATTTTCTCAGTGTCTCAATTGCTGGTTGAGACTTTTTTTCTCAGAGTCTCAACAACTTCATATTCCATATCCACGAGTTCTTTGCAGGTCAATGATGCAGAGAACTTCTTAATTTTCCTTACTAGCGTATAAATAAAAACTACATCATTGCAGTGTAAATGATTGCCAAACACGAATTTCCAAGAATTTAACGCCTTTTAACGTCACAAATGTTAAACAACAATTTGTTTAAACCAAAATGCATGGCATTGGCTTGACGCAGAACGATACGCACTGTGCAGGCAATATACGCACATTAAAGTGTATATATATGTGTGTATTTATGTGGGTAGGATTGGCAGGGCCCACATGCCGCCCCTTAATTTGCTTACATATTATGAAGATTTGCCATTTACGTGAGTAAAGGACCTTGGAGTATGGTATCAAATTTTCTCAAAAGGGTTATTTTGATTTATTGGCCTAAATGCATAACATTGTTGGAGTTTGTGTCAACATTGTAATGGCTTGGGATCGCTCTCCCCCTCCCATCCATTGAATGCACGAACGTGCCCCACAAATGTTTGGGGTAACAATCTCGTATATGAATAATTTATATAAATTGACCCATTACTCATACATAATGACTGTTGCGGATTGTAAAACCCGAAAAGAAATTACATCCTGCGTTTATTGACAATAAAATATCTATAAACATTTGTTAGCTCTGTATGTGGTCCCGACCGACGCTGTTTGTGAGAGCTTTTGATGGAAACTTGATATGCAATGTGTGAGAGACAAATGATGGGGAAAATAAATGACAGACAGCACAGCTTGTGGGCAAAAGGAAATAATTCTCATTTAGATTTAATTGCTACTTGGAGTGGCGCTTTAAGGCCACTTGTATACTTTTGAAAAACATCGAATTTCCAAAACAAAAAATGTTTCGAATAACATAAATGGAAAGACTCATAAAATTTAATGCTTGGCCTACACTTCTCCCCTTGCAGGCAGAATACAAGGACATTCAGGGATTTTATTCCTGCTGAGATTTCTGAATGTCAATAGATTTTGATATTTCTTTTTGACAGTTTTAATGGCAAAGCCACGTTGCCATTCCTAGTAGTCTATTTGAAAATTAATCTTCTTACTACAAAATAATTAATCTCTGTCATTTTAAAAGGCCAGGAGAACATTGTATTTTTTTCATAAACCAGTAATAAAAATAAAAGCATGCTAAGTTCACCCGGGCCGAACCTTATATACCCTCCACCATGGATTCTGCTAAAAATTTATACAAAATAAATTTAGTTGAAGGGGCATAATTTTGTTCTACATACCAAACTTCTGTCAAACCAGCAAAAATTAAAGCTTTTAGGAACCGACTACGATGATTAATAGACCGGTATACATGGGAGCTATATCAGGTTAAAGGCTGATTTGGAACGGGTTTAGCATAGTTGTTCCAAGTCATAGCAAAACACTACAGCCAAATTGGACAAAAATTGCGGCTTGTAAAGACTCCAGAAGTCAAATCGGAAGATCGGTTTATAAGGCAGCTATATCAGGTAATAGACCGATTTGAACCGAACTTAGTACAGTTGTTGAATGTCATAATTGCATGCAAAATTTCAGCCAAATCGGACAAAAACTGAGGCTTGTAAGGACTCCAGAAGTCAAATCGAGAAATCGGTTTATATGGGAGCTGTATCAGATTATAGACCGATATATACCGTGCATAGCACAATTATTGCATGTCATAACAGTGAAAACTGTCAGTCAAATGGAACAAAAATTGGGGCTTGTAAGGACTCAAGAAGTAAAATCAGGAGATCGGTTTATATGGGAGCTATATCAGGTTAAAGACCATGGACCGTAGCACAGTAGTTTGTCACAATAGAACACAATAGAACCAAATTTTAGCCTAATTGGACAAAAATTAGCTGCTTCCAGGGGCTCAAGAAGTCAAATCAGGAGATCGGTTTATAAGGGAGCTATATCTAAATCTGAACTGGCTTGACCCATTTGCAATTCCCAGTGATTAATAGTTAGTATCTGTGCAAAATTTCAAACGGCTAGCTTTACGCATTTGACCGCTATCGGGATTTCTATAGGCGGACGGACGGATGGACGAACATGGCTAGATCGACTTAGAACGTCGAGACGTCTTAGACGAAAATTTCGAGGTGTTACAAACGGAATGACTAGATTAGTATACCCTCAACCTATAGTGGAGGTTATAAAAATGCCTTTGAGGCCTTCATACCTAATATGCATGGCAAGTCCCAACCAAGGACGAAACGCGACTCACAATAGTTGATGTGTGTGGTAGGTTAGGTTGAAAACAGTTTACGGATGCAGCTTAGCCAGTTATTGGCTTGTTGTGCACTCTAGGTTCTTAAAAGTAACTATGAAATTCAGGAATTCCGTGTTATATACAACAAGTAAAAATGAGTTAAGTTCGGCCGGGCCGAACTTTGGATACCCAACACATCGGCTATATATGTAAACCACCTTTCATCAAAATAAGGTGAAAATTGCATACCTTTTGTCCCATAGCAGTTATATCGAAACATGATCCGATTTGGACCAAATACTAATAAGTACAAGTCATTGTTCAATTGTATATAGATCTAAAAATTAACCGATCTGAACCATATACAACACGGATATCGAAAAGCCTAACATTAGTCGATGTGTCAAATTTCAGTTTAATCGGATTATAAATTCGCCTTTTTTGGGGCCAATATTTTAAATCGAGATATCGGTCTATATGGAAGCTATATGTAAATCTTGATCGATCTAGACCAAATTGCAGATATATGTGGAGGGGCTTAACTTAACTCTCTGTCCCAAATTTCGGCAACATGGGACAATAAATGCACCTTTATGGACCCAAAAAATTAAATTGAGAGATCGGTCTATATGGCAGCTATATCCAAATCTGGACCGATCTGAGGGAAATTGAAGAAGGACGTCAAAGGGCCTAGCACAACTCATTGTCCCAAATTGCGGCGACATTAGACAATAAATGCGCCTTTTATGGCCCCAAAACCTAAAACCGAGAGATCGGTCTATATGACAGCTATATCCAAATCTGAACCGATCTGTGCCATAATGCACAAGTATATCAAAGGGCTTAACCTGACTCACTGTTCCAAATTTCGGCGACATCGGACAATAAATTACGCCTTTTATGAGCCCGAACCCTAAATCGAGGGATCTGTCTATATGACAGCTATATGCAAATCTGATCCGATCAGGGCCAAATTAAAGAAAGATGTCAAAGGGCTTAAGACAACTCACTGTCCCAAATTTCAGCTAAATCGGATAATAAATGCGGCTTTTCTGGGCCTAAGACCCTTAATAGGAGGATCGGCGTATATGGCAGCTATATCCAAGCCTATACCGTTCTGAGCCAAATTGACAGAGGATGTCGATGGGCCTTACACAATTTACTGTCCCGAATTTTATCAAAATCGGATAATAAATGTGGCTTTTGTGGGCCTAAGACCCCAAATCGGAGGATCCGTCTATATGGCAGCTATATCCAATTCTGAACCGATCTGAGCCAAATTAACGAAGGAAGTCGAAGGGCCTAACACAACTCACTGTCCCAAATTTCAGCAAAATCGGTTAATAAATGTGGCTTTTATGGGCCTTAGACCCTAAATCGGAGGATCGGTCTATATGGCAGCTATATCCAAATCTGGACCGATCTGAGCCAAATTGACGAAGGATGTTGAAGGGCCTAACATAACTCACTGTCCCAAATTTCAGCAAAATCGGTTAGTAAATGTGGCTTTTATGGGCGTTAGACCCTAAATCGGAGGATCGGTCTATATGGCGGCTATATCAAGATATAGTCCGATATAGCCCATCTTCGAACTTAACCAGCTTATGGACAAAAAGATAGTCTGTGCAAAGTTTAAGCACAATATCTTTATTTTTGAAGACTATAGCGTGATTTCAACAGACAGACGGACGGACATATCAAGATCGTCTTAGATTTTTACGCTGATCAAGAATATATATACTTTATATGGTCGGAAATGGATATTTCGATGTGTTGCAAACGGAATGACAAAATGAATATACCCCATCCTTCGGTGGTGGGTATAAAAATGGAGAACAATTCTATGTCCACAAGTTGATGGATGTCTGTTATTGTGTTCCACCGAAGTGACGTGAAAACCGGATAATGACTTTAGAAATGCTGTTGTTTTATCATCTTCTCCTCACGCCCTATGCATGCAATAACATGCTATACTTGTTCTGCCTAAGTGCGCTAGCAGTCCTTTCCTTTTTATTCTCAACCTATATATGCATTGCGTTTGGGGATTGAAAGACGAAGTCGGATAGGTGAAAGAAAGAGTTGTAAATATTTACATTTGTCTTTAACTTCTAGAGGAAAGAAATTTGCCGGAAGTCGATTCTACATTTTTACTGTTCGGGCGAAAAACGAGTATCCCGGTAATGCTGGGTTTCGTTAACTAGCCAATCGATCACAATCTGGTGTGCGTTCCTAGATGATCTTGTGTTCCTGGCGATCCTCCTACCTCGGGGATAAGAAGATCTATCGCTGCGGAACAAACACCATGAAAGAACTGATAGAACAGCACCACGCTGCCAACATTCCGAAGGTGCTCAATGAAAACAAGAAAGTTGGGTACCCTACCATCATCGATCATCACCATCGCTCTCCTCTCCCGGCCTTGTAGCTCGATTGATAAATTGGGTGGGATCCAATGCGAAAAAAAATGTTTGACGGTAAAATGTTCATGCAATATTGAATATATGCCGGTCCAACTAATGTCTAAGGCTGTCTTTATGTGTAAAAACGTTCTGAGTACGTACAACCTCAAAAATCTCATGCATTACGATAGAGCTGTCAGTTGTCAGATTGCAACAAAAGGGTTGTACAATCCCGAAATATAAAAGGCAACCCTTGTATACCACCGATAGATAATGACGATCGCAATGGGCCTACGAATCGTTTGTGTGACAACAAACAGCACTGGGTCATACGTTCATTAAAATCCACTCTGTTCAATCGACCCCACTCCGAAATGGCCAGAAAATCCTAGTAGATGTCCACGTCCTCGCATTAAGATCTTACTATCTCACGCATTCCGTGATCACCCGGGTTACGGCTTTTGAGGAAAACTGGCAGGCAATCGGAAAAGTTTTGCGTCTTTGTGTCCTCAATGTAGAGCAACAAGCCCACTCTGTTCTCTAGCTTTGATCCTTCCGGGCAGCATTAACTTCTCGGTACCAATACCAGAGTTCCGTCAATCCAAGACTGTGCCGCTAGCAGCAGTGCCTGCCACTTGGTATCTCCTGCTTCTGTCCTCTATCAGTTCTCCCTTCAAATAAAGCCTCATTGATGCAGTGGCTGCCTCACCCTCAATCTGTATGTCAGTGGGTCGAATAAAATAGTCTCCTGTGCCCTTTACCTAGACAATATGTTCACTGAATCTGTTGTATAACGTTTATGTTACACCTTTTCTCCACCGCAGTCCATCAAATTACTAAGGTATAAGTAAGTATTGGTCTGATCAAGCTCCAGTAGAGCCAAAGGACAATACTCGGTCTCACTTAGAGCATACGATTCATCTACTTAGTGCCAACATCTGTGAGCCCTTCGGTACACTTCTGAATATGATACTTCCAGTTCAGTTCCCTGTCTAAGTTCATTGTTAAGTATTTGACAGATATCGAAGTCATTATATTCAGGAAACGTGGTGCGTCAAAATGACCCACCTTCGTCTTCCTTGTGAACAGTCAGATTTCAGTCTTCTCAAAGTCAATATTGATACCCCTAGGTCAATAGTTGTATGTCAAACCCAGGACCCTTTCGGCCTTTTGCATAGCTCATTCGTATCCTTATTCCTTAGAAGTATTACAATAGTATTGGCGTAAAATGCCCTCCCTGTAGCGTGCCCTGTGACACTTTCTCCCTTATATCCATGTAATGGGACCCACAATTCATCCACCTGTTCCTTAGCATATGGACGGGATATACCAGTCTCCACCGGGTACTAAGGATTGGATCAGTGTGCCGGTCCGTGCATTGGTCAAGGCCCCCTCGATGTCAATGCATACAGCCAATGTTTATGTCTTGGCATCGAATTATTCTTCTATTTTATGCAAAACTTCGTGCAGGGCAGTCTGCACCTTCCTTTGATATAATGTTTGTATTAGAGCACCTCACTGGATGTCCTACTCTTTATTATGATATCCACAATACGTTTCATGGTTTTAAATAGAAAGGTCGTAAGGCTTATAGACCTGGAGGTCCTTGTTGTTGCATAACATGTCTTGCCGTGCTTGAATATAAATACTACCCTTGCTCCCTGCCAGGCTTTCGTAGTATGTGCAAGTCTTAGGCCCGCTGTGAATATAGCGGCCGGATGAGGCACCAAGTGGTCCGGCCTTTTCTATTATAACGCCGGATATATTCCATCGAATCCGGGAGAAATAAAATGTTGGAAGCTCATCAAGGCTTTCTTTCTCATAAAGTCTAGGGCATGGTAACCTCTGGCTTTGTTTTTCCATTGGAATCAATCAATTTCTCGAAAGAGATATATGCAGAAAATATTATTGTTGCCCTTACAGCAAGGAAAAACCTATAAAATTAAAACAAGTAAAAACGTGGTAAGTTCGGCCAGGCCGAATCTTATATACCCTCCACCATGGATCGCATTTGTCGAGTTCTTTGCGCGGTATCTCCTTTTAGGCAAACAAAGAATATTGAATAAGAACAGTTATGCTTTTGGAGCTATATCAAGTTATAGTCCGATTCGGACCAGAAATGAATTGCATGATAAACATTGTATAAGTTATTATGTAATATTTCAGTCCATTCGGATAAGAATTGCGCCTTGTAGGGGCTCAAGAAGCAAAATCGGGAGATCGGTTTATATGGGAGCTGTATCAAGCTATTGATCGATTCAGACCATATTAGACATGTACGTTAAAGGCCATGAGAGAAACCGTTGTACAAAATTTCTGCCAAATCGGATGGGAATTGCGCCCCTAGAGGCTCAAGAAGTCAAGATCCCAGATGGGTTTTTATGGCAGCTATATCAGGTTATGAACCGATTTGTGTCATACTTAGTTATTGGACAGTTTGCACAGTTAATGGAAGTCATAACAAAACAACTCATGCTAAATTTCAGCTAAATCGTATGAAAATTGCGCCCTCTAGAGGCTCAAGAAGCCCTCTAGAGGCTCATGAAGTCAAGATCCCTGATCGGTTTATATGGCAGATATATCAGGTTATGCACCGTTTTGCGCCATACTTAGCACAGTTATTGGAAGTCATAGCAAAACACCTCATGCAAAATTTCAGCCAAATCGAATGAGAATTGCGCCCTCTAGAGGCTCAAGAAGCCCTCTAGAGGCTCAAGAAGCTCTCTAGTGGCTCAAAAAGTCAAGATCCCAGATCGGTTTATATGGCAGCTATATCAGGTTATGTACCGATTTGCGCCATACTTAGCACAGTTATTGGAAGTCATAACAAAACAATTCATTCAAAATTTCAACTGAACCAAGTGCGATTTTATAGCCTCATCATTGCCGAAAGTTTTACCATTTAAGGAGTTCTGCAAAGATCGAAATAAATGGTAGTCTGATGGTGCAAGGTCTGGGCTATATGGTGGATGCATCAAAAGTTCCCAGCCAAGCTTACTCAGTTTTTGGCGAGTGACCAAAGATGTGTGCGGTCTAGCGTTGTCCTGGTGGAATATGACACATTTACGATTGACCAATAACCAATCCCACCAAACAGACAGCATAACCTTCTTTTGGTGGATATCAGCCTTTGAAGTGGTTTGAGCTGGTTCACCATGCTTGGACCATGATCGTTTTCGACTAATGTTGTTGTAAACAATCCATTTTCATCTCCAGTTATGATTCGTTTTAAAAACGGATCGAATTCATTGCGTTTAAGGTGCATATCACAAGCGTTGATTCGGTTTGTTAAATGAATTTCTTTCAATACATGTTGTACCCATATTAAAATTGACGCCAAACAAACAAATGTAAACAAAATTTCGCGCACTTTTTTTCTAAAGCAAGCTAAAAGTAACAGCTGATAACTGACAGAAGAAAGAATGCAATTACAGAGTCACACGCCGTTGAAAAAATTTGTCAACGCCGACCATATTAGTACT
This sequence comes from Stomoxys calcitrans, assembly GCF_963082655.1. Classification (NCBI taxonomy): domain Eukaryota; kingdom Metazoa; phylum Arthropoda; class Insecta; order Diptera; family Muscidae; genus Stomoxys; species Stomoxys calcitrans. The sequence continues at coordinate 177,515,217 of NC_081553.1, forward strand.
ATATTACCGACAATTACTTTTTGGGCAACCCAATATATACTTTACGGGATCTCAGACGTATATTTCGAGGTGTTACAAACAGAATGACGAAATTAGTATACCCCCATCCTATGGTGAAGCGTATACAAATCGTTTCCTAAATCAACAAGAAGCAACTCATACATTCTATGATACTTTCACCTTTACCACTTTCCTCGAATAGAATTCGTGGTTTTGTATTTGACTCATGTTTACACATTGATTAATGACATAATAAATACGCATAGCTTTATGTATCAACATTTTTTTGTGTGATGTACAAACAACAACTTGTTAATATTGGTCCTATTAAAATATGTCAAATGATGTCCTCTACAACTGCAAACACCCTTAAGATTTGCAAAAGTTTGCGGTTAAATTACCTGGAACACAAGCACAGTCACGCAAAATATCTTTTGACACAGCCCTGACTACGGGAATTCATTTCATTTGGAAAATCATGAAAAATTGCTTTTAATTTACGAAACGTAGTCAAAGGAATAGTGCACAAACAATGTCAAAGTGAAAACTGAAGACGCCAAAGATGTTTGCCTCTGTCACTAGTCGTGTGTACGTGTGTTAAGACCACAACCAAAAGAAAAGTAAAATTCATTTATTAAGACACATTTCCCTTTCCGGTGGAAAATGGCAAATGCCCTTCCCCCTTATAACAACCCTGCCCCTCCACCCCATAATCGCCCTTATCTTGTAAATAGACCAACTGCCTGTAAGACCAATACACTTGGCACTACAACAACAGCAGCAACAGCTGCAATAATAACAAGGTGTCCTGGTGCCATGGAAAATATTTGCCTCTGTCATGAAATATTGTGTTCAAGCAAATATATGTACTTCTGTGTCAAGTGAGGAACAAAATTGTGAACTGTTTGTTTGCCATCGCGTGTGCGTGTATGTGTGTATCTGTATATCTGTGTTAAAATTATTAAGATTAATGGGAATTCAGGCGATAAACGGAAAATGAAAAAGTTTTTTTTGTTTTTTTTTTTTGTTAGAATAATGTGCTGGGTACTAAGTATAATTTGTTTAGTTGCCTGTGAGTCAACTTGTAATAAATATTAATGCGCCTTTTGTTTGTTTTATTGGTGTATGGGAAAATATTTATGTACAATCAAGATCAGCAAAGTTATTTTCTATAACAAGTAAAAGGGGAAATACTTTGTAGCTGTAACTTTGAAGAAAGCTTAAAAAACTAGTCAAAAACTGCGAATATAAATATGCGAGACTGCAAAATATACTTGCGAGACGTCAATAGGTGGGCCTTTGGGAGGTTTTTGGGAGAGGTGGATTATTGGAGGATTTTCGTGGGGGTTCCCTGATATTTGATGTCAAATTTTGACTTCAAAATCGCATTTGTATATCATATATCTTTCACTTGGATCCCATGACGTTTATTTCGGGCTACTTTTCCGTTTGGACGGGTTTTTGGGGGAGGGTGGTATTCCTGAGACGTAGCGCAAAATGTTGATATCAGATTGATATTCTATTCTCAACTACCTTTCATTTGAGTCCCATAATGTAGCGATCGGTTGAGGGTGTTTTTGGAGTGGCATTTGGGGTTGGGAGGCAACCATTGGACTTGGAGGGGAATATTAATATCCAATTTGCTTTCTACTCCTTATCACCTTTCGTTTGAGACCTATATTGTCCCAATCGATTTTTAGGTGGTTTTTAGGGCAATACGGCCCCCTGAGACTATATTCACATTTTGATACATGCTTTGTATTCTACTCGAAAATACCTATCGTTTGAATACCACATTTTGCTCGTCGGTCCACTATAATTTTGGGTGGTAATTCTTCCGGTACTACCTATTAGTCGTTCCAGTTCATCCTACACAATCAGCCTGGGGAATAAATTCCCATTCTGATTGAATGGGGAGAAAGAATTTCGAAATTTCTAAAACAGCTGTTATATTTTGGCTAAACATTTGACAATAATTTTTTGGAAAATAGATTATAGATAGATTTTACAAAAGATTATACAAAGTGCATTTTTTACAAAAATCTCCTAAATACCACCTTCGGCCAAAGATTCAACTTTATTCAAATTACACTTAAAATGCATCTACAATAAGTCTTCTTTACAAACAAAACAGAAATAAATAAGAGCGTGCTAAGTTCGGCAGTGCCGAATCAAATATATCCTCCACCATTGATAGCATTTTCGAGTTCTTTGCGAGGTATCTATTGGGTTGCCTAAAAAGTAACTGCGGATTTTTTAAAAGAAAGTAAATGCATTTTTAATAAAACTTAGAATGAACTTTAATCAAATATATAATTGCCATTTGTTCGATAACCTTTTGCCATCTTCCTGGCAAATTTAGTATTCCACGCTCATAGAACTTCTGGCCTTTATCTGCAAAAAATTGAACCAAGTGCGATTTTATAGCCTCATCATTGCCGAAAGTTTTACCATTTAAGGAGTTCTGCAAAGCTCGAATTAAATGGTAGTCTGATGGTGCAAAGTCAGGGCTATATGGTGGATGCATCAAAAGTTCCCAGCCAAGCTCACTCAGTTTTTGGCGAGTGACCAAAGATGTGTGCGGTCTAGCGTTGTCCTGGTGGAATATGACACCTTTACGATTGACCAATTCTGGTCGCTTCTCCTTGATGGCTGTATTCAATTTGTCCAATTGTAGACAGTAAACATCCGAATTAACCGTTTGGTTCCTTGGAAGCATATACCACACCCTTCCAATCCCACCAAACAGACAGCATAACCTTCTTTTGGTGGATATCAGCCTTTGAAGTGGTTTGAGCTGGTTCACCATGCTTGGACCATGATCGTTTTCGACTAACGTTGTTGTAAACAATCCATTTTCATCTCCAGTTATGATTCGTTTTAAAAACGGATCGAATTCATTGCGTTTAAGGTGAATACCACAAGCGTTGATTCGGTTTGTTAAATGAATTTCTTTCAATACATGTGGTACCCATATTAAAATTGACGCCAAACAAACAAATGTAAACAAAATTTCGCGCACTTTTTTCTAAAGCAAGCTAAAAGTAACAGCTGATAACTGACAGAAGAAAGAATGCAATTACAGAGTCACAAGCCGTTGAAAAAATTTGTCAACGCCGACTATATTACGACTATATTACCGACAATTACTTTTTGGGCAACCCAATATTTTTAGGCAAACAAAGAATAATGAATAAGAACTGTTATGCTTTGGAGCTATACCAAGTTATAGATATTGGACCATAAATGAATGCTGAACATTTTAGAAGTCATTGTGTAATATTTCAGTTTATTCGGATAAAAATTGCGCCTTGTAGGGGCTCAAGAAGCAAAATCGGGAGATCGTTTTGTATGGGAGCTGTATCAAGCTATAGACCGATTCAGGCCATATTGAACACGTATGTTGAAGGTCATCGGACAAGCCGTTATACAAAATGGGATGAGAATTGCGCCCTCTAGAGGCTCAAGATATCAAAATCCCAGATCGGTTTATATGGAAGCTATATCAGATTATGTACCGAATTGAGTCATGCTCAGCACAGTTGTTGGAAGTCATAACAAAACACCTCGTGCAAAATTTCAGCCGAATCGGGAGAGAATTGTGCCCTCTAGAGGCTCAAGAAGTCAAGAACCAAGATCGGTTTTTATGGCAGCAATTATCAAAATATGGACTGATTTAACCCATTTACAATCCCAACCGACCTACGCAAATAAAAATTATTTGTGCAAAATTTCAAGCGTCTAGCTTTACTTCTTCGAAAGTTAGCGTGCTTTCGACAGACAGACGGAAATGACTAGATCGACTTAAAATACCATGACGATCAAGAATATATATACTTTGTGGGGTCTTAGATGCATATTTCAAGGTGTTACAAACTGAATGATGAAATTAGTATACTCTCATGCTATGGTGGAGGTATTGAAGCATTTTTTTTTTTCAATAAAGGCTAATCAATAAAAATACTTTTTTTCCAAAAAAGGCAAAAAATACACCTTTTCCACATTTTTTGATTTCCAAACTGTATAACTTTTAACTAAATAATCAGATGTGGACACTTGTTGCCGTAAAGATGTTGTAAACTTTATAACTAATCTAAATCCAAAAGAAATGAAAATCGAACTACAAATGCATTCGTAAATTGCAAAATGCCAAACTCGACTAAAATTTCAACAATTAGAAATTAAAACTAGTATATCACCGAAACCAGAAAAAATATTGTACAAAAAATAATTTTTGAAATCGGACCATAAATAAAGATTTGGCAGCTTCAACAAATTTTCGAAATTCCGAGGTGTCCAATATTAGGGGCCTACCAAAAAGTGTCCGGACTACCTAGGGCTTTAAAGTTTTGCAAACAATCTCGCTAGCACCTCAGCTCTAACCATTTCAAATTTCAAAGAGATATCTATACCCGTTCTTATAAGGCATATTTACTAGTTCTCACACGTCATATTTACTAGTTTTTTCGATTTTCTCCCACTGTGCGTCGTTGTGACATTATGTCTTAACCATTCCACCGCTGCCTTTATTGCAAGGATCTCAGATTGATACGCACGACAGAGGTTTAGTAATCTTCTCGATATAACTAAACCTAGTTCTTCAGAGTACACCCCAAAGCCCCAATACCATCTGTATAGAAGTTTATGTAACTTATGTTATCAGGGATATTGTAGTTCCAATTGGTTTCATCAAGAATTATGCTACAGTACTTTTAGGCTCAGGCAATGTATTGTGCATACTGCCTGGAACATCGGGCAATGTATTAAGGAAGACACAGTCTCTTTAGCTGCGGCATGACCAAAAACAAAGCTCCCTTAGCCTCATAGCAGTGATCGCATCAATTTGTCTAGCCACAATGTCCAGAGGCATTAGGTGAAGCATTAAATTTAACACAAACAAGCCATCCGGATCCGGCTGAGTATTGAACTGTAGACGGACTTTTGAAGCGCCGTCCACCAAACTACAACACCATATAGTTTTAGAGGTCTGAAAACTGCAATATATACACAGTACATGTAAAAAGTTACGTTTATTGCTGTTGCAAAATGTTTGATTTGAAGTTCAATTTCCTGTCCAGAAAAACTGTCCAGAAAAACAACCAGGCATTTTGCGATTTCTGTTAATGGACCATTCTCACGCTTGGAAACTTTCCCTAACCCCAATAGCCACGTCATCAGCATACGCGACCACTTTTACCCATTTTTCTTCCAGAGACGGTAATATATTTTTAATGGCCATATTCCAAAGTAGAGGAGACAGTACACCTTCTTAAGATGTTCCTTTGCTGACCCATCTTTTTATATCTACAGATCCCAAGCCTGCCGTAATACATTATTTATTAAGTTTTTAATAAACGTCCATATGGCAGTGTTCATACCTAGAAACTCTAGCTCCTTCATGACTGCTGTCGGTTTTAAATTATTTAAAGCTCCTCGCATGTCAAGAAATGCTACCATTGTATTTTTCTTGACAGCGAGAGAGCTGAAGGGCTGTTTCAGTGGTCTTGCCCCTACTATATGCATGCCGTTGCTAATTCAGGCGATCTTCAGGGATCTTTGCCCTATGATATGTTTCTATCTACCTGACAAAAGTCTTCAGCACAAAGGATGACAGACCAATGGGATGAAAATCTTTCGCCTGGAATGAAATGAAAAAAAAAAACTGTGTCCCTCCAACCACAAGGTATTTATGACATCCTGATAAAAGCGGAGTATATGTCCCTGAGCCAAGGAGCCTGACTATCAGACACAGCTTGTAATTCAACCGGTGATACATCATCAGGGCTTGGAGACCTAAAGAAGTCGAAACATTTTATCGTCCGAAGGATTTTCGACTCAGACGCAATTTCACCAAAAACCTCCGACCAATGCATATCAGTGACAAACTCTTCCGGCGCCACGTTGTACGCTGGAGTATCAACTAGTAGTTCTAGTGTTTCCTCATTAGACATTGTCCATACACTCTCTGACTTCTGAATATACCCCGCCGTAATAGGTCTCGAGGACAGAATCTTCCTCAGCCTAGAGGCCTCAGATGTATCCTTCGCGGAGCTGCAGAATTCCACCTAGGATTTGTTCTGAGATTTTCTCAGCTCACCCTTTTATTTTCTTAGCTCAGCCTTATAGATGTCCCAATCCCGTGGTGTCCTTGTGGCTTTTTCCGTGTTGAAGAGTTTTCTGCATTCCTTCCTTGGACCAACCAGCTCTGGGGTTCACCATGGCGGTCGCTGTTTGCCCCTTGGCTTGACACTACACCCATAGAAAAAAATCAAGCATGGCGTTGACAAATTGGCCACATTTGTTCATAAAAGTGAATCAACACACAGATGTTATTAGATCAACAACAAATATTTATAAACCAACAACAGTTATGTTGAACAAAACGTCCACAGACGTTCACATCTGACAACTTCTAGTGTGTGTTTACAAACAATTATACACATACAGGGTTTTAAGAGTCATTTAAACTTAAGGTGTGTATACATACACATATCGAAGGGATGACATCCACAACGGTCATTGCATGAATCAACAACGCTTGTTCACAAAATGATTCACGCTTGTTGACAATATTTCCAACAACGCCCGTGTATGATAATGGCAACGTTGGTGCATGATTTTGAAACATTTTTTTCCTATCCATGTAGAGCATGCTGACACAAGCGAGACATTCAGGGCCATCGTGATCCGCCACTTCCTTTCGGACTCTATCTCGATATGGCCCCCATATAGACCGATCCGTCGATTTAGGGTCTAAGACCCATAAAAGCCACATTTATTATCTGATTTTGCCGAAATTTGGGACAGTGAGTTGTGTTAAACCACTCGACGTCCTTCTTCAATTTGGTTCCGACCGGTCCAGATTTGGATATAGCTGCCATATAGACCGATCCCTCGATTTAAGGTCTTGGACCCATAAAAGGAGCATTTATTGTCCGATTCTGTCAAAATTTGGAACAGTGATTTGTGTTAGGCCCTTTGACATCTTTCTTTAATTTGGCTCAGGTCGGTCTAGATTTGGATATAGCTGCCATATAGACCGATCTCTCGGTTCACGGTTTTGGGCCCATAAAAAACGCAATTATTGTCCGATGTCGCCGAGATTTGGGACAATGAGTTGTGTTAAGCCCATCGACATTGCTCTTTAATTTGTCCAAGATCGGTTCCGATTCGGATATAGCTGCCATATAGACCGCTATCTCGATTTAAAGTCTTGGCCCCATAAAAGGCGCATTTATAATCCTATTTCGCTGAAATTTGACACAGTGACTTATGTCAGAATTTTCGACATTCGTGTCCTATATGGTTCAGATCAGTCTGTATTTGGATATAGCTACCAAAAAGACGAATCCAAATCGGACCATATTTCGATATAGCTGCTATGGGAGCATAAATTATGAATCTTTCACCTGATTATGACCAAAGGGGGGTTTACATATATACCCGAGGTGGTGGATATCCAAAGTTCGTCCCGGCCGAACTTAACGCCTTTTTACTTGTATACAAATCGCCAGATTACAACTTATAATATATTCGATAAACAGCTCACCCCTTTCGTTAACATCCGAAATTCCCCATATCTGGAGTTGTGTAATAGCATCACTTCCTACAAAGAGGCTCTTTTCCTATGAAGAATCGGCTTCAACCAGCAACTTAAGGTTTGAAGCCGGCATCTCTTAGTCGTATGCAATATATATATAAAAGCCAGTCAGTAATGAGCCTTATTAATTTCAAGGATGTCTACTCCTGAATCTTCAGTGATTAGCGACGGTAGAAGAAAAACATTTAGAGTACTCTTTGGAAGAATACAGGCTCTGTGTCCCCCATTCCCCGTACCCGTGAGTAGTTTAAATCCAGGAATTCTAAGTCCACGAACCATTGCTCCATACACCCATGGTACCTGGATAAGATCCATGTAAAATCCCCCTGCCATCAGGAGGACTTGTAGTGCCGACGAAGCGGCCTTACAATGGTGGAGATTTATCTGTAGTAACTGGACCATAGTCAGGATTCAGAACTTCCACCACTGTTGTGTTAGCCTCGTCTTCTGATTCCGCCAGGAGTTCATTCTCACAAGATTCGTTTGGTCATGTTGAGTTTCCTCAGGCATCCAAGGGTAGGTGAAAAAGGATACTGGACACTTATGGTGTGCAAGATTCTTCCGTAGATTCACTAGCAGCTGCTGTCGAAGAACCTTTTGTGTTTCGTCCTTTCCCGCTGGCGCACAACTTAAGCCCATTTCTAACTGATGACCCAACCACACAGGGGTTGTCGGTTCCAGACTCTACGACTTCCCCTCCAGTTATGATCGTGGCAAAGAGATTTTCAGCCTCCTGCAATCCGCCAGACATTAGATATGTGGTTTAGAGTTCTTCAGACATGTGTTCAGCAACAACTGCTAAGTCGTCTCCTGATTCCATAACGTCAATGCTTCCACACACCTTACACTTATAGAAAAAAGTTTGCTGAAATTAGCAAACACTGTTTGCTGAATATTAGTAGTTAATTTTTCTGATTTTGTAGCAGTTCTTTTGCTATTACAGCAGTAGTTTTGCAATTTCAGAGCAGCAGGCTTACTGCTGAAAAGTCTGTTGTTTGCTGAAAATGATTGCTGCTTAATTATGAAGGGGAGGTTACTAGAAAAAATAAAATGCAAATGTAAATGTGTGTCTCAATGGATGTTTATAATCACCACTTTATATAATCTTTTTTCTTTAAATTTAGATGTAAAAGGCCATGTCAGAGATGTACACATTAGTGGAGCAATAATAAAAAAGCGAGCGAGTTCAATCACATTTCGAAATGTATACCTATGGATGGATCTGGAAGCTTCTTTAGAGTTTGGTTAGGTCGGGAAGGATTGGCAGTCCTTTATAGACTCACTTAGACAATTTTAGGGCCATTGTGATACCACAGTAGCGACAGACCAAGGCTTCTGGCAGGAATCGAACCCACGACCCCTGCACTGGTAATCCATGCACGCTACCAACTCGGCTACCGGGGCGCCCCTTCTTTACAGTAATATTCCACAAATTAAAATCATCTCTTTCAATAAAATTTCTAAAAAAATGCCTAAAGTATTTTTTCTGGTTTAGCTGACCGAAATCTTTGCTAATACATCAGTTTTGCTGAAACAGCAGAAATGTCTGCTTTCCCAATATCAGCAGACAAAAACTGCCGTTTTAGCAAACATATTTGCTGTTTGACTAACAAATTTGGTTGAATGTAGGTTTCAACTTGTTGAATCCGTAAGATACCACTACTTCAGACTTGTAAAGGCTTGGTGGAGTGGCTGCGCCAGGCTACAGTCGATGTCTTCGATACTGTCTCTGTAATACGGGTCAGTCTACTCCTTTTGTTACAAATCAACTAACCCCTTTCGATGAGATCCAAACTTCCCCATATCTGGTGATGTGCATTAGCATACCTTCCTACAATGTTGTTAGATTAGGTTGAAAAGAGGGTGCGGATATTAATTCACCCCATGCCACTATGGACATACAATGATGTTAATGTCACGACATTTCAGGTACTTGTAGCACTGCAGTTTTTCTGGTTTTTTCGGTAAGTTTCGACTCACCTTTGTCTTTCCACAATTTGTAAAATATTCACCGTTTGAAGGCACTTACCTGGAAAAAAGAGAAAGGATAATAATTATTAATATTACTCTTATCGGTTATATTGTACTGTTATTAACAAAGAGAACTTCATCAAAGAAATTAAAATAAAGTCAAACATATTGCTTAGTATAAACTTCTTATCGATCTGAAATACCAACATAGTCGATTCAATATACTTAATTGAAGTCTTGATTACATCTGCTTATAACTGCATTTGTAGTGCCTTGGCTATGTTTTTCAACCCAAAGATTATTGAGGATAAGTCAAAGAGGTGGTAAATAATATAAAATTTTGTTTGTGGCTTAAATGAATCAACAATGTCTGGATTGCCGTACAAAGATGTCGATCTGCCTTTACAGGTTTGTGTTCAATAGGTTATGACCATTCCTGCTTGGAGCTACAAACAGATATTCACAAAACTTTATGTACATTTGAAGTAGGTTTATTTGACATATTGACTGGCAACTAAACCTATTTGACAACTATCAAATAAACCTATTTAAAGACTTCATAATGTTTTATCAATAAGACCGTAACTCAATACTAAATTTCCCACGAACATTCTAGGGTTGCCCAAAAAGTAATTGCGGATTTTTCATATAGTCGGCGTTGACAAATTTTTTCACAGCTTGTGACTCTGTAATTGCATTCTTTCTTCTGTCAGTTATCAGCTGTTACTTTTAGCTTGCTTTAGAAAAAAGTGTAAAAAAGTATATTTGATTAAAGTTCATTCTAAGTTTTATTAAAAATGCATTTACTTTCTTTTAAAAAATCCGCAATTACTTTTTGGGTAACCCAATATTAAGGATCAGGGGATACTTCTCTCATATTAATTATTGTTGTCCGATTCAAGTTTAAGCTCAAGTTTAAAATGAAATACTTTCCATTAACATTTGCCCCTTTCATTCAAGGTTGTTATTTGCATGCTTTAATTAACCTTTAAATCCGTAAAGATGTCAAATCTTTGCTCGAGTTTTATGACACCATTGCAAGGCACCGCCTTTGCATAACCTGTTGGTGTTTATTCACTTGTTAAACTCCATAAAACGTTGTTTGTGAAAGCGAGTTTTATGTTAAATTTCAGGGTAAAATGAACGAGCTGGGAATTTCGGCCGTTCGCTGTCTTTTTATTGACGACCTTCAAAGCAAGAAAAATGGCAAAAGGGGAAAGGCTTATGTGTTATTGCTCTTAGTCTGTTTTTACAACTGTTCTGCTTTTCTGCTTTGCAAAAGCAACTCAAAGAATTTTTTGAAAATAAGATTTCTGCGTTGTAGAAATCAGTGATACCGCTATACAATTGGCGTAATAACAAATCGCACTCCCAGCACAACAATAACGCTGCGCCACACAACTCATTGCTGCAGATGAAATATTCGCTCTTCTGTAGTCGTTCAGTGTTCTTATTTTTCCAACTTGACTACTCTCAAGGGACAACTTTACTAAATCCCACAATGATTACAGGATGATTTATTTATTTTGAAGAAAAAAAAACTTCTTCCTCCCTTCCATGAAAATGGCATCAACAAGTTTTGCTTAAGTGCAGAGCTTACAGCAATCGCTCATTTAAGTCAATCAAAGTTTATCTATCAAGAAGGATAAAACAAGGAAAAAAATCCATACCAAGAAATGGTAGAAAAAGCAAACATTTTCATGTTGTAATTTGCATAGGACTAGGCATAAATTATCATTATGACCATGTTGGATAGAAACCATTTATCATACGAAGATGGCTGGCTTATAGTGTTTTAATAGGAAACTTAAAAAAGATTTTATGGGTTTAATAATTTTAACTTTGATAGATTAAATGTTGAATGTTATGGTTGAACTAATAACAAATCTTCATGGAGCACTTCTTTTAGGACCATGGCCACACTGGATCGCAGAGTTAGCCTCGAATCCGATAAGGTCCCGATAAGGGGAAAATCAGCTGTACAAAATTCGGAAGACTACTTACAGGAAGATTTGGATAAGATTCTTTGGATTGCCCAAGCATAGGAAACATTGAAGACAATGTCAGCAGTTGTACAACTATAATTGTTCTCCTCTTTGAGAAAGGAAATTAGCCCAGGAAAAAGCCCTGTATAACCGGGAAGATTCGATACATTGGGAAAGAGGTTCGCAGACTTTACAACACAGCACGTCGCAAAAGAGCTGCGGTTTATTAGGGTGTGTATTAAACACGGCTCAGGAAATACAATAAGGAAATCGGAGCGTTAATGCGTTTAAGTTGCCTGAAGGTCCTAAGGGAATAAATTCAGCGTTACTATAGAAGGAAGCGGAATACCTGGCGCCCTTTATGGCATGCCTAGGTCTTGCATATACTCCGAAAACCTGGCACAAGACAAGGGTGCTTTTTATGCCCAAGACCGGCAAGGCAAGACCTCAAAGCCTTTCTACCTTTCTACACACAAAAAATAATTCATTAGACATAAAGGAAATTTTCGCTTTAATTTCTTTTCTGAAAAACGTTGGACTTTGTTTACGATAAAAGTACATTTTTATACCCACCATCGAAGGATGGGGGTATATTGATTTTGTCATTCCGTTTGCAACACATGTCCATTTCCGTCCCTATAGAGTATATATATTCTTGATCAGCGTAAAAATCTAAGACGATCTAGGCATGTCCGTCCGTCTGCTACAGTCTTCAAAAATAGAGATATTGAGCTGAAACTTTGCACAGATTTTTTTTTGTTCATAAGCAGGTTAAGTTCGAAGATGGGCTATATCGGACTATATCTTGATATAGCCCCCATATAGACCGATCCGTCGATTTGGGGTCTTAGGCCCATAAAAGCCACATTTACTATCCGACTCGGATGAAATTTGGGTCAGTGAGTTGTGATAGGCCCTTCGACATCCTCCATTAATTTGGCTCAGATCGGTTCAGATTTGGATATTTGCTGCCATATAGACCGATCCTCCGATTAGGATCATAGGCCCATAAAAGCCACAATTACTATCCGATTGTGATGAAATTTGGGTTAGTGAGTTGCGTTAGGCCCTTCGACATCCTTCATCAATTTGGCTCAGATCGGAACATATTTGGATATAGCTGCCATATAGACCGATTCTCCGATTTAGGGTCTTAGGCCCATAAAAGCCACATTTATTAGCCGATTTTGCTGAAATTTAGGACAGTGCTTTGTGTAAGGCTCTTCAACATTTTTGTGCAACTTGGCCCAAATCGGTCCAGATTTGGATATAGCTGCCTTATAGACCAATCCTCCGATTTAGGGTCTTAGGCCCATAAAAGCCACATATATTAACCGATTTTTCTGAAATTTGGTACAGTGAGTTGTGATAGGCCCTTCGACATCCTCCGTTAATTTGGCTCCAGATTTGGATATAGCTGCCATATAACCAATCCTCCGATTTAGGGTCTTAGGATCGGTCCAGATTTGGATATAGCTGCCATATAACCAATCCTCCGATTTAGGGTCTTAGGCCCATAAAATTCACATTTATTATCCGATTTTGCTGAAATTTGGGACAGTGAGTTGTGTTAGGCACTTCGACTTCCTTCGTCAATTTGGCTTACATCGGTCCAGATTGGGATATAGCTGCCATATAGGCCAATCCTCCGATTTAAGGTCTTAGGCCCACAAAACCCATATTTATTATCCGATTTAGCTGAAATTTGGAACGGTGAGTTGCGTTAGGCTCTTCGACATCCTTCGTCAATTTGGTTCAGATCGGAACAGATTGGGATATAGCTGCCATATAGACCAATCCTCCGATTTAGGGTCTTAGACCCATAAAAGCCACATATATTATCCGATTTTGCTGAAATTTGGGGCAGTGCTTTGTGTTAGGCTCTTCGACATTTTTCTGCAACTTGGCCCAAAACGGCCTAGAATTGGATATAGCTGCCATGTTAACCGACATCTCGATTTAAAGTCTTGGCGCATTCATACTCCGATTTCACTGAAATTTGACACAGTGACTTATGTTAGGCTTTTCGATACCCGTGTCGTAAATGGTTCTGATCGGGTTGTTTTTAGATATAGCTGCTGTACTAGTATTTGGTCCAAATCGGAACATATTTTGATATAACTGCTAAGGGACAGTAGGTATGCAATTTTCACCGGATTTTGATGAAAGGTGGTTTACATATATGCCCGAGGTGGTGGGTGTCCATAGTTCGGCCCGGCTGAATTTAACGCCTTAAGATAAATTCTTGCAATAATTTGTGACAAATTAAAGTTTATTTTACCCTGACAATAACCTCCATTCTTGATATATAAAGCATGTTAGTCGAGATTTGAACTAGTTTCTTTCTTATTAAAAAATTATTTAACGTCAAACTTTTAAAATGGATAGTGCATATAGAAAATAATACTAAGTTCAATTTAATGTTGTAACATCATTCAAACTCAATTTTTTATGAATTATAAGCAGATCTCAGTTTATTTGGATTTATAACGATGTTATGATAAACACTTATATCACAAAAGCCTTCCATTTTCGCACAACTCCATTATGGTTATGTATTATGATCTGCTATAAACGTTATGCTATGTATAAAACAAAAAGTAGTAGTTGTTGATTTCACACATTTAAATACCTACTTTGTGATGGATATTTCTTGATCGGGTAAATGTTACCAAACAATGTATGTGCCTTAGACGTTCTTCTTGTGTTTTCTTGTACCTGACAGCCAGCTGCGTGTTGCTCTCATTGGACATACCAGCATTCCTGTACCGAAACTTCAAAAATTGTCACTTTCCTAGCTTAACGCCCGCGCTTGTCCGAGCTGCTCAGTATACTGGCTGCTCTTTGCTCGATCAAAACAGAAAGAAAAAAAAAGAACAAAATAACTCTAATTCAAACTTGTTAATTACTGCAAGTTTTTTTAGCAGAATCTATAGTGGTAGGTACCCAATATTAGCACGCCCCATGGATTTTTCAAAGTGTTACAACTGGTGGTGTACCACAACCCCTCAATAAAAGAATCTCCTTGCATCATCAAACAGCATTGGAGGGGGGGAATAGGAAGTCTACAATGTTTCGTCTCCCATAAAAGTTTATGGCATCCTTAACACTCTCTTTACAGCAACAGTATACTTGGTTAGAGTAAAAAAAACAACACGGCCAGAAAAACAGGCAATCGTTAACGTTTCCCAATAAAAGTTTGTTTTTCACACTTCGCATCGCCGTTAGATGGTTTTATCTCCTTTGCTGGTATGAAAAGAGCAACAAAACAGGCTTTTATGCAATACTTAAACGGAAAAAGGAAACAGGCATTCTTAAAAATAGAACTTTCTAAAGAGACTTATTGCATTGGCCATTGACAAAGCAAAATAGCTCCAATGGACCTTCTCAGAGATTTATTGTCGACTTAGTATTGTCCAGGGACATAGATAAAGTAAATGCTTATAAATTTTAATACTTTGCAAAGATATAAACTTGAGAGAATCCTAAAAACAAGAGAGGATGAACAATTTAAAGGTCTTTTCCATTTCATTAGAAAATATCACCACATAACAAATGTAGTATAAATAGTGAAATAGAAAAGTCAAGGAATATTTAATTATCAGGGATACTAAAATTGTTGTGAACACAGATGTTAACAAAGAAGTAAAATCGGCTAAGGTTCTGCCAGGCAAAAAATACACTGAAAAAAAATCGCCAAAAACACCAAAATCGCCGTGAGTTGTGTTACTCCCTTGGAAATCTTTTTTCAATTTGGCCTTGATTGGTCTAGATTTGGATATAGCTGCCATATAGACCGATCTCTCGATTTAAGGTTTTGGGCTCATAGAAGGCGCATTTATTGTCCGGTGTCGCCGAAAATTCGTACAGTGAGTTAAGTTAAGCCTCTCGACATACTTCTGCAATATGGCACAGATCGGTGCAGTTTGGATATAGCTGTCATATAGGCCGATCTCTCGATTTATAGTTTTTGGTTCGTAAAAGGCGCATTTATTGTCCGATTTTGCCAAAATTTGGGACGGTGAGTTGTGTTATGCTCTTCGTCATTCTACAATTTGGCCCAGATAGCTCCAGATTTGGATATATTATCCGACTATATGGTTTAAATCGGTCTATATTTGGATATAGCTACCAAAAAGACTAATATTTTGTTCCACAAAACTGAGCAATGACTTGTACTTATTAGACCACTCCATGTCGGTGCCGAATTCGGTCCAAATCGGATCATTTTTCCGTAATAGATGCTATGGGGGCATAAATTGTGCATTTTTTGTCGGATTATGATGAAGGGTGGTTTTCATATATACCCGAGGTGGTGGGTATCCAAAGTTCAGCTTGGCCGACTTTACGCCTTTTGAATTGTTTTTTTTTTACGGGTGCCTCTGTCCAAACAACGCACCTCAAGTTCATATTCCAGGAGGTAAACATCAGTGTTAGGTTAGGTAAGAGTTTCAGTCCTTTACAAACTCCCTTAGACATTTTTAGTCCATTGTGATATCACAGTAGCGACAGACCATAGCCACTGAAGGGAATCGAACCCACAACTCCCGCACTGGCAATCCTAGCATGCTACCAAAATAGCTTTCGGGGCACATCTGTGTACCTAATATGGAAATTTATTGGAATTTTCAAAAAAAAAATCAATAATTTTTAATTGGATCAATTAAAAAATTAATTGAAATTTTCAAAAATTTCAAAATTTTTTTGAAATTTTCAAAAATTTTTTGAAATTTTCAAAAGTTTTAATAATTTATTTTATTGAATATTAATTTTTTTAATTGAAAAAATTTTTAATTACTTTTTTAAAAAACTCATTGCTATTATCAGATCCGTGATTGAAGCAGATTCAATTAAAAAATTAATTGGATCAATAAATTTTGTAATTAAAATCATTTTTCATATTTTTTTCTGGCCTGAATGGGTTTCAGAATTCAAATCAGCTATATTATATACATTAAAGACCGATTTAGATCAAACTTAGCACACCTGCGAATTCTTAGTCTTATCTTCGTGTACTCATTAATTGTTCTAAGTTGAAATGTTGCACTTTGTTCGTTTGTTCCCTATAGTCTCGAAAATGACTGAGACGATTTCGATGTCATATTCAAAGATTGTAGAGGGAACACATTTCGTTTTTTTGAGTATATCTTTAGCGAAGCTTCAAAATAATTCAAACTGATATGAAAATGCAAAGGGTAAGTTTAAAAACAAAGAACAACTTGTGTGCCTTAAACAAATATCTAGTTAAAATACGTATTGTGCTTCAGACTTTCGAAAGAAGAAATGACAAAACCTTTGACCAATTACCTATACTAAATGTAATTATATACTGCTTCATATCAGTGTGTCCTTTAAAGAAAATAAATTTCATTGTAGCAAATCACATATCGAAAATTTAATTTTACAATTTACTGCAATGCCGCAGCTGTATTAAAAGCAATGGAAAATTGAATAATGGTAAAACCAAAGGACAGCGTTCTTCAATTTCCAATGGCTATGTAAACATATAATATGCTCGCACATTGTACTTGCAACACAATCACACTTCACACATACACTCACGCACACAAACACACTCAAATGCATGTTCATATGTGTGTGGTTAGCTTATTTTGATTTCCGAAAATATGTCAAAACAGTAGAACTTTACTTTTTTTTTTTTGTAGATGTCCTTGACTTCTTTCTGCCTCTGCTTTTGTCATCTGATGAAGGGAAAATTGAGAAGAGGACCAACACAATGTATGTTGTGCTTGCGGAATCCCTATGCCATCATCTTCAGTCCTGCAGCAAGAGAAGAAAAATGTTTTTTAAGGCCTCAGGGTCTATATTCGGAAATAGCAGCAGAATTGGGTAAAAACTTGTTGTCATTGCAAATGACATTCATGGGTAAATTTGCAGGAATTTAAGTGAATGCCTGAGTGCCAGTTTGACAGGGCAAACAGTGGGGAATGTCCTTAGGGAATCTACGGTCAGGATAACTTTTATTGTAACATTGTCCTGTTTGAGTGATTTATGATGTGAATGAATTTGTGAGTTTCTAGTTATTACCACAGTCCGGTATTTTGTTTCTTAATCTTCTTCCACGACCTTGCAAAGACTGTTGAGTCAAGTTAAGTGTTGAAAACTGAGGCAATGTTTATGTTTTCTCAAAACTAAGCCAAAAAAAAAAAATCATATAAATGTCCTTTTTCTACAAGTCCTAAGGGAAATCATAAATAACAAATACGAATAAAAAAAAAAATGTTATTTTAGAACATTAGAAACAAAGTTCTGAGCAGATGGTCAGAATTTGAGGTAATACTCATACGGTGCATGACAATGAGATTAGTTTTCACGCGCAAGAAAAATGGAAATTTTATGGTAATATGTAGTGCGAGCGAGGATATAATGGCTTTTCTTAAAGCGACTCTGATCATTTTTCATGTAGGACTTTACACGTCAAAAGTGGTACCAAAAACCTGTGTGCATTAATAATTTTGTTTTCTCGTAACCAACACTCAGGGTATGTATCCTATATATGCAGTACATTGCATTGGTATTAGGATAGTTACGGATTGGAGAGGGTAAGGGGTAGTAGTGTTTATTGATATTCTTCTAAAATTGCCAAACGGCAATCTTGGTGGAAAAGACATTAGCTAGAAGTCAATTCAAAATATGTAGGCATGGTAATGCACATCCACCTGCAGAGACAAAGAAGGGAATCTGGTAACTGACACAGATAACATGCTGAGAATATGGAAAGAAAATTTTATCCAACTGCTAGTGTCCGATGTTGGCGGCAAAGAGGATACCGCAGAACTAATCCCTGATGATGGTATAGAATGTTTACCTCCTAGTCAGAATGAGGACCAAGTAGCAGTGATCCGACTAAAGAACAACAAGGCAGCAGGAGCCGACGGGTTACCCACTGAACTATTTAAGATCGGAGGCCACACACTGATAAGGCGTATGCATCAGCTTATCTGCGCAATCGGGCTAGAAGAACGCGTATCCGATGATTGGAACCTCAGCATACTGTCCCCTACACAAGAAAGGAGACAAGACGGAATGTGCCAACTACAGAGGAATAAGTCTCCTCCCCATCGCATACAAGTTGTGAAAAATTAAAACCTAAAGTCAATGAGATAATTGGGCCCTATCAATGCGGTTTTAGACCGGGTAAATCCACCCTGGACCAGATAATCATACTGCGCCAAATCCTGGAAAAGACCAGAGAAGGACAAATCAACACCTTCCATCTCTTGGTTGACTTCAAAGCCGCCTTCGATACTTCTTTACGTTCAAAGGTATTCCAAGCCTTGTCTGAGTTTGGTATCCCTGCTAAATTAATAAGACTCTGCAGGATGACACTTGCTGATACGCGTTCCTCAGTAAGAATAGGAACGAATCTCCCCGAACCATTCAATACCAAACAAGGATTCAGACGAAAAGACAGCCTATCGTGTGATCTCTTTAATATCCTGCTGGAGAAGATTATACGAATGCAGATGTGAACAGATATGACACACTAATCACAAGAGAATACATACAACTTGCCTATGCCGACCACATCGACATCATAGGTCGGTCACCGGAAGTAGTAACTGCAGCCTTTGAAAGAATCGAAAGAGAGTCAGTGAAAATGAGTCTGGCAGTAAATGGAGATAAGACGAAATGGATGGTTTCAACTCCCAAAACGCCTTGTACAACCGAGCACATAAAGGAAATGGAGAATGTTCGGAACCACAACTTTGAGATAGTCAGTAACTTTATCTACCTCGGCATCGCCGTAACCGAAACGAATGACACCAGTTTTGAGATTACAAATGGATGTGAGTTTCCGACATGTCTTGTATTCCTGACGTTAGAATGGACATTCTAGTAAGTACAAGTAAGAAATAACGATAGAGCAGTTCAATGCCACCCACATTCAAACGGAGTTCAAGAGAAGCAAATGTGTCCTTGATTAATGTCCCCAAACATCACCCTTGTCATCCGCCGAACTCGGTCAAGCATCTCCATGGATGGCATTGGAGCTCCTGTCCATATATGAGAGTTATTTTGCAACCTCGGCGAGATTTAGGCAAAGATCAGAAGAAGTGATATTCGTTTTGCACCGTTTAAGAAAGCCAACATACTTGAATGCTTCTTTCGATACTTCGAATACATGTTCTGACTAATGGACATCACACTGTATCTTCATGCTCAGAACATCAAGAGCATCCGACTGCTAAATGTCTATGCCGTCTATAGATATTGAGATTACAGTGGGTCAGTGTCCCCTCTGTTCATTCTATCCCACTCGAAACAGACCAAAAAATCATGGCAAACGTCGCATCTGAATTTTGAGAACCCAACACCATGGATTCTGCTAAAAATGTCCACAAGTGAATATAAGGGCATATGTGTCCTAACGTAGCAAATTTCTACCAAACCTGGCCAAAATTGAAGCTTATTTGGGACGTATAATGCTAATCGGTATATCGGTTAATGTAGGAGCTATATCAGTTTATAGACCGATTTGAACCATACTTACCATGGATGTTGCAAATCATAACAGGGCCCTACGTACAATACATTAGCAATTGGAGGCCATCGTAGCGCAGAGGTTTGCATGTCCGACTATGACGCTGAACGCCTGGTTCAAATCATGGCGAGAAAATCAGAAAAATGTTCAGTGCTGGTTATCCTCTCATAATGCTGCCAACATTTGTGAGGAACTATGCCATTGGAAAAACTGGTATGGTAGCCATGTAAAAACTTCTCCCCCAAAGAGATGTCGAACTGCGGTACGCCGCTCGTACTCGGCTATAAAAAGGAGGTAACTTATCATTGAGCTTAAACTTGAATAGGACAGCTGTGATTGATATATGAGAAGTTTGCCCCTGTTCCTTAATGGCATGTTCATGGGCAAATTTGTATATTGGAATAGCAATTGCAGCTACAAGGGTTGGCTCAGGTTGGCAAATCGGTTTGTATGAAAGCAATATCAGATTATGGACTGATTTAGACCGTAATTAAAACGGCAATTGGAAGTCATAACAGAAAAGAACGTGCAAAATTAGAGCCAAATTGGACAACAATTGTCGCTTTCAGAGCCTCAAGATGTCAAATCAAGAGTTAGATTTATATGAGAACCAGAGGAAGGTTATCGGGTCCGAACCCTCCCCCCAAATTTCCATTAGCGCGTATACGTACTATTATTGTTTAGTGTTCCAATATGCCCCCCTACATAGTAAAATCATAGCTATGTTCCTGATAGGAGCAATATCAGCTTATAGACCAATTCGGATCATACTTGGCACGGATATTGGAAGTCGGAACAAAAGTCTTTGTGCAATAATTTAAACGAAATTAGATGAAACTTGAAGTTTTTAGGGACAAAAGAAGACAAAACCGAGGATCGGCTTACAGGGGAGCTATATTCAAATTTGAACCGATAGAGCCCATTTGCAATCCCCAATGGCTTTCATCAAACAAAAACACATATGTGTAAAATTGCAAGCGGCTATCTTTGCGCGTTAGACCGTTATCGAGATTTCGACAGAGGAAGGGACGGACATGACTAGTTGGACTCAGAATAATTGTGTTGCGCTCTCAAAAATTTGTGCAAATTTGCATAAATTATTACTGAAAGTCTTCCGCGTATTTCATTGCCAGTAGAAGAGAGTGGAAGAGTGTATGAGAGCGAGCAAAATTTTGAGAATTTGGTAACTAAGAGCTTGTAAATTTCTACTGGAGGTTTTTTTCGCAGCAGAAATTTGTAACACCAAACAGCTATTTTGTGAAAACCAGCTGTTTAATTCAAATAAAAATCAAACGAGAGCAACTGCTAAGCTTACTCTACTTGAAATTTTTACTGACAAATTTCTATTGGTAAAGTACGCGAACAGGCCTAATGTCAAGGGGGTCAAGAATATATACACTATGGTTGTTTTAAAATCATTTTTAAATGTCACTGCCAATTGAATTGTCTTCGCCCTGTTTACAAATTTTGACATATCAAGTTCCCAAACAATATGCTTTGTTGTAGCAATTTGCCTATGCGGTCAACTTATAAATACGCCTTTCTAATTTCATTTCCTTTTATACCATCAACCAATAGCATGGAGGTGTACTAATTTCGTCATTCCACTTGTAACAACTCGAAATATGCATCTTAGACCTTATAAGGTATATATATTCTTGATCGTCATGTCATTTTAAGTCGATCTAGCCATGTCCGTCCGTCTGTAGAAAACTTTTGAAATAGTTAAGCTAGGTGCTTGAAATTTTGCATAAATACTTATTATTAGTGCAGGTCAGTTGGGTTTGAAAATGAGCCAAATCGGTCCATGTTTTGGTATAGCTCCCATATAAACCAATCTCGGATCTTGACTTCTTGAGCCTCTAGAGAGCGCAATTCTTATCCGGTTTGGCTGAAATTTTGCACCAAGTGTTTGGTTTTGACTTTCAACTACTCTGCCTCGGATGGTCTAAATCGGTTCATAACCTGACATAGCTCCCATATAACCCAAATTCGGATATTGACTTCTTGAGCCCCTAGAGGGCGCAATAATTATCCGATTTGGCTAAAATATTGCATGAAGCACTTTTCCTAACTTCTAAGAACTGCGCCAAGTATGGTTCAAATCGGTTCATCACCTGATATAGCTCCTATAAAAACAGATCTCCCAATTTTATTGCTTGGGTCACTATAGGGCTCAATTCTTATTCGATTTAGCTGAAATTTTGCACAATGAATTCCACTTTGATCTCCAATAGCAAAACCAAGTATGGCCTCAATCGTTTGTCTACAAAAAGATATAGGCCGCCAAAGAACTTGATAAACGAGATCCACGGTGGACTTAGCACGCCTTTACTTGTTTTATTAACAATTCGTCATTGTCAAATAACCGAAATTGTCAGATAAAACACCATAAATTCCAAAAACGCCAAATATTTTTCTGAATACAGCCGTTAGAGTGCTGACGCTATATGTAGGTTAGGTAAGATTTAAGTGGTAGTCTGCCATCGGACTCGTCTATTGTCAAACCACAGGAACAGAAGAAGGAAGATGCCCTCTTATTCCTACAGTTGAAACATCCAGATCGCTTTATAAAGCCCAATAATTTGCGAATGTCCACATCCGCTAAATCAGACAGGTTTTTAATGAAATGAGAACCTAAAGTGGCACTTCTTCTGACTGCCAGTGCCGGATACACACTCAGAACGTGTTCTATAGTCTCTTTTTCTTCGGTGTCCCTACAGCTTCTGCAAAAAGTCGTTGCTGGCAACCTTCAGTCTGTCAGCATGTTTTCCGATTGGACAGTGACCTGTCATGACGGACACAATGACTGTGTCGTCCATTCTAGCCAATGACAGCATAGCAGTAGACTTTTCAAGTCTAGATTAGGCCACATGGTTTTGAAATGCTCACAGCCCCCTCTTTATAACCATCTATCATTCGTTGTCCTTCGGGTCTGGTCCTGAAAACTTAACTTACATGTCGCTAGAGGCATACCCACAGATTCCAGTATCCCTGAAATGGGTAGGGTAGTCGCTAGTCTCGCAAACTCATCCGCTTTAGAATTCCCTGGGATATCTCTGTGGCCCGGCACCCAGAACAGATGAATTTTGAACTGTTCAGCCATCTCGTTGAGAGATCTGCGACAGTCAAGGGCGGTTTTTGTATTCAGAAACACGTTCTCCAGGGGGTTTAATGGCTGCCTGGCTGTCTGAGAAGAAATTTATGTCAATCGTCGCACAGTGGGCCAAATGGCAAAAAAATTGGAAATAAGTCTACAACTTTTTATCTGTTGATTTTAGCCATACAAAATGTTCTAGACATTTGTAGAGGAGGACATAGGCTTTCAGAAAAGTGCTGTTGTTGGTCCATATCTTTAATACAGGGTGAGCTACAGGGTGTCAAAGTTGACCACTTTTGACTTCTCCAAGCTTCTGGGGGCCATAACTTTTGATCTACTCAACCGATTTACATGATTTAGGACTCTAGAGAAAGAGCTTGACAAGATCTAAAAAATATGCATAAAGTACCATGCCATCGTGTACTGTTAAGGAGTTATGA
This sequence comes from Stomoxys calcitrans, assembly GCF_963082655.1. NCBI lineage: Eukaryota > Metazoa > Arthropoda > Insecta > Diptera > Muscidae > Stomoxys > Stomoxys calcitrans. The sequence goes on from NC_081553.1 coordinate 177,538,819, forward strand.
ATTGTTTAATTTTAAAATATGAAAATTTGGCCTTGGTTTTTTTCAGTGTTTTTTAAATAACTCCGTCAATTTTAAAGCTATAAACTTCATACTTCACACAAATTATGCCAGCATATGTGTGCATAAAATACAAAAGGAATCACGTGAATATCTTTGGCGGTTTAAAAATGGCATCGTTTTCAATATGAAAAATATTTTTTTTGTCAAAAAATTGCAAAATTTTTCAAAAAAGATACTCCCATTTCCTTTAAGTTTTCGCAAACTTTGGCCGTCAAAGCATTATCATTTCTTTCCATTTTCACAAAGTCGAGGTATTAAGAAAAGTTTTAAGTGCTAATTTGGCTAATTTCGATATCAAACAACACCGTTATCTTAAGACCAAAATGGCCAATTTTTTTACTAAACTTCAAAAGTTTCTCACTGGAAAAAAAGTTCCACGGGGATTTTTTCGCTTTTTTTGAACTTAAATGAAAGCTTAAAATGTTCCCAACATTTTAAGGTATGTCTCGCCATATCCTAGCCATAAATGAGATCGTAGCGATCAAAATACTGAAAAAAGTCAATTTTCAAGTAGTGCTATATTCATTGCTAAAAAACAAGTATTACGTCACATTTTATTGCAAAGATGTTAAATAAACTTTTATTTGGTAACACTTCTTCTACAAAACACAAAAAGAATCATGGAAATATCTCTATTCTATTCCATTTTATGGAACCGGCAATAAAAAAGTCAATTTTTCAAAAAAGTCGAATTTCCCAAATTTTGTTTTTGTTGTCCTAATTGCACATGACACACTATAGCCATATTTACGCAACATACCTTATCGTAAAGGAAATTTTCATACCTTTCCAACAATGTATAAAACATTTCTCAACTCGGATTCTATCTACTCTAAAATTCATTTACACTTCATTAAACTCTATATAAAAATGTCTATTTGTGAAATGGAACCTTATATGGGGCCTACACTAAAACATTGATAGATTTGCCCAGGGTTTACAATACAAATGTGTTAGAATAAAAAAAGGTCTCCTGCCAAAGTTTAAAAAAATTGGAATAAAAATATGTGTTTTAGAGCGAAAACACTTCGCATCGGCGTGCGTTTATATGTATATTAGCTACTCCCAAAATAAAAAAGCATTTTAGTTTTGTATTATTTGATTTTATTCTCTACCAAATAATCTAAGGTATCAAAATTTAAAAGCTCTTTAATTTGAATGGCATCGGGATCGTCCTTATCTATATCGTCACATATTTTTGGTAGCCATTTAGTTCTGATGCTGTATAGTACCGGATCAGACGATAACAATAAATATTGAAGTAAATCATAATTTTGGTTAAATTTGGTGCTCTTTCGGGTATTGAAAAGCCGGAACTGTTTAACATCTCTATTACGGGATTCCTGAGCTTCTTCTGTAAGTTCTCCTAACGGAAGTATGTTGTATTCCACAATTTCCTTGCCATGATGTAAGACTTTATGTACTGTCGGTGTTAAAGCTTTCCACGAATATAAATCAGATAAAATGTTTTTTGTGTCATTACTATAAGCTTCAAATTTGGTTGAATTTATCATCTTTTTGCTATTGATTACAGCCAAAATCACTTTGAATCGTCTTAGCAAGTGTTCATCAAGACCGGTTATTTTAGATGTCGATACGGGGTCCTCAAAAAACCGCCTTGCCGAGTTGCCATCATTTGTGCTTCCGTATCCGTAAAGAGGTTTATCTATTATAAGTCCCTTTTGTTTAAACTCCAACTGGATTCGATTCTTCTCTTCCTGCCTCATTTTGTGAAGATCTTGGTTGTTTCTAGCAGAGACATCGCGGTTTCCAGGGCTAGTCCGATATTTAAGGTCATACGATAAATGCAAACAATACTCCATGAATCGAATTCTACAGTGCAGGGGCGAAATACCGAAATTGAGCGCATTTTCGTTTACTAAATTTTCATCAGACTTGTCCTCGAATTGCCCATTCTTCTTGCCACAAATATTGCATCTCCAATTGGACATAACGCCAGTTAATGCGTTTGCCACCTTTCCATCGATCATAGTGAGTTGTAGTTGAAACGAAACTTTTATATTTCTTCCCAATTGGTTTATAACAATCATGGGTAATGCAGCAATTTCTTCCTTTATTTCGTTCACCAAAGATCGTGTTGTGTTCCGGTCTTCCTTTGTATACTCAAACCGAATTGGGCGACATAAATATTTTGACCCAGGTGTTCTATTTATCCATATATCTTGAAATGCATTTTCTTTCGATGATGAAGATTGGTCCTTGTACAATCTCATTCTCAATGGTACTAATGATGCCATGAAAATTGATGCGAAGTTGGCATCTATTTCTGTTTGTTGCTTATATTCGGAAAATCCAGATGATCCATCACAACCCCATTTGCTGATCAAAACCACTTCGGAATTATTACATGTGTTCAACTGTTCTTCAGTAAAATTAGAAATAATTCTAACAGCTGTATTTTCAACAAGATCAGCAAGTTTCACTCTTGCTTTTAATTCGTCCACGTATATATTTGATGGCACCATTTTCGTCCTGGTGTTGTACAATTTATGTTTTGAGGGTAAACAACCCCATCCTTTTTCACGAAGAGCCTTCCTCATTGTTGAGTATTTGTTTCTTGAGAGGCCTAGGTTCAAAATCAGGGCCAGTGCATCTTCCTCCGTGAATTCTGTAGTCGATTTTGGAGTTGGAATACTTTCTACCATTCTCTTTACCCTTTTCGGAGATGCTAATGGTAAAACATCGACAATTCGTCCAACATTTTTTGGTTGTGTTTTTAACAATGCTGTTTTGAACGTATCTTTTATTAAATTTGGCGGATGTGCCGCCAATAGTTCCTCTTGTTTTTTCTTTTTGGTTTTCTCCGTAACTTCGTCGTATGCTTTGCTAGGCCGGCCGGGAATCAGCGGTTTAATTTCAATAAGTAGATCCGATTTCAGCCACTTCTCATACATTTTGAAAAACTTGATTTTTGCGAATGAACATTCTGGCAACCTTCTCTCAAATGATTTGTAGAATTTTTCAAGTTTGTCTAAAGCGTCTTTATTTAGCCTTATTCCATATATGTGGTCCAAAGTGTAAACAAGTTCCTTAAATGACTCCGTGTATGATTTGGAATCATTTTTGATGTCCCATACAATTTTCGAAAGAGTGGAATACTTCAGTATGACTTCCATAACTTATAAATGTCCTTTACGCCTCTACAAAATATAATGAAGAAAATTTGGATTTTGTTCAAATATTTATGCAATATATTCACAATTAATGACCCATTTCAGGTATCAGACGCAATCGTAAAAAGGGGTCCAAAGTGCCTCTTTTTACTTACTCTTCTATAATTATTTACCTGGACTCGAATTTGGTTAAAAAAAATGACAATGAATTTTTTATGGGTAGGTTTTTTCACATTCATTGATACGGTGGATTTCCTGGGAATTCGACATAGCGAAACAGGTAACATTTGTCTGCATCAAATCTTAACACAAATATATATATATATGCAGGTATATTTCTAGGTTACTTTTTATTCAAAAATCATCAGCTTACATTAAGAATAGATGTAGGTACTATACAAACGCACGCCGATGCGAAGTGTTTTCGCTCTAAAACACATATTTTTATTCCAATTTTTTTAAACTTTGGCAGGAGACCTTTTTTTATTCTAACACATTTGTATTGTAAACCCTGGGCAAATCTATCAATGTTTTAGTGTAGGCCCCATATAAGGTTCCATTTCACAAATAGACATTTTTATATAGAGTTTAATGAAGTGTAAATGAATTTTAGAGTAGATAGAATCCGAGTTGAGAAATGTTTTATACATTGTTGGAAAGGTATGAAAATTTCCTTTACGATAAGGTATGTTGCGTAAATATGGCTATAGTGTGTCATGTGCAATTAGGACAACAAAAACAAAATTTGGGAAATTCGACTTTTTTGAAAAATTGACTTTTTTATTGCCGGTTCCATAAAATGGAATAGAATAGAGATATTTCCATGATTCTTTTTGTGTTTTGTAGAAGAAGTGTTACCAAATAAAAGTTTATTTAACATCTTTGCAATAAAATGTGACGTAATACTTGTTTTTTAGCAATGAATATAGCACTACTTGAAAATTGACTTTTTTCAGTATTTTGATCGCTACGATCTCATTTATGGCTAGGATATGGCGAGACATACCTTAAAATGTTGGGAACATTTTAAGCTTTCATTTAAGTTCAAAAAAAGCGAAAAAATCCCCGTGGAACTTTTTTTCCAGTGAGAAACTTTTGAAGTTTAGTAAAAAAATTGGCCATTTTGGTCTTAAGATAACGGTGTTGTTTGATATCGAAATTAGCCAAATTAGCACTTAAAACTTTTCTTAATACCTCGACTTTGTGAAAATGGAAAGAAATGATAATGCTTTGACGGCCAAAGTTTGCGAAAACTTAAAGGAAATGGGAGTATCTTTTTTGAAAAATTTTGCAATTTTTTGACAAAAAAAATATTTTTCATATTGAAAACGATGCCATTTTTAAACCGCCAAAGATATTCACGTGATTCCTTTTGTATTTTATGCACACATATGCTGGCATAATTTGTGTGAAGTATGAAGTTTATAGCTTTAAAATTGACGGAGTTATTTAAAAAACACTGAAAAAAACCAAGGCCAAATTTTCATATTTTAAAATTAAACAATTCATAACTCCTTAACAGTACACGATGGCATGGTACTTTATGCATAAGTTTTTTAGATCTTGTCAAGCTCTTTCTCTAGAGTCCTAAATCATGTAAATCGGTTGAGTAGATCAAAAGTTATGGCCCCCAGAAGCTTGGAGAAGTCAAAAGTGGTCAACTTTGACACCCTGTAGCTCACCCTGTATTAAAGATATGGACCAACAACAGCACTTTTCTGAAAGCCTATGTCCTCCTCTACAAATGTCTAGAACATTTTGTATGGCTAAAATCAACAGATAAAAAGTTGTAGACTTATTTCCAATTTTTTTGCCATTTGGCCCACTGTGCGTCGTAATGGCATTATATTTTAGCGATTCCACCAATTCCTTAATTGCAAGAATCTCTGGTTGATACACACTGCAATGATCGGTTAACCTTTTTGATAGGACCAGTTCTAGATCTCTATAGCACACCCCAAAGCCCACCTGGTCGTTTAGTTTGGAACCATCCGTATAGAAGTCTATATAACTTCTGTTACCAGGGATATCGTAGTTCCTATTGGTTCTATTAGGAATAGTGGTACAGTAATTTTTATCACAAAGCGGCTCAGGTAGGGTGTAATCCACACTACCTGAAACATCGGTTATTGTATCAAGGATAACACAGTGTCCGTAGCCGCCACATGAGCAGTCAGAAAGCTCATTTATCCTCACGGCAGTGTTCGCTACAATTTGGGTAGCCGCAAAGTCCATAGGCATTATATGTTGCATTAAATTCAGTGCATCAGTTGGTGTCATCCTCAGAGCGGCTGTGATGCACAAACAAGCCATCCTTTGGATCCGGTTAGGTTAGGTTGAATAGAGGGTGCAGTTATTAATCCGCCCCATGCCACTATGAACATACACCTAAGCCAGTAATCAGCTTGTTATGCACTCTAAAAACTATAAAGTAACCTCTAAAAAGAAAATTTTAAGTTAGGAATTCCGTGCTACTTACAAAATCCTTAATTATTTTCAATACCACTCCCCTTAGTTGGTTCATCTCTGATATTGTGTCTCCGCCTAAGTACCGGTATATGTTGGACGCGAAAGCCAGGCAATGACAAAGGAAATGGATCCGGTTAAGTATGGAGCAATAGCTGGACTTTTGAAGCGCCGTCCACCAGACCACAACATCATATAGTATTATAGGTTTGACAAATGCAGTGTATACCCAATGCATGATACGCGGTCTAAATCCCCCAACTTTTGGCAATGGCTCTCTTGCTGGTGTATAGGGCAAGAGTAGCCTTTCTTGCCCTTTCCAAAATGTTGGATTTGAAGTTCAATTTCGTGTCCAGCAAAACACCCAGGAGTTTTGCGCTTTCTGTGAATGGAACATTCTCTCCACCCAAGGAGACAGGTTCCACTGTAGGCAACTTGAATCTCCTGTTGAAAATAACTACTTATGTCTTGCACGGATTTATACCTAGACCACTTTCGGTAGCCCACTTTGCTGTTGCACGTAGATCTTCCTAAAGTATATCTCTTAGAGTGCTGGGAAACCTTCCCCTAACCGCTATTGCCACGTCATAAGCATACTCGACCACTTTTTCGCCTTTTCTTCCAGAGACAATAATATATTGTTAATGGTTATATTCCAAAGAAGAGGAGACAGTACACCTCCATGACAACGCTATTTGTAGCTAAACCCAAACTAATGCCACTATGGAAAACACTATCCAGAGACCTATAGTTGCTAGATAAGTGAAATATCAAAGAGATTTACAAATTCCTAATACAACGGTCCGATTTCGCGCTATTTATTTTGTTTTAAGATTATTGTAAAAATCCTTTGTGTTCTAATGCTTATCTTGTTCACATTACCATCTTATCATCCACAAGTAATAATGTAACAATGTGGTGAAGAATTGTTAACATCCGTTTATTTTTTGTTGAGTATTCATGGTTTGTCCTTTCCTTTAGAGTTTGCAAGGAACTTCTTACCATAAACTGTAATAATGCCCGGCCATATATAGTTTAAATATATCGCCGGGCATATTATTTTCATCTTCAGGCTAAGATGGAGTTTCCTACTTTAAAAACTGGAAAACTTTTTTGGCAACAGAGCACAATAAGCAAAAAAGAAATGTTTTGGGCAAAGAAAGTTGGTAGATTATATACAAGTATTATGTGTGGCCTGTGGCATCTAAAAGAGAAACACACATTCTCCCTTAAAGTTTGCGAAATGATTTGCCATGACATAAAATGATGAACATTTTACTTAACAGATCATTTGCATATATATATTGGGTTGCCCAAAAAGTAATTGCGGATTTTTTAAAAGAAAGTAAATGCATTTTTAATAAAATTTAGAATGAACTTTAATCAAATATACTTTTTTACACTTTTTTCTAAAGCAAGCTAAAAGTAACAGCTGATAACTGATAGAAGAAAGAATGCAATTACAGAGTCACAAGCTGTGAAAAAATTTGTCAACGTTGACTATATGAAAAATCCGCAATTACTTTTTGGTCAACCCAATATATAAAACAAAAATGTTTAGGTCATATATGGAAATTTGTTTATTATTAGCTAATATTTCGTTTACACTGATTTTTTCCCGACTTAGTTAAACTTGATTTCGTTTTGATTCAAGCAAAATTAATTAAATCTAAGAAATCTCTACTTTTGTTCTTTCCAACGTGTAGGTTAAACACGTTTTGCTACACGCCTCCTGATAGAGCAAACATTGTAATTTGATATTTAATTAATTTTGTTAATGGAACTGGTAACATAAACCCAAGAAGGTGAAAGTATTATGAAAGGTCAAAGTTGAAAGTTAACCAAAAAAATATGGTTTCGCCACTCATTGCATAGAATAATGTCCTGGAGAAATTTTCAAACTGTAATGGAACAAAGTGAAATATGGCAAAGTTTTGAAGAATTAAAATGCTTCTGCTCCAAAAGGTTTATTACACATAAAAGTGGAAGAAATTATTGGATGTATTAAAACTAAATAACCGGCATTCACAAACAAATTCACAAATTAATGTAGATTTGAAATGAGGTTTGCTTGACAGATTTCCTCGGAATCACAAAATGTATATTCCCCCATCCCTGTCCTTCGGTAGTGGGTATAAAAAGAAACTGTATAAAGATCTAGCACATTGTTTTCATTTTTGGAGGCTGTCATATAGACGGACGGACATGGCTACATTATCCTAGATTTTTTCGACGACTCCGAATATGTTTACTTTGTATTTTTGAAAATAAATTTTTCGAAGTGACGAAATGAATATATCCACCTACTACGGTGGTGGGTATCTTCTTCTTCTATTATATAACAAGTAAGAGCGTTCTTAGTTCGGCCGGGCCGAATTTTATATACCCTCCACCATTGATCGCATTTGTCGGGTTCTATGCGCGGTATCTCTTTTTAGACAAACATAGAATATTGAATAAGAACTGCTTTTGGAACTATATCAAGGTATAGTCCGATTCGGACCATAAATGAATGCTGAACATTGTAGAAGTCATTGTGTAATATTTCAGATCATTCGGATAAGAATTGCGCCTTGTAGGGGCTCAAGAAGCAAAATCGGAAGATAGGTTTATTTGGGAGCTGTATCAAGCTATTGGTCGATTCAGACTATATTAGACACGTATGTTGAAGGTCATGAGAGAAGCCGGATGAGAATTGCGCACTCTAGAGGTTCAAGAATTCAAGATCCCAGCTCGGTTTATATGGCAGCTATATCAGGTTCTATACCGATGTACGCCATACTTAGCACAGTTATTGGAAGCTATAACAAAACACCTCATGCAAAATTTCAGCCAAATCGGATGAGAATTGCGCGCTCTATTGACTCAAGAAGTCAAGATCCAAGATCGGTTTATATGACAGCTATACCAGATTATGATCCGATTTGAATCATACTAAAGACAGTTGTTGAAAGTGATACCAAAATACTATGTGCAAAATTTCAATTAAATCGGATCTAGAGGCTCAAGAAGTCAAGACCCAAGATCGGTTTACATGGCAGCTATATCAAAACATGAACCGATTTGGCCCATTTACAATGCCAACCGACCTTATATACACTTATAAAAAGTATTTGTGCAAAATTTCAAGCGTGCTAAGTTCGGGCGGGCCGAATCTTATATACCCTCCACCATGGAACGCATTTGTCGAGTTCTTTTCCCGGCATCTCTTCTTAGGCCAAAAAAGATATAAGAAAGGATTTGCTCTGCTATTAGAGCAATATCAAGATATGGACCGGTTTGGACCACAATTAAATTATATGTTGGAGACCTCCGTAAAATGTCAGCCAATTCGAATAAGAATTGCGCCCTTTGGTGGCTCAAGAAGTAAATAGAGAGATAGCTTTATATAGGAGCTATATCAGGCTATAGACCAATTCAGACCATAATAAACACGTATGTTGATGGTCATGAGGAGAACCGTCATGCAAAATTTCAGGCAAATCTAGAGGCTCAAGAAGTCCAAATCCCAGATCGGTTTATATGGCAGCTATATCAGGTTATGAACCGATTTGAACCTTATTTGACACAGTTGTTGGAAGTCATAGCGAAACACGTCGTGCAAAATTCCATTCCAATCGGATAATAATTGCGACCTCTAAAAGCTCAAGAAGTCAAGACCCAAGATCGGCTTATATGACAGCTATATCAGGTTATGGACCGATTTGAATCATACTTGGCACAGTTATTAGAAGTCATAGCAAAATACGTCGTGCAAAATTTCATTCCAATCACATAAGAATTGCGCACTCTAGAGGCTCAAGAAGTCAAGAACCTAGATCAGTTTATATGACAGCTATATCAGGTTATATACCGATTTGAACCATACTTGCTACAGTAATTGGATAGCATAACAAAACATGTCGTGCAAAATTTCATTCCAATCGGATAAGAATTGCGCACTCTAGAGGCTCAAGAAGTCAAGACCCAAGATTGGTTTATATGGCAGCTATATCAGGTTATGGACCGATTTCAACCATACTTGGCACAGTTTTTGAGTATCATAAAAAAACACGTTGTGCAAAATTTCATCCCAATCGGATAAGAATTTCGCACTTTAGAGGCTCAAGAAGACCCTAGATCGGTTTATATGGCAGCTATATCAAAACATGGACCGTTATGGCCCATTTACAATTTCAACCGACCTATGCTAATAAGAAGTTTTTGTGCAAAATTTCAAGCGGCTAGCTTTACTCCTTCGGAAGTTAGCGTGCTTTCGACAGACAGACGGACGGACGGACATGGCTACATCGACATAAAATGTCACGACGATCAAGAATATATATACTTTATGGGTCAATAGTTACAAACAGAATGACGAAATTAGTATACCCCCTATCCTATGGTGGAGGGTATAAAATTGACTTGAAGTTCTGCCTTCGGCGAACTTCAGGCATACTTTATGGGCAGGTCGGAGAAGACGGCCCTTCACACAGTGATACGAGAAGTCAATACGTATCTCAGACTGAAAGAGAACGCGATGGCAGTCTTCCTGAATATTGAGAGGGCATTTAACAACAACGATTTTTAGTCGACAGTCACCGCTCTGAGCCGTACGGGGATCCAACCGAGTTTCTCCCTATGGACGGACTGTGTGCTACGTGACAGCACTATCAACGCGGACTTGGGAAATTGTGTGGTCAGAAGGCGTGTGATACGGGGAACGCCTTAGGGAAAGGTGTTCTCGTCAATTTTCTGGAGCATAGCGGTAAACAAATGTCTGTGGGTCTTTATAGAGATGACGTGAGAATGATAGCTATACAACATATCAAGGTCTATATTCCGAACTATGCGGTGAAGGTTGCGCTTAGGCTGAGGAACTTGGCATGCTGGTGGAGAAAGAAGGTTTCCTTCTGCATACTTTGTATGCGGTAGGCACACTAAGAAGGCTTTATGGCTACTTGGAATTTTGGAATTCGCTTTCAAGGGAGGGAGGAGTAGGAAGCCAAAAATACTGTGTTTGTAGAGAATGATACCTCGGTTTTTATAGATGGCTCTTATATGGGTACAGGGACTGAATTGGGGCTATACTACGACATACAACGTTTCAGCAACTATAGACGCAAAAGAAATTCTAGGAGGAGATTTAAATTTGTCGAAATCAGTATATATGGGGGCCCTCAAGACCGTGGGTTCTAGTACAATGAGGTCGAAGTGCGTGAAGAAGTGTGGGGAATCCCTGAATAGACAACAGGCACGACATGGTGCTAACGTGGATTAGCGCATACGACGGCGTCGTATTTGCGCTTACCCACTACATTTTTTTTTGTAATATCTTCTTATCACTTTTTCATTTCTTTTTCACCACAAGTCAGACTGGCTACCGAGTGAACTCTTCTTTTTCTGGTGGGATACCCATTCAACCTAAACTATTAACAATAAATTGTGATATATGCCACAGAGAAATCATAAAGCATGGGAATAGCTGGTTTCTAAATACAAATTTTTGGTTTTGAAATTTGTTCAAACTTCAAATTTTGTCAGCTGACACGACAACGGAACGTAAAATTTTGGTTTTACTAAATTTTACTTTTCGGATACGGTTGACAGACGTTTGGTTATCATTTTTACAAAACAGCTGATACGTTTTCCTACATTTACTGTACATTTACGAGAACATAATCAGGCCATTAAGGTTGAGTGAACCGATACTCCCCACGCTGAACCACATTCATGTCGGCATTTTAGTTTGGCGATTGCTCCCTACTACCTTCTTACATATCATCATCTTCTAATCTAGTCTCTAACACTGATCTGCGGACTCTTACTTTTTTACCTTCTCCCCTCGCTAGGGTTTCGCAATGGGCCAATACTGAGCTCCGATTGAGATCACCAGCATTGTGGGCTAACCATTCAAGATAAACGAAAACTAAAATGACCATAAAGTATATAAATGCTTTAAATGTTGCACAGAGACTTCTTATTGATGATCATACTAATCATTAGGGATTGCAAATGGGTCATATCGGTTCAGATTTTAATATGGCTCCTATATAAACCGATCCCCCGATTTGACTTATTGATCCCCAAGCTGCTTCAATTTTCATCTGATTCGGCTGAACTTTGAAACAAAGACTTGTATAATGATTTCCAAAATCTATGCCAAGTGCGATCGTAGTCGGTCCAAAAACTGATATAGCCCCCATATAAACTGATTCCCGGACTTGACTTCTTGAGCCCTTAGAAGACTAAATTTTCACTGATTTGGTTAAAATTTTACCCTTATACCAACATAAGTGCCAAGTTTTAACCGAATCGGTCAATACGGGGATATAGGCTCACAGTGGTGGGTTTAAATAATAACGATAGTAAAAATTATGATCCCATTGAACCATTCTTGCTTATATGTACAAATACTTCGTCGAAATTATATCATAAATATTCACAACCCCTCTTTACTGGTTTTAAAAATGCTCTAAATAAAGATGATATGGTGGTTTGTGTATTCAAAATCTTCATGCTAACACCAACATCCTTATTTGGCACAAATACTCATTAAAAAATGAATGCAACGTTTTGGTTTTTTTATAATCTTTTCAGCAGAATATGCTTTATATTCCTTCTGATCGCAATTACGACCTTCCATTTTATTTAACAGCAATAAAGGCATTTTAATATTTTACGGACATGTGATTTTTAATAACATTTCAAATGAAGACATTGCCTGTTTACTAGAGTGGAATGTCAAAATGGTGAGCAATTAAATGTTCCAAAATTGGAAAATGGTGAACAATTAAATGTTCCAAAATTGTAAACTCGATTGAAAATCTTTCGTTTTTTTTTAATTTAAACAAGTAAAAGCGTGCTAAGTTCGGCCGGGCCGAATCTTAATACCCTCCACCATGGATCACATTTGTCGAGTTCTTTTCCCGGCATCACCTCTTAGGCAAAAAAAAGATAAAAGAAAAGATTTGCTCTGCTATTAGAGCGATATCAAGATATGGTCCGGTTCGGACCACGATTAAATTATATGTTGGAGACCTGTGTAAAATGTCAGCCAATTTGAATAAGAATTACGGAGGCTCAAGAAGTAAATAGAGACATCGATTTATATGGGAGCTGTATCAGGCTATAGACCGATAGACCGAATGTTGTTGGGCAAGAGAGGATCCGTCGTACAAAATTTCAGCCAAATCGGATAGAAATTGCGCCCTCTAGAAGCTCAAGAACTCAAGATTCCAGATCGGTTTATATGGCAGCTATATCAGGTTATGGACCGATTTGAACCATACTCAAAACAGTTGTTTGATATCATAGCAAAACACGTCATGCAAAATTTCAATACAATCGGATAAGAATTGCGCCCTCTAGAGGCTCAAGAATTCAAGACCCAAGATCGGTTTATATGGCAGCTATATCAAAACATGGATCGATTTGGCCCATTCACAATCCCAACCGACCGACACTAATCAGAAGTATTTGTGTACAATTTCAAGCGGCTAGCTTTACTCCTTCGAAAGTTAGCGTGCTTTCGACAAACAGACGGACGGACGGAAGGACAGACATGGTTAGATCGACTTAAAATGACATGACGATCAAGAATGGGGTCTCAGACACATATTTCGAGGTGTTACAAACAGAATGTCGAAATTAGTATACCCCCATCCTATGGTGGAGGGTATTAAAAAAAAAAACAAATAAAAAGATATTAAGTTCGGCCAGGCCGAACTTTGGATACCCACCGCCTCGTGTATATATGTAAACCCCCTTTCGTCACAATCCAATGAATATTGGATAACTTATACACCCAAATTCGGCACGGACATTGAGTGGTCTAATAAATATAAGTCACTTTTAAATTTTGTTGAACAAAATATTGGTCTTTTTGGCAGCAATATCCATTATTGGGTTGCCCAAAAAGTAATTGCGAATTTTTCATATAGTCGGCGTTGACAAATTTTTTCACAGCTTGTGACTCTGTAATTGCATTCTTTCTTCTGTCGGTTATCAGCTGTTACTTTTAGCTTGCTTTAGAAAAAAAGTGTAAAAAAATATATTTGATTAAAGTTCATTATAAGTTTTATTAAAAATGCATTTACTTTCTTTTAAAAAATCCGCAATTACTTTTTGGGCAACCAATCTGAACCATAAAGGACACGGATGTCGAAAAGCCTAACATAAGTCACTGCATCAAATTTCAACAAAATCGTATAATAAATGCGCTTTTTATAGGGCCAAAACTTTAAATCGAAATTCTTGTCCGATTTGACTGAAAATTTGCACGTAGTGTTTTGGTTTCACTTTCAACAACTGTGTTAAGTATAATTCAAATCGGTTCATAAACTGCTGTCATGTAAACCGCTCTTGTATCTTGACTTCTTGAACCAATAGAGCGTGCTATTCCCATCCGAATTGGCTGAAATTTTGCATAAAGTATTTTGTTATGATTCCAATAAATGTGCAAAGTACGGCGCAAATCGGTGCATAACCTGATATAGCGGCCATATAAAACGATCTGGGATCTTGACTTATTGAGCCTCTTGAGGGCGCAATTTCATATGATTTGGCAGCAATTTTGTACAACGGCTTCTCTCATGACGGCTTCAACATACGTGTCTAATATGGTCCGAATTGATCAATAGCTGGATACAGCTCTCATATAAACCTATCTCCCGTTGTTGCTTATTGAGCCCCTACCAGGCGCAATTCTTATCCGAATGAACTGAAATATTACACAATGATTTCTACAATGTTCAGCATTCATTTATGGTCCGAATCGGACTATAACTTGTTTTTCTGTTTTTATTTGGCTTGTCGTTCGATAAATTCTTCATTTAAAATGAGACAAACCGAAATAAGTTTTTTTTTCGTTTGCAGGCCGAACGAACGAACGAAGTTCGACGTCGGTAAACTGGCTATGAATCCCAAAACATATGCCACCCTAGCGTTTATTTATTTCTACTTCCACAGTTTCCGCTATTAACTTTGACAGCATCCCTTTTTTTATGTTTGACATGCATCCGGCGGAAGTACTATAAAACGAGTTTTTTTTAATGTGGATGTATGGGTGTGAATGTTTGTGTTCACATATAATACCCATTCTTCAGGGATTAAAATAAAGATGGCCACACTTTCATATTTTTTTTACTTTATTTAAATAAGCTATTAGCAATTTATTCCGAAAAAGTTGTAATAATACGTTATGTAATATATATAGACCCCATCATATTTCACAATCTATTCCTTTTTTATTTCTCTTACTTCATCATGCCGAATTCCTCATTTTACGTTTAGATTTATTCATCGGTAGTGTTTTCTTGATTATTCAACTCCTCGATATTTTGCTCTTCCTCTTGATATACTGGACTATCTTCCACAACTTGATTGCTCTCATTCTCTTGTGGATGACATCCTGCCTCTGTAACTTCGGGCACTTTTTCAAAATGTTCCACATAATACAAATTCATATCCGGTCTAGACCAAATACTATTCACCCATGGTATATCGTAGTTATATTTGGGACAAGAGCAAAATTTTCTTGATCTATGGCAAGTGGCACATTTGGCTTCGATTGATTTGCCATGGATACATTTCTTAGCTTGTTTCGGTATGCAATGAGGGCAGGAGTGCGGCTTTTTGGGTTGCTGGGCAGCTATGCATTCGGGTGGTTTGGCATAGATCAAATGTCCGCGGTTCTTGGCACAGAAACAACAATTGCAATCTGCCTTGCTTGGTTTGATCTTGCGTGCTTGCATACGATCATAAAATTTCTTATAGGCCACTTTGATTTTGGCCTCCACACCACGCTGTTCATCACAGCTAAGACCATCGAATTTGGCATAGGATTCAGCAGTTTTCTTGGCAGCATGAACATAGAGACATTCTTCGGAAAAGTTGGGTTTCTCCGACGTTTTGCACTTCTCCTCCCGAGGTGTATAATAGAATGCCTTAAATCCCCTTTTGATAATTGTATAGGTCAAATGAGCCTCCACACGATTCATGAGGCATTTGATTCCCAATTCATGAAAAATGTCTTCTTTCCTTAAACGTTTTGAAGGTTTTTCCCCCAAGCAATAGCATACCAAGTCATAATGCAGAAAGGAATAGGTGATAATGTCCACTGATGTCTTGGCCTTGCACTCATGAATTCCACATATAATCATAATTTGAGCCAGGGTATGCGCCAAATCCAGGACATTTTCAAGAAACATGGAAGAACCATTGAGGTCTTGTTTCAGACATTGTCTGTTGTTATACTTATCTACGATACCCAAAGGAACATTGCGCAGACATTCGCTGTGTTTGCAGTTAGTGTGGCACTTAAAATTTGCTAACGATTGCATTTTTAAAGAATTTTCCAGAAACTTGCAAAAATTTTGAATTCGTTTTGTTTTTTTTTTAATTTTTCAAAAGGCAAAATAAATTTTTATTTGTAATTAATTGACAATTGCTGTTGTATTTACATATTTTGAAGTTTCAATGCAAATAGATATAACCACAAAAAATATTTAAATAAACTTCGCAGAGGAAATTTGAGCAAAATGTGCACAGAACAAAGTAATAAAATGAGCAGAGCAGTAAAATGGTAACTTTTACCGTTTCAACTAATACCGAACTTTTGCGACTATACATGGTAGGTTACACTAAGTATTACCAATTTACACAGGTATATCTGTCAAAAAAAAAAAAAAAAAAACAGGTAAAAGCGAGCTAAGTTCGGCCGGGCCGAATCTTATATACCCTCCACCATGTATCGCATTTGTCGAGATTTGCTCTGCTTTTAGAGCGATATCAAGATATGGTCCGGTTTGGACCACAATTAAATTATATGTTGCAGAACTGTGTAAAATGTCAGCCAATTCGAATAAGAATTGCGACCTTTGGGGGCTCAAGAAGTAAAATACAGAAAACGATTTATATGGGAGCTGTATCAGGCTATAAACCGATTCAGATCATAATAAACACGTATGTTGATGGTCATGAGAGGATCCGTCGTACAAAATTTCGGATAATAATGCGACCTTTAGGGGCTCAAGAAGTCAAGATCCCAGATTGGTTTATAAGACAGCTATATCGGGTTATGAACCGATTTGAACCATACTTGGCACAGTTGTTGAAAGTAAGAATAAAATACGTCATGCAAGATTTCAGCCAAATCGGATAGAAATTGCGCTCTCTAGAAGCTCAAGAAATCATGTCCCCAGATCTGCTTATATGACAGCTACATCAGATTATGGACCGATTTGAATCATACTTGCCACCGTTGTTGGATATCATAACGAAATATTTCGTGCAAAAACCAATTCAAATCGGATAAGATTTGCGCCCTCTAGAGGCTCAAGAAGTCATGTCCCCAGATCTGCTTATATGATAGTTATATCAGGTTATAGACCGATTTGACTTGGCACAGTTGATGGATATCACAACAAAACACGTCGTTTAAAATTTCATTCCAATCGGATAAGAATTGCGCACTCTAGAGGCTCAAGAAGTCAAGACCCAAGATCGGTTTATATGGCAGCTATATCAAAACATGGACCGATATGGCCCATTTACAATCCCAACTGACCTACACTAATAAGAAGTATTTGTGCAAAATTTCAAGCGGCTAGCTTTACTCCTTCAAAAGTTAGCGTGCTTTCGACAGACAGACGGACGGTCGGACGGATGGACTGACGGGCGGACGAACAGACGGACGGTTGTGGCTAGATCGACTTAAAATGTCATGACAATCAAGAATATATATACTTTGTTGGGTCTTAGACGAATATTTCGAAGAGTTACAAACAGAATGACGAAATTAGTAGTCCCCCATCCTACGGTAGAGGGTATAAAAAAAGGCGTTAAGTTTGGCTGGGCCGAACCTTGGATATCCACCACCTCGGGTACACACACAACTCCCTGTCCAAAATTTAGGCGAAATCGGACAATAAATGCGCCTTTTATGGGTCTAAAACCATAAATCGAGAGATCGGTCTATATGGCAGCTATATCATCTGAACCGATCTGGGCCAACTTGCAGAAAGTTGTTGAAGGGCCTAACGCAACACACTGTCCCAAATTTCGGTGACATCGGACAATAAATGCACCTTTTATGGGTCAAAAACATTATATCGAGAGATCGGTCTATATGGCAGCTATATCCAAATCTAAATCGATCTGAGCCTAATTGAAGGTGGCTGTCGAAGTGCCTAATACAACTCACTGTCCCAAATTTTGGCGACAGCGGACAATAAAAGCGCCTCTTATGGGCCCAACACCTTAAATCGAGAGATCGGTCTATATGGCAGCTATATCCAAATCTAGACCGATCTGATCCAAATTGAAGAAGAATATCGCAGGGCCTAACTAAACTCACTGTCCCAAATTTAATCAAAATCGGACAATAAATGCGCCTTTTATAGGACCAATACCTTAAATCGAGAGATCGGTCTATATGGCAGCTATATCCAAAACTGGTCCGATCTGGGCCAAATTTAAGTGGGATGTTAAAGGGCCTAACACAACTCACTGTCTCAAATTTCAGCAAAATCGGATAATAAATGTGGCTGTTATGGGCTTAAATACATAAATCCTCGGATCGGTCTATATGGGGTTAATATCAAGATATAGTCCGATATAGTGAAATTTTATACACCACCTTATGGTAACCCAAAAACACAAAATTGGTAAAAACTTTGGGGTCAAACTACTGTGGTGGACGCCCTACCCTAAAACCCACCCAAACGAACATGGTACAATATGGGAATCAAAGGAAAATTATATAAATGTAGTGTACGAACTTGGTATAACAATTCGACCTAACGTGTCGGGGGAGGCCCGCTCCACCCCCAAAAACAGCCCAAAAATTATATGTTTGCCGATTGGGGCAATATGGGTATCAAATGAAAGGTAATAGGAAGTGAGAATACGAAACTTGTATAACAATTTAGGGTAAAATACCAGGGAGGCTACCCCATCAAGAAATCATCACCAGATACAAATGTAGGACGATCGGAACAATTTGGGTTTAAACGAACTTCAGAGTAGAATACGAAACTTATATAAAAGTTTGGGATTTATTCCCAGGCGGGTCGCCCCAACCCAAAATTATGCACCAAATGGACATGTACACCCAACGGGACAAGCTGGGACTCAAACGAAAGGTATTTGAGAGTATAATCCTAAAATTACATAAAGATTAATTCCCAGGGGAGGCGCCCCACCCCAAAATTATGCCCCAAAACAAATGGACATGTATGTATACCAAACGGGTCAATATGGGTTTATAATGAAAGATATTTGAGAGTTAAATACGAACATAGATAATTTTCAAACTTGGACCATGTCAAGTGGGCGCCGCAAGCACTGATGGGTGTAGCGAAGCACACAGGGCAAGCTAATATCAAGATATAGTCCAATATAGCTTATCTTAATCTACCTATAGGCACAAAAGGATATGTGCAGTTTCAGTTCAATATCCCTATTTCCAAAAACCACAATTGCGTTTGGCAACGCTGTAACCACTATTACAACGATTTATGGTATGTACAAAGATATTTTTAAACCCACCACTGAAGAATGGGGATACATTAATTTTGTCATTCCGTTTGCAACACATCGAAATATCTGTTTCCGACCCTATAAAGTATATATATTCTTGACCAGCGTAAAAATCTAAGACGATCTTTCCATGTCCGTCCGTCTTTCTGTTGAAATCACGCTACAGTCTTTAAAAATTTAAATATTGAGCTCAAACTTTGCACCGATTCTTTTTTGTCCATAAGCAGGTTAAGGGATATATCGGACTCTATCTTGATATAGCCCCCATATAGAGCGATCCGTCGATTTAGGGTCTTAGACTCATAAAACCCACATTTATTATCCGATTTCACTGAAATTTGTGGCAGTGAGTCGCGTTAAGTCACCCGACATCCATCTTCAATTTGGCCCGATCGCTTCAGATTTGGATATAGCTGCCATATAGACCGATTTCTCGATTTAAGGTGCTGGGCCCATTAAAGGCGCATTGTTGTCCGATTTTGCCAAAATTTGGGACAGTGAGTTATATTAGGCCCTTCGACATCCTTCTTCAAGTTGGCCCAGATCGGTCTAGATTTGGATATAGCTGCCATATAGACCGATTTCTCGATTTAAGGTGCTGGGCCCATTAAAGGCGCATTTGTTGTCCGATTTTGCCAAAATTTGGGACAGTGAGTTATATAAGGCCCTTCGACATCCTTCTTCAAGTTGGCCCAGATCGGTCTAGATTTAGATATAGCTGCCATATAGACCGATTTCTCGATTTATGGTTTTGGGCCAATAAAAGGCGCATTTATTATCCGATATCGTCGAAATTTGGGACAGTGACTAGTATAAGTCCACTCGATATCTTTCTGCAATATGGTACAGATCAATCCAGATTTGGATACAGCTGCCATATAGACTGATCTCTCGATTTAAGGTCTTGATCCCTTAAAAATCGCATTTATTGTCTGATTTCGCCGAAGTTTGGGACAGTGAGTTGTGTTACGCCCTTCAACATTATTCTTCAATTTGGCTCCGATCGGTCCAGATTTGGATATAGCTGCCATACAGACCGATCTCTCGATATAAGGTTTCTCTCGATTTAAGGTTTTGGGCCCATAAAAGGCGCATTTATTTTTCGATGTCGTCGAAATTTGGGACAGTGATTAAGGTGAGGCACCTCGACATCTTCCTGGAATATGGCACATATCGGTCCAGATTTAGATATAGCTGCCATTCAGACCGACCTCTCGATTTAAGATCTTGGGCCCATAAAGTCGCATTTATTGTCCGATTTCGCCAAAATTCGGGACAGTGAGTTGGGTTAGGCCCTTCATCATTCTTCAACAATTTGGCTCAGATCGGTCCAGATTTGGATATAGCTGTCATATAGACCGATCTCTCGATTTTAAGTTTTGGGCCCATAAAAGGCACATTTATAATCCGATTTCGGTCAAATTTGACACAGTGACTTATGTTAGGCTTTTCGACATCCGTGTCGTATATGGTTCACATCGGTCTATATTTGGATATGGCTACCAAAGGCTACCAATATTTTCCTCTACAAAATTGAACAGTGACTTATACTTATTAAACCTCTCAATATCCGCGTCGAATTTGCCCCAAGTCAGACCATATTTCGATAAAGCTGCTAAGGGGGCATAAATTAGGCATTTTCCACCGGATTATAACAAAAGATGGTTTACATATATATAGGTGGTGGGTATCCAAAGTTCGGCCCGGCCGAACTTACGCCTTTTTTTTTGTGTTTTTAAACTCATACCCTCCATTTTTTTCTTTTGATCCCAATAAGCAAAATTCGAAGTATTATGGCAATCGGTTAACGATAACCCGTAAAGGCACAAGGTCCTGAATTGGATATAGTACTTTCTTAGGGATGCAGTCGAGGATTTGAAGTTCTAGAAAGAAATTCTTTAAGAAAGAACACATTTTTAGAGCATTTATGCCTAAAACATGAACTGTATCAGCTGCTCCACTACTGTGGGTGTGATGCACTTTAAGGTTCGACTCAGAAATCCTTCTTGTTTTGATTTAGTTATGTCCGTCTGTCCGTGTATCCGGTATTTTTTGATTTTGTGATCAACAACAATCCCAATTTTTTATTATTGCTTGAACCCTCAGTTCTCAATCTATATTCAATTATAATTGTTTTATATTCAAATCACATTGTAGTCAACTTACAATTATCTATCATATCATATTTTTAAACCTTCTTATGCAATAGACAAAAAGTTAATCCTAATAAAGCTTTATATAGAATTTAAAATTCTTTAGGCATAAGGAGGTTTGTCGTACTGGAATATCTAAACTGACTGTGGCCTTTACCTTCACTTAGCTAAATGTTCTTCTAGCTAAGGGATAGAAGATATGATGGACAATTAGCCTTTATGCCAGGGCAAGTGGTATACAAGTTCAAAGCGTATCTAACCGGCATTCCAACCCTCAAAACTTTAAGGAATGTTTCTAATTGTATGCCCATAAATTTCTTGCTTTAATATTAAAACACAAGACTTGCGAGAGTAAGATTTCTGAAATATTGCCTTATTGAGGTGTGTCTTGCCGGAAGGCCAGTTCTCCGGGTGGAGTGGTGTAATCTTAAAATATTGCCCAAATTATGCCAATGAGAATTAATTCGATAACTACATGCATTCATTATGGAAAATTATTACAAAAATATTCCAAGTTTGTATTACAATGAAATGGTGATGTTGATGATGATGATGAATGCTTGCCGGGAGGCTTTAGCCAAGTGTTGGTGTTGGTCGAGTTTGGGGGTTATAATAAAATGACTTTAGGGGAGAGGTCTTTATTTTATGGGAGTTTTGCAAATGTTCTTAGTTTGTTATGCTCATTGGGAAAAGTGACGTTGTTTGTTTGCCTTGTTTTGAAGATTATTTCATGCAAATGTTGGCCGTGACTGCGCCTCAAATAGTCCATCCGCGTAGTCCAATTTTGGCATACTACTCTTTCCAACATTTCGGCCGTTATCTCACGAATAAATGCTTCAGTGAATTGAAGCGGGCTTGTCTGTATTGACATGAGCTTCAACATAGCCCCACAAAACATAGTCTAAAGGCGTTAAATCGTTCGATTTAGGCGCCCAATTGACCGGTCCCGAAAGTGAAATAAAATGTTCACCGAACATGCCTCTCAACAAGTCCATTGTGGCATGTGGCTCCGTCTTGTTGAAACAACATATATTGCAAGTCAAGCTCTTCCATTTTGGGCAAAAAAGTTGGATATCATTTCACGATAGCGCTCACCATTCACAGTTACGTTATGGCGCATTTTCTTTGAAGAAGTACGGTCCAATGATGCCACCAGCCCATAAACCGCACCAAGCTGTGACTTTTCTAGATGCATTGGTAGCTCTTGCAATCCTTCTGCCCACTCCGAAATCGAAAATTTAGCTTATTTACGTACCCATTGAGCCAAAAATGAGCTTCGTCAATGGAATGGAAGAAGCGTGCGACGAACTTTCTTAAAAGAGCACGCATTTTGATAATAAAATTCAATAATTTGCGTTCGTTTGTAAGACGATTCATGGTTAAATTACAAACCAAACTGAAGATGTTTGACAGTGAAACAAAACACGAAACGTGCGTGAGCTGTTTAAATCACCATTTATTAAAGATGGCTTTGTGGGTTGTGGCTAGTCTCTCACCCACCTGATGGAATCTAGAGACAAGTTATATATGTCTCCGGCTAATTACAAATCCAACTCATTTACATTTTATTTGAAGATTATTTTCGTTCCTTCCCACGATACTCACTGGACTGATTGAATTCTATCCGAATAGCACTTGTAGAATGGCTTCCAAATGACACAACTGTATTCCAATCTAAGCCGGACAAAGCTTGTAATCAAACGCTTGGTCAAATAGGATCATCAAAATACCTTGAACACCGTTTTATAAAACCCAACAACAACCTTGCTTTATTGACGCATGAGTCAATGTGCAATTTAATACGTAATCTTATCGTAATTACGTAATACTGATCTTATCGTTATTACGTAATGCTAACCTACCGTCCAAAATAACACCAACATCAGTAAAGGAATTCACGTTATTCATTTACAAAAACCTATGTAATAAAACCTACGGCGGTGTTGGTCTTGTGAAGTTGCAAATTTTTCCGTGAAGCTATTGATAAAATAACATTTTAAGCTGTTCATAGTAATTTATCGATATTTTCACGAAAAATTTGCTCTTTCACAAGGCCAAAAATTGCCGAAGGAGCGGTTCCAATGCTTTTGCCATGAACTACAGAGTTTTTAACTATTGCCTTGGCTATAATTGTTGTCTTAGTATTGGATCAAATATCTCAATATCGAAAAAAACGTGACCAAAGTCTGAGAAAACTGCAAGTCAAAATCTGGAGGCTCGATTTTCACCGTAGTCATATGGTCTAGTGGACTTTTTTTTCTCAGTACAATTTCAAGAATCAGAAACGCGAAATCGCCTCACCTTACTGTAGAGTGATTTCAACAAAAAGACGGACGAACATGTCTAGATTGCCTATGAATACAGGGTGCGCCAAAGAACGTACTTATTTAAAAACAAGTAAAAAGGCGTTAAATTCGGCCGGGTCGAACTTTGGATACCCACCACCTCGGGTATATATGTAAGCCACCTTTCGTCATAATCCGATGAAAAATGCATAATTTATGCTCCCATAGCAGCTTTATTGAAATATAGTCTGATTTTCGACACGGATATTGAGTGGTCTAATAAGTTCAAGTTCATTTTTGTAGAACAAAATATTGGCCCTTTTGGTAGCCATATCCAAATATGGACCGATCTGAACCATATACGACACGGATGTCGAAAAGCCGAACATAAGTCACCATGTCAAATTTCAGCAAAATCGGATTAAACATGTCCCCTTTCAGACTTCAAATCGAAAGATCGGTCTATATGGCAGCTACATCCAAATCTGAACCAATCTGGGCCAAATTGAAGAGGGCTGTCGAAGAGCCTAACACAACTCACTGTCCTAAATTTCGGCGAAATCGGACAATAAATGCCCCTTTAATGGGCCCAAGGCCTAAAATCGAGAGATCGGTCTATATGGCAAAGCTGGACCGATTTGGGCCAAAATTGTGGAAGAGCCTAACGCAACTCACTGTCCCAAATTTCGGTGAAATTGGACAGTAAATGCGCCTTTTATATAGACAGATCTCTCTTATATCGAGAGATCTGTCTATATTGCAACTATATCCAAATCTGGACCGATCTGAGCCAAATTGAAGAAGAATATTGAAGAGCCTAACACAACTCACTGTCTCAAACTTTAGCGAAATCGGACAAGACATGGTCCTTTTATGCGCCTCAGGCCTTAAATCGAGAGATCGGTCTATATTACAGCTATATCCAAATCTGAACCGATCTGTGCCATATTGCAGAAGGATGTCGAAGGATCAAACACAACTCATTGTTTAAAATTTCAGCAAAATCTGACATTTATTGGCCTTTTATGGGCCTAAAACCTTAAATCGAGAGATCGGTCTATATGGCAGCTATGTCCAAATCTGGACCGATATGGGTCAAATTAAAGAAGGATGTCGACTGGCCTAACACAATTCACTGTACCATATTTCAGCAAAATCGGATAATAAATGTGGCTTTTAAGGGCCTAAGACCCTAAATCGGCGGATCGGTTTATATGGGGGCTATATCAAGATATATTCCAATATAGCCCATCTTCGAACTTAACCTGCTTATCAACAAAAAAAAGAAGCTGTGCAAAGTTTCAGCTTTATTTTTTATGAGTGTAGCGTCATTTCAACAGACACACGGATGGACATGGCCAGATCGTCTTAGATTTTTACGCTGATCAACAATATATATGCTCCATAGGGTCTTAAAGAGTTATTTCGATGTGTGCAAACGGAATGACAAAGTGAATATACCCCAACCTTCGTTGGTGGGTATAAAAAAACCCGTGTGGTGAGTTGGGCCAGGAGGTCCTCGAGAGAGGGTGCATCTTGAGGGGGTGGCCCCTAAGTTTGTATCTCTCTCTCTAGTCAGTTGCCATCATGCTCGGGTCTAGGGAGGAGCGGGACTTTGCCGTCGAGAACTACTTTTCTAACGGTCGATCACTTGTTGCTATGCAGCGTGCCATCCGCTTTCGCTGTTAATTTCCTCGTGACAGACTCGTTCCTCTCCGTTGTTCGATTCTGTCGTGGTCTTACTCATTTCGGGAGTGTGGAAGTGTCGGTAAACCCCGAAATGGACTTCAACGGACCATCAGAACACCGGAAAATATCAAAAGAGTAAGGCAGTCAGTGTTGCGTTCTCATCAACGCTCGGCTCGCAAAAAACGCAGCTGCTATAAGATTCTGACACAACTATTCGACAAATTCTCCATCATTTCTCTCCTAATTTCACATTTCCGGCTGCGTCAACAAGCAAAACATGCGTTATTGGAGTCGTGTAAATCCTCAAGAACAACATTCGGAACTCAATTGCCAACATACCGATTGATTGGACACAAATTGAGTGGACATGAACATCAAAAATCGACTTAATGCGCAGTGGGGTCGTCATTTACCCGAATTTTCAAATAAGTATTGTACATTATTCTGGCGCATCCTGTATAATTTGATATATTGTAATTAGAATCACAAAATGGCCAACTCTTCGGTGGCTTTTGGCTTGTAGAACATTTGGTAGGTTTCGTTTGGATTTGGTAGTATTTTTCTTAAATTTTGGTAGGAAATAATTTTCTTGAGTGGCAACGCTGCGCACAAGTCCACCAGATAGTGTAGACCGTTCTGCAAGCACAATGACCGATTCGGAAAATCCAAATTACAAAACAGTTATACATCATCTGCGAACATTACATAAATCCTTGAAGGCTGAATAACTGATGAAAGATCATTCAAGGAAAAAACGAACAGCAATGGACCAAATGGGTTCCCTATGGAACAGTAGGATGAGCAGATATATCCTTGGAAAAAATATCATTAAAGTAAACTCTATGTGTACGGTCTTGTAAATAAGAAGCTATCCAATTAGAAAGAAGAAAGGAAACCCCATAATTTACAGCTGTTTCCGAAATATGACTAATAAAATGATAACATTTATGATTTGAATGCATTTTATCAAACTCGTGAGCAGCCTTGAAGTATTTAAAGGCAAGGATTATACTAAAATCAAGCTCTTCTGTCGTAAATATCCACTTCAAAAAGATACATCATTAAAATACCATTTTGGCAAGAACAATACTAAAAGTTTAAAGCATACTTAACTTTCCCCCTAAAAATCTCTAAATTCAACAACACTGCAATTAACCCTCTTCAAAAAAGTTTGTATAATTCAATGCTAATATTATTATTGCAACGTTCTGTTGCTCATAACGAAATTGCAAACTACGTTATAAAACCTTAATTGAAGAATTTTTTTTTGAATTTTTTAATTACTTATTTTCCACAAACACCTGAGGCAATACAGAGAACAAATTAAATTCAGAGAAATATAAATTTTATTGATTTTAAATGAAAACAAAATTTTTTGGGGCCTAAACAACAAGCAAAACCAAATATTTACTACAGCAAGCTTTTGGGGGTATATGAAATTAATTCCAGTTCTTGAGCATACCTTAAGGCCTTGGCAATTAAAATTTGTTTGCGGTTGTGCATTTATTTATTTCCTTTCTCACAAATGTTCCTTGTGGCAGCAACTAAGTGTGGGATTAAAGCAAAATGTTAAGTGCACATTCAAACATTAAAAATCCAAACTCATCGACGAGATTTTCGTATGGGGCCACGTTGAGATTCCACAAACGTTGAAATTATTGTACTTCAGGTAAAACACTTAACTTGCTTAACCTGCCAACGTATAGCACAGAGAAGCCCTTGTATTATTCATGAGATTAGTGCCCTAGATGCAATGACTGGCAAAAATTAAAAGTACTTAAGCTGACTGGTTTAATGTTAGGTTTTTCAAAATAGGAAATTGGAAAAAGTTAAAAGCTTTCACAAAACTGGCTATAAAAACAGCGAAACATAAAAGTAAAGAAATTTCAGTAGCTTGGCCATTTGTTTTGAATGAGGAAAAATCAAACAATGAACAACTTTTTTCTAAGTAATTTGTAAACAGGTAAAATGGCGTTAAGTTCGACCGGGCCGAACTTTGGATACCCACCATCTAGGGTATATATGTAAACCACCTTTCGTCAAAATCCGGTGAAAAATGCAAACCTTTTGCCCCATAGCAGCTATATCGAAATATGTTCCGATTTGGACCAAATATTGGGTTGCCCAAAAAGTAATTGCGGATTTTTTAAAAGAAAGTAAATGCATTTTTAATAAAGCTTAGAATGAACTTTAATCAAATATACTTTTTTTACACTTTTTTTCTAAAGCAAGCTAAAAGTAACAGCTGATAACTGACAGAAGAAAGAATGCAATGCAATGCAAGAATGAAAAAATTTGTCAACGCCGACTATATGAAAAATCCGCAATTACTTTTTGGGCAACCCAATACTTTTAAATACAAGTCATTGTTCAATTGTGAATAACAAAATATTGGTCTTCTTAGTAGCTAAATCTAAAAATAAACCGATCTGAACCATATACGACACGGATGACGAAAAGCTTAACATAAGTCACTCTGTCAAATTTCAGTGAAATTGGATTATAAATGCGCCCTTTATTGTCCCAGAACTTTAAAACGAGAGATCGGTCTATATGGCAGCTATATGTAAATCTTGACCGATCTAAACCAAATTGCAGAAATATGTCGAGGAACTTAACTTAACTCACTGTCCCAAATTTCGGCGACATAGGACAATAAATGCGTGTCTTATGGGCCCAAAACCTTAAATCGAGAGATCGATTTATATGGCAGTCGATCTGAACCAAATTAAAGAAGAATGTCGAAAGGCCTAACACAACTCTCTGTCCCATATTTTGGCGATATCGGACAATAAAAGCGCCCTTTATGGGCCCAAAATCTTAAATCGAGAGATCGATATATATGGCAGCGATATCCAAATCTGGACCGATCTGTGCCATATTGCAGAAGGATATCGAAGGGCCTAAGATAACTCACTGTCCCAAATTTTGGCAAAATCGGACAATAAATGCGCCTTTTATGGTCCCAGAACTTTAAAACGAGAGATCGGTCTATATGGCAGCTATATGTAAATCTTGACCGATCTAGACCGAATTGCAGAAATATGTCGAGGAACTTAACTTAACTCACAGTCCCAAATTTCGGCGACATAGGAAAATAAATGCGTGTTTTATGGGCCCAAAACCACAAATATTGAGATCGGTCTATATGGCAGCTATATCCAAATCTGCACCGATTTAGGTCAAGTTATAAAAAGGTGTTAAGGGGCCCAACGCAACTCACTCTCCCAAATTTTGGCAGAATCGGACAATAAATGAGCCTTCTATGGGTTCGAGACCTTAAATAAAGAGATCGGTGTATACGGCAGCTATATCCAAATCTGGACCAATCTGGCCGAAATTAAAGGGAATATCGACTTAACTAACACAACTCTTTGTTCCAAATTTCAGCAAAATCGGACAATAAATGCGCCTTTTATGGGCCTAATACCCTAAATCAGGGGATCGATCCATATGGCAGGTATATCAAAATCTGAACCTATCTGGGCCGAATTAGGGACGGCTGTCGAAGGGCCAAGCACAACTCACTGTACCAAATTTCGGCGAAATCGGAAAATAAATGAGCCTTTTATGGGTCCAAAACCTTAAATCGAAAGATCGATCCATATGGCAGCTACATCCAAATCTGGATCGATCTGGGCCAAATCGAAGCAGAAAGTCGAAGGGCCTAACACAACTCACTGTCC
This sequence comes from Stomoxys calcitrans, assembly GCF_963082655.1. NCBI lineage: Eukaryota > Metazoa > Arthropoda > Insecta > Diptera > Muscidae > Stomoxys > Stomoxys calcitrans. The sequence continues at coordinate 177,567,813 of NC_081553.1, forward strand.
CAAATTTTGGCAATATTGGACAATAAATGCGCCTTTTATGAACCTAAAACCTAAAATCGAGAGATCGGTCTATATGGCAGCTATATCCAAATGTGAACCGATCTTGGCCAAATTGAAGCGGGATGTCGAGTGGCCTAATGCAAATCACTGTCTCAAATTTCAGCAAAATCGGTTAATAAATGGGCTTTTATGAGCCTAAGACCCTAAATCAGCGGATCGGTCCATATGACAGCTATATCCAAATCTGGATAAATCTGTGCCAAATTGAAGAAGGATGTCGACTGCACTAACACAACTCACTGTTCCACATTTCAGCAAAATAGGACAATAAATGCGCCTTTTGTTGGCCCAAAACTTTAAATCGAGAGATCGTTCTATATGGCAGCTATATTCAAAGCTGGACCGATCTGGGCCAAATTGAAGGAGGATGTCGAAAGGCTTGACAAAACTCACTGTCCCAAATTTCAGCAAAATCGGATAATAAATGTTACTTCTATGGGCTTAAGACCCTAAATCGGCGGATCGGTCTATATGGGGCCTATATTAAGATATAGTCCGATATAGCCCATGTTCGAACTTAACCTGCTAATGGACATAAAAAAATCTGTGCAAAGTTTTAGCTCAATATCTCTATTTTTAAAGACTGTAGCGTGATGTTAACAGACAGACGGACGCACAGACGGACATGGCTATATTGTCTTAGATTTTTCCGCTGATCAAGAATATATATACATTATAGGGTCGGAAATGGATATTTCGATGTGTTGCAAACTGAATGACAAAATGAATATACCCCCATCCTTCGGTGGTGGGTATAAAAATGTATCTACTAAAACTCCTGGAATCCCATTGGGCAAAAATACTTCCAAAACTTTATGTGATTTTAGTCTTGGCGTAATGAAAGGCCATAAACTCTGTTATTAATTAAATTAGATTATGCTCCGAAAATATTACTCTGGGCAATATCTCTATTATCATATGCAGCAGACTGTTTCAAATTTTAATTACAAATTTTAATTGAATCGCATGCCCATTACTTCAAATATGATAACAGTTAACATAGCCAATTACTGAAATATGTGTTTAGTTTTTATAATGTGTAGCGTGGAATGTTGTCTATGTCGTTTTATATTAAAATTTTAATCTGCTAGAATTTAATTAGGAATATAAGACTTGACATTTCATAAATGTTAAACTTCATATTTTGTTTAATTGCAACAGAAAGTATTTAAATATGGTTTCAGGATGATATGGGAACAGGTATCAGTTATAGCTCGCAATGATATCGAATATATGCTAACTAATAAATTTTCCATGAACATTCCATTAAAGAACAGGGGATACTTCTCTCATATCAATGAGTCCTATCCGACTATAGTTTTAAGCTCTATAAAATAGGGCTCCCTTTTGTATGCCGAGTAGACACCATTTGGTAGAGAAGTTTTAACATTGCTGGATACTTCACAAATGTGGGATTTAATGCAGCCTTTAGGTGTCACAGGCGGGCATGCTAACCTTTGCTTCACGGTGGCTTCCAAACGACCATATGCATTTACCAATTTTTGTACCCTCCACCATAGGATGGGGGTATACTAATTTCGTCATCTTTCGTCTAAGACCCCATAAAGTATATAGAATATATTCTTGATAATCGTGATGGTTTAAGTCTAACTAGCCATGTCCGTCCGTCCGTCTGTCCGTCCGTCCGTCTGTCCGTCCGTCCGTCTGTCCGTCCGTCCGTCTGTCCGTCCGTCCGTCTGTCCCTCTGTCTGTCCGTCCGTCCGCCTGTATGTCCGTCTGTCAGTTCATCCGTCTGTCAGTCCGTCCGTCCGTCTGTCTGTCGACAGCATGATAACTTTCGAAGAAGTAAAGCTATCCGCTTGAAATTTTGCACAAATACTTCTAATAAGTGTAGGTCGGCTGGGATTGTAAATGGGCTATATCGGTCCACGTTTTGATACAGTTGTCATATAAACCGATCTGGGATCATGACTTCTTAATCCTCTAGAGTGCGCAATTTTTATCAAATTTGTATGAAACTTTGCACGACGTGTTCCGTTATGATATCCAACAACTGTGCCAAGTATGGTTCAAATCAAATCGATCTTGGTTCTTGACTTCTTGAGCCACTAGAGGGCGCAATGCTTATCCGATTGGAATGAAATGTTGAATGACGTGTTTTGTTATGATATCCAACAACTGTGCCAAGTATGGTTCAAATTGGTTCATAACCTGATACAGCTGTCATATAAACCTATCTTGGGTCTTGACTTCATGAGCTTCTAGAGGGCGTAATATCTATCCGATTTGGCTGACATTTTGCGTGACGTATTTTGTTCTTACTTTCAACAACTGTGTCAAATAAGGCTCAAATCGGTTCATAACCTGATATAGCTGTCATATAAACCGATCTGGAATCTTGACTTCTTGACCCCTAGAGGTCGCAATTATTATCCGATATGCCTGAAATTTTGTACGACGGATCCTCTCATGACCATCAACAAACGTGTTTATTATGTTCTGAATCGGTCTATAGCCCGAACCAGATCCCATATAAATCGTTCTCTCTATTTTACTTCGTGAGCCCCAATGGGCGCAATTCTTATACGAATTGGCTGAAATTTTACACAGGTCTCCAACATATAATTTAATTGTGGTCCGAACCGGACCATATCTTCTTCCTCTAAGTAGTCTTCTGAATGTTGGTTTTGCTTATTTCGGAAGGTTATCAGCTGGCCTAATTTAGCGATAGTTCGAAAAGGAGTGCTCCATGAAGACCCTCCATCCCTGAAGTGCATCGAACAGATGTTTCGAATATTCTGTTACATCTAAAACCTCCTCTCTAGTTTTTTAACAAAGATATCGGTATTCAACCCCTTAACACTGCTGATTAAATCCGGATTAAGGGTTCTCGTCAGCTGATTTTATAAAGGGAAAACAGATGATCGAGCCATTAAATCCAGATTTAATGAGCAGTGTAAACGGGGTTTTTAAACCCTCCACCGTAGGATGGGGGTATACTAATTTCGTCATTCTGTTTGTAACTCCTCAAAATATTCGTCTAAGAACCCATAATGTATATGTATTCCTGATCGCAATGACATTTTAAGTCGATCTAGTCACGTCCGTCAGTCCGTCCGTCTGTCTATCGAAAGTACGCTTACTTTGGAAGGAGTAAAGCTATCCGCTTGAAATTTTGCACAAATACTTCTTATTAGTATAGATCTGTTGGGATTGTAAATGAGCCATTTAGGTCCATGTTTTGATATAGCTGCCATATAAACCGATCTGGGATCTTGACTTCTTGATCCACTAGAGGACGCAATTCTTATCCGATTTGACTGACATTTTACATGAGATGTTTTTTTGGTATGATTTTCAGCAACTGTTATGATTTTCAGCAATTATGGATTAAATTGGTCCATAACCTGATATAGCTGGCATATAAACCGATCTTGAATCTTGAGTTCTTGACCCACTAGAGGGCGCAATTCCTATCCCATTTGGCTGAAATTTTGCATTAGGTGTTTTGTTATGACTTCCAACAACTGTGCCCAGTATGGTTCAAATCGGTTCATAACCATATATAGCTGCCATATAAACCGATCTGGGATCTTGATTTATTGAGCCTCAAGATGACGTAATTATTATCCGATTTGGCTGAAATTTTCTACAACGGCTTCTCCCATGACCTCCAACATACGTATCAAATATGATCTGGATCGGTGTTTAGCCTGATACAGCTCCCATGTAAACCGATCTCCCTATTTTACATCTTGAGCCACTAAAAGGCAAAATTCTTATTAGATTTGGATGAAATTTTACACATAAACTTCTACTGTGGTCTCCAAAAGTAAATTCAATTTGCATAGCAATTCTTTTCTTTTATCCTTTGTTTGTCTAAAAAGAGTTACTGGGAAAGAACTCGACAAATACGATCCATGGTAGAGGGCATATAAGATTCAGCCCGGCCGAACTTAGCACGCTTTTACTTGTTCCTACTTTAAGTGTTGTTAGATCACTAGCATTGAAGAATTCTGCCAAGGCTTCGTCCCACTTATTAATGTTGGTACTACTGTTGATAGTAAAGGGTGATTTTTTTGAGGTTAGGATTTTCATGCATTAGTATTTGACAGATCACGTGGGATTTCAGACATGGTGTCAAAGAGAAAGATGCTCAGTATGCTTTGACATTTCATCATGAATAGACTTACTAACGAGCAACGCTTGCAAATCATTGAATTTTATTACCAAAATCAGTGTTCGGTTCGAAATGTGTTCAAATTTTGACAAATTTTGTTCAGCGATGAGGCTCATTTCTGGTTGAATGGCTACGTAAATAAGCAAAATTGCCGCATTTGGAGTGAAGAGCAACCAGAAGCCGTTCAAGAACTGCCCATGCATTGTTTGGTGTGGTTTGTACGCTGGTGGAATCATTGGACCGTATTTTTTCAAAGATGCTGTTGGACGCAACGTTACGGTGAATGAACACATTTCGAACCGAACACTGATTTTGGTAATAAAATTCAATGATTTGCAAGCGTTGCTCGTTAGTAAGTCTATTCATGATGAAATGTCAAAGCATACTGAGCATCTTTCTCTTTGACACCATGTCTGAAATCCCACGTGATCTGTCAAATACTAATGCATGAAAATCCTAACCTCAAAAAAATCACCCTTTACATGTAACATTGCAACTCCGACGAGCGCTGTAATGTCAGAGATTCGAAATGCAGATAAAGTTATGTTCCACCGTCTCCCTGTCTCAGCAAAAAGATAATTGAAATTTGTATATGATGTAATGCAGATCCTCGGTCGAATTACAGTGTTTGAATAGAAAAATGGTAGTTGAAATGGCCTGTTCTTTGTTTCCCTCCGTGTGGAGACCTATCATTTCTTCATAACCAATTCTTCGTTTTTCTTACCTAAGACTTCCAGCATGCATTTCAACACAAATTTGCTGCTCCATTCTATGATGAAGACCTTCGCATTTATCTTTAATTTTTAAGCATAAAAATCTTACAAAACATTGACTTGCAGGTTTTAAGCAACATGGACGCCTGATTTCTTTTTCCGAAATTTTGCTTTATTGCTTCCCTTCGGAATATTTTGTTTTAAGCCTGAGTGTTACATCTCATGTCCCGGTATTCATTTTGCCATAGAATTTATTTTATGGCAAAACCACAACATTATCTGCTCTAAAACAAATAACCTGAAATTTATTGCTATGGAAAATGCAAACGTTGCACATAGTTCTAGTTCAAACAATTGCTTTTTCTATTTTTATTCACCACTAAAACCATTTGATATGACCCATAACGCATTTTCTTTATTCCCTAAAAGTGAACATCATTAAATAAATTACACAGAAATTTAACCGCTGCAGGAGCACACCTTTAGTTTTCATTTCATTCGCTCCATTCGCCACTAACACAGTTTTCCATTTAACCTTAACTGTGCATCACCATTAGAGTTGGGCTCAGTCGAAGGATAAGTACTTACTTAGTTAGGTCTGTGGATATTTGCAACCATCCCCAAATCCCAAGCTCCCAAAACAACATGCCGGACTCATTTATAGACGTTAGCGTATATGTATGAGCACCTGGTAAGGTTATCAAATAAACGTTTTAAATTAATATTTTATGGATTTTGTATATATGGCTTTTGAGATAGATAGACAGACATCATCTTCTCTGACCATCTTTATATTAGCTTCTGTTTTGGTGAAAATACTACCTAGAGAAATGGTCCCTCCCGTGATAGAAGGAATTCGGATTCGCAGAAGTTTCCTTTGTAGACCTTAGAAGTAGGTGAAAACTATTGAAGACATTGATGTAATGGGCGAGCCGATCACGAATGTTCTGAACGAATTGTCGGCATATCTTAGAACCAGATTAAAGTCAAACAGTTCACAAAATTATTTTGTCTAAGGAATGGAAGAAGAAGACTATTCGAAAAGGCAAAGGCCACGAGGGCACGACATGTCGAGGATAGCTTTAAGGTTAGGTTAGGTTAGGTAAGAGGGGCCGTCCTTTACAGACTCACTTAGACAATTTTAAGTCCATTGTGATACCACAGTAGCGACATGGGGGCTTTATTTCATACGAGCCCAAATTTTGGGCTCTTACTTTACTTTGGGATGTTTTTTTTCACTTCGTTGAAATATAGCCCCATTTTTGGGTCTTTATTACATTTCCCGTTTAGGTCTTTATTGCATTGGGGCCTTATTTCATGCTGCCATTACTGGCGAAATGAATTAAAGTCCCACCGCGATAACGCCCCAAACGGAACATTTAATAAGTTTCCAAACTTTTAAACATTATACAAAAACAACGATAATTGGGGCTTTATTTAATTTTTTTTTTAAATAGGGGCCTAATTTTATATGAAATAAAACTTCAAATTTGGAAGTGAAACAAAGCCCCAAATTATTTTTGGGGCTTTATTTCGTTTTGCTAAAATTTAGGAGTTCGATAAAGAGAGCAAAGGATTAATTTGCCGCTACCATTTATTTCGACACTATTCCATTAAAAAATTGGGGCTCTATTTCATACGAAATAATGCCCACATTTTTGGGTCTTACTTCACTTTGGGGTGTTTTTTCATTTCGTTGAAATATAGCTGCATTTTTGAGTCTGTATTACATTTCCTCTTTTGGGGCTTTATTACATTGAGATGAGATGAAATAAAGCCCCAATACAATATCTTTCATACATGATACAAAGCCAACGATAATTGGGGATTCATTTAAAATTATTTTTAAAAATTAGGGCTTAATGTCACATGGAAGTGAGACAGAGCCCAAAATTATTTTTGGGGCTTTATTTCGTTTTGCTAAAATTGAGGAGTTTGGTAAAAAGAGCAAAGGATTGATTAACTGTTAATTGTTAATTTCAAAATTGGAATACGAATTAATGCCCAAATTTTGGGCTCTTACTTTACTTTGGAGTGTTTTTTTTCATTTCGCCTAAAAATATAATCGCATTTTTCGGTCTTTATTTCATTTCCCGTTTGGGGCTTTATTGCAGTGGGGCCTTATTTCATACCGCCGTCACTGATTTTTGTTTGTTGAAGAAATTGTATCTTAGTCAAGAATTCTTTGGGAGATCACTGGCCGAATTACAAGTTTTATCCGGTTGACTGGCTCCCTATGTAAGGGAGATATAAAAGGTGATTTTTTATGTGCTATAGGAAAGATAAAAAACAAGTTAAAGCGTGCTAACTCCGGCCAGGCCGAATCTTATATACCCTCCACCATGGATCGCATTTGTCGAGTTCTTTTCCCGGCATCTTTTCCTAGGCAAAGAAAAGATTTGCTCTGCTATTACAGCGATATCAAGATATGGTCCGGTTCGGACCACAATTAAATTATATTTTGGAGACATGTGTAAAATGTCAGGCAATATGAATAAGAATTGCGCCATTTGGGGGTTCAAAAAGTAAAATAGAGGGATCGATTTAAATGGGAACTGTATCAGGCTATAGGCCGATTCAGACCATAGTAAACACGTATGTTGATGGTCATGAGGGGATTCGTTGTACAAAATTTCAGGAAAATCGGATAATAATTGCGACCTCTAGAGGCTCAAGAAGTCAAGATCCCAGCTCGGTTTATATGGCAGCTATATCAGGTTCTGAACCGTTTTAAACGTTATTTGCAAGAAATCTTTATTTGAATCGGTAGAACAGTCCACATAATTCAATGTTTGAAGATCAATGTTTTGACCTTGACTGCGCCTCAAATGGTCCATCCGCTTAGTTCAATTTTGGCACACTCTTTCCAACATTTCGGACGGTATCTCACTAATAAATGCTTCAATGTTGTCTTCCAATGCGTCAATTGAAGCAGGCTTTTTTGTATAAACATGAGCTTTAACATAGCCCTACGAAAAATAGCCTTGAGGCGTTAAATCGCACTATCTGTCCGGTCCCGAAAGTGCAATAAAATGTTCACCCACCTCGCCTCTCAATAAGTCCAAAAGATGTGTGACAGTTGAACAAACCACGAACCGTGAGTGAGCTGTTTAAACCAGTGTTGCCAAAAAGATAATAGCTAAAAAATCACCCTTCTGTTTTGGTTTGATTTCAATGTGTTACAAACGGAATGACGAAGTAGTGCAAGTTACGGTGTTACTCCATCTTCTTTTTATACCCTCCACCGTAGGATGGGGTACACTAATTTCGTCATTCCGTTGGTAACACATCGAAATATCCATTTCCGACCCTATATAGCCGTAAAAATGTAAGACGATATAGCCATGTCTGTTTGTTTAAGTCACCCTATAGTCTTTAAAAATAGAGATATTGAGCTGAAATTTTGTACAAATTTTTTTTTTTTTTATCCACAGGCAAAAAATATAGTTGGGCAATGGGATATATAGGAATATATCTTGATATAGTGAGGCCATCATAGCGCAGAGGTTAGCATCTCCGCCTATAACGCTAAACGCCTGGGTTCGAATCCTGGGGTGACCATCAGAAAAAAATTTTTAGCGGTGGTTTTTCCCTCCTAATGCTGGCAACATTTGCGAGGTACTATGCCATGTAAAACTTCTCTCCAAAGTGGTGTCGCACTGCGGCACGCCGTTCGGACTCGGCTATAAGAAGGAGGCCCGTTATCATTGAGCTTAAAACTTGAATCGGACTGCACTCATTGATTTGTGAGAAGTTTGCCCTGTTCCTTAGTGGAATGTTCATGGGCAAAATTTGCAAATTTGCAATCTTAATGTAGCCCCCATATAAACCGATCTGCCGATTAAAGGTCTTGGACACATTAAAGCTACATTTATTGTCCGTTTTCGCTGAAATTTGGGACAGTGAGTTGTGTTAGGCCTCTCGACATCCTTGTTTAATACGGACCAGATCGATCCAGACCTCGCTAAAATTTAGGACAATGAGTTGTGTTAGGCCCTTCGCTATCTTTCTTGAAGATGGCCCAGATCGGTCCAGATTTGGATATAGCTGCCATATCGACCGATCCCTCAATTTAAGGTCTTGGACCCACAACATTCGCATGTATTATCCGATTTCGCTGCAATTTGACACAGTCATTTATGTTAGGTTTTTCGACATCTGTGTTCTATATCGTTCAGATCGGTCTATGTTTGAATAAGAGACCAAAAAGACCAATAATAAACCAATATTGAATAGTGACTTGTATTTATTATGCCACTCAACGTCCATGCCGAATTTGGTCCAAATCGGGCCATATTTGCATATATATGCTATTGGTGCATAAATAATGCGTTTGTGGCGAACTACACTACCACAATGTTTAAGTAGATAATAGAGCGTAAAATCGCTAAGTAATGTTAAAATTTAATTTTCGTTCGCAGTGACTTTGAAAACTTGTTCACACTCGAAATCAAATTCATCAAGGTCGATCCAGATATGGATATGGCTCCCAAATAAATCTTTCGTCCAATATGGCCTTTAAAGCTGTGGTAGCCACAATTATCGCAAGAAAATCTTGCAAGGTTCTATTCAATATTGCAATTGGTATGCAAAATTTAAGTCTAACTAGATTTCGAAATAGGTTCCACGTATTGAATAGTACATAGAGTCGAAAGCTGCAAACACAACAGATGCTAATGGCATTCTCCATTCGACTGACCCAACTGCTTGTTGGAAGCACTCCTTGTCCCGATGATAGAATGGCGCAGTGGGTGTTAGGCCCTTCGACATCCTTCGGCAATTTAGCCCATATCGGTCTAGATTTGGCCCAAATCGGTCCAGATTTGGATGTAGCTGCCATATAGATCGATCCTCCGATTTAGGGTCTTAAGCTTATAAAAACCACATTTAGTATCTGATTTTGCTAAAATTTGTGACAGTCTTAGGCCCTTCGACATCTTTCTTCAATTTGGCCCTGATCGGATCAGATTTGTATATAGCTGCCATATAGACCGATCTCTCGAATTATGTTTTGATCCCATAAAAGGCGCATTTATTGTCCGATGTCGCCAAAGATTGGGACAGTGAGTTAGGTTAAGCCCCTTGACATACTTCTGCAATATGGCACAGATTGGTCCAGATTGGGATATAGCTGCCCTATAGATCGATCTCTCGGTTTTAGGTTTTGGGACCATAAAAAGAGCATTTATTGTCCGATGTCGCCGAAATTCGGGACAGTGAGTTGTGTTAGGCCCTTCGACATCCTTCTTTAATTTGACTCAGATCGGTCCAGATAGCTGCCATATAGACCGATCTCTCGATTTAATATTTTGGGCCTATAAAAGGCGCATTTATTGTTCGATTTTGCCGAAATTTTGAACAGAGAGTTAAGTTAAGCCGTTCCACATATTTCTGACATTTGGTCTAGATCGAATAAGATTTGCATATAGCTGCTATGGGGCATAAGGTATGCATTTTTCACCGGATTTTGACTAAAGGTGGTTTACATATATACCCGAGGTACCTAAAGTTCGTCCTGGCCGAACTTAACGCCTTTTTACTTGTTTCTGCTGGAAATATTTTAACAATAATTAATTTTTCCGAAATGTAGCGGAAGGAGTACATCATAGCGCAGAGGTTAGCATGTCCGCCTATGACGCTGAAGGCCTGAGTTCGAATCCTGGCGAGAAGAGCAGAACAAATTTGTCAGCGGTAGGTTTCTCCTCATAATGCTGGCGACTTTTGTGAGGTACTATGTCATGCATAGAAGCTGTATAAAAACTTTCCCCCAAAATGGGGGGACGCTCCTTTCACAATCAGTTATAAAAAGCAGGTCCCTTATCGTGGATCTTAAACTTTCATCCGAAAGCACTCATTGATATGTTCCTTAATGGAATGTTTGTGTGCAAATTTGCTTTTGTAGCATTGGGCGTTTTTCCTATGTTTGCATCTGTGGTATAACAATGGACTTAATTGCCCAAGTGAATCTGTCCATTATAACTTTACCTAGACTACCCTTTAAAACTAAGTATTAACTTAAGGTGCCCCTCCTGGACAAATTTCATGTCAGTGTCAATTGCTGCGATTTCTCATTAACGGTACTTTTGGAAAACCCTTTGGTTGTAAGCTTGAATGCATTCAATGTTAGATTTGCCTAAGGACTCATATGATGTACTTGTGTCTTCTCGAAAAGTGGCAGTTACGTTTTATGCCACCAACAGCCGCATACGGATGTACTAACCTTGCTCGAGTCTCTTTTGCACTACGACTTTGCATCTAATCTCATTAATATGCAGCAGCAGGAGCAGCAGAAATGCCAACACCACCCACAGACACCTGCTGTTGCATTTCACCTTTAAGCGAATGAATGACTACTCCCACTGCGACATTGCATGGCATACGGCTAGGATGTGGATGCGGATGCATAGAATTACACATACACTCAACGTGTTTGTTGTAGTTAGAAACAAACTACTGGATGACTTAAAACGGTGTTCTCTATTGGTATAGACTAATGCAAAATGCAGTTGGATTTTGTAAACTAACATTTCAGAAACGTTTACTTCAAGCATAAGCATTGTTAACTTAATTATGTGCAAGGAATTTAAAATGCATGATAAAGAGCACAGAGAACGCCTGTAGTGAATTAGTGACTTAAAACAAGGACTATTAGGAGCAAATCTAAGACTCAAGAGTACTTAGAGGCAAATATTTGAATACCTATTAAAAAAAATAATAGTCTAGTAAATATGCTTAAAAACTTTTAAATTGCTATTTTTTTTTTTGTTCTTTGGAGTCATTAAATACAAATAGCTTTTATATAAATTTTTAATAGGCTGATGTTGCGAATATAGGAGTTGGAGACGTCGTGGAATTCTAGTTTGAAATTAAATTTTAAGAATTAAAACTTGTTATAGGGGACAATGCATTATTAAACAAATAAAGAGCAATTAAGTTCGGCCGGGCCGACCTTTGGATACCCACCACCTCGGGTGTATATGAAAACTCCCTTTCGTCACACCCACCCAAATTCGACACAGATATTGAGTGGTCTAATAAATAAAAGTCACGGTTGAATTTGTTATTTCAAATTTCAACAAAATTGCGTAATAAATAAAAATTTTATGAGCTTCAGACCCTTAATCGGCACTTCGGTCTATATGACAGCTATATCTAAATACAGTCCGATCTTTACCATATTTGGGTCTGTTGGCGTGTGGCCTAAAATAACTTACTGTTTCAAATTTCAGCGAAATTGGATAATATATAAAGCTTTTATTCGCTTTAGACCCTTTATCGGGATATTGGTCTATATGGCAGCTATATCTAAATATAGTCCGATCCGAACCATATTTAGGACGAATGTCGAAACAACTAAGACTACCCACTATTTCAAATTTTAGCGAAATCGGGTAATAAATAGAGCATTTATGGGCTTCAGACCCTTTATCGAAAAATCGGTATATATGGCAGCTATATCTAAATAAAGCCCGATCAGAGGCATATCTGGGTCCAATATTAGGAGGCATATAGCTTCTTACTGTTTCAAATTGCAGCGAAATCGGGTAATAAATAGAGCTTTTATGGGCTTCAGACCCTTTATCGGCAGATCGGTATATATGGCAACAATATCTAAATATAGTCCGATATAGACCATATTTGGGTCAGATCTCGGCAGGCCTAAAAATAGTTACTGTTTCAAATTTCAGCGAAATCGGTTAAAAAATAAAGCTTTTATGGGCTTTGGACCCTTTATCGGGAGATCGCTCTATATGGCAGCTATACCTAAATATAGTCCGATGTCATCCATATTTAGGCCATATATCAGGAGGCTTAAGATAACCCTCTGTTTCAAATTTCAGCCAAATCGGGTTATAAATAAAGCTTTTATGGGTTTCAGACCCTTTATAGGCAGATCGGTATATATGGCAGCTATATCTAAATATAGTCCGATCTGAACCACACTCAAGTACTACGTTAGGTGGCGTAAAACGACTCAATGTTTCAAATTTCAGCGAAATCGGTTAAAAAATTAAGCTTTTATGGGCATCAGACCCTTTATCGGCAGATCGGTATATATGGGAGCTATGTATAAATATAGTCCGATATGGATATTATTTGGGTCAGATGTTGGGAGTCCTGAAACTACTCACTGTTTCAGCGAAATCGGATGAAAAATAAAGCATTTATAGGCATTAGATCCTTTATCTGCAGTTCGGTCTATATAGCAACTATATCCAAATATGGTCCGATTTGGCCCGTTCAAGAACTTAACCAGCGTGCATTAAAAAGATATACCTGTGCCAAATTTCAGCGCAATATCTCAATTCGATGTGTTGCAAACGGTGGTGGGTATAAAAATTATCGGATTTTTAGCAAAGTTAGGAAATTGATGGGAGAATCTTATATTCCGGAAATAAGATGCCTTCTTAGGCTATCGCATAAATTTACCTATTCATAAATAAGTAGAAGTTTCACCTAACATTATTTCCCTTAATTACTACTTGATTGCCTATTTGACATAAATTAAGTAAAAATTCTGTGGTTTATTAAGTCTTAGAAAGCAAACAAAGCTGCTGCAAATATTCTCCATATAAATGTAATTTGAAAGAGTAACATGGTAAATATTTGCGTATAACAAACTCTGTAAAATATTTAAAACACCTAACTATTTATGACATTAAATGTTTGAACAAGAGCACATCAGTTGTATAAAAATGGGAGTATGTTCTTTAGGTCTTCATCCTGAAAGGTAAACATTTTGTGAGACTCTGGCTAAACCACAACGTTTAAGCTTAATTGACAAATCTTTGAACATGTAATATGTTGCATGCTTTTAGGCTATGTAAAATATCAAAAACCATTGCATGCATGCCTAGAAGCCATATGCATGTCTTACATGGAATATGCTTTCAACTTTCTGATATCCATTTTAGTAAATGTAAATGTCACCAACTTCACATTAAGATTATAAATGTATATGCTATAGACTTATGCATAATGTATGTACATGATATTTGAAATTAAAAGTTGATGCATTTTAAAGAAGCACAAGGACTCAAAATGCAAATGTCATACCAACTTGTCATATATCACATACTGCCATACCCTAAGCTCTAGTGAAGCATATGCATTGCATCTTGGTGGTGGTAAAAATTAATTGCCAAGGCAATAAATATATACATATGTTAGTACTACGTTGAAATGTAATTACTTTAAATTGAAGCAACTAACAAAGAAGTTGAAAGTTAATAACTAATTTGAAGAGCTTCTATAAATAAAATAGTTGATTAGGTTTTTTAAAATAATTTTTTTTTTTCAATTTACTTGTCTTACCACTCAATAAATTTTTATACACAATGCAGCAAAACTTACCTAAAAAGAAAAAAAGAGAAATTTCAATTAAGAGTTTGTTGTGAAGAAAACATGAAAGAAAATTTAGAAGCAGTTAAGAGTTTTAATGCCTTTACTACAATATAAATTCTGATGTTTTGGCTATTATCTTTTGGCAACACTGGTTAAACAGCTCACGCACGTTTCGTGTTTTGTTTCATCGTCAAACATCTACAGTTTGGTCCATAATTTAACCATGAATCGTCTTAAAAACAAACAACGCTTGCAATTTATTGAATTTTATTATCAGAATGCGTGCTTTGTGAAGAAAGTTCATCGAAGAAGCAGCTATTCGTGCTATTATGACCAAATTTCGCACAAAATTTACGTTAACACGCCACCAACACGCTTACGTAGAGTACAAACTGAAGAAAATATCGCAGCTATATCGGCCAGTGTTTATGATGACCATCAATTATCGATTCGTCGCCGTTCGCAGCAATTGGGCCTTTGTTACTCAACAACATGGAAAAATTTGCGCAAGTCTTTAGGTGCCAAGCCTTTCAAAATACAACTGGTGCAAGAATTGAAGCCAAACGACCTACCACAACGCAAAATTTGTGGTGAATGGTCTCTTGGAAAGTTGGCCGAAGATCCGCTTTTTTTTCGAAAAATTGTGCTCAGCGACGAAGATTGTCGGTTTTGTAGAGAAGACCAGCCAGAAGCATTGCAAGAGCTACCAATGCATCCAAAAAAGTCACACTTTGGTTCGGTTCATGGGCTGGTGGCAATATTGGACCGTACTTCTTCAAAGATGATGCGATTCGTAACGCAACTGTGAATGATGAGCGCTATAGTGAGATGATATCCAACTTTTTGTTTGCCCAAAATGCAAGAGCTTGACTTGCAAGACATGTGGTTTCAACAGGACGGTGCCACATGCCACACAGCACGCGTAACAATGGATGAGCATTTTAATTCACGTTCGGGACCGGTCAATTGGCCGCTTAGATCGAACTTTTAGACTATTTTTTGTGGGGCCAAGTTAAAGCACATGTCTATACAGACAAGGCCGCTTCAATTGACGCATTGAAAGACAACAATGAAGCATTTATTCGCGAGATACCGTCCGAAATGTTGGAAAGAATATGTCAAAATTCGACTAAGCGGATGGACCATTTGAGGCGCTGTCACGGTCAACATTTACTTGAAATAAACTTCAAACATTGAATTATATGGACCGTACTACCGATTCAAATAAAGATTTCATAAATTTTTCTGAATTTTATGTGTTTTTCTTTTTTGACAACTTTCCTATAGCTCCCACAAAATCACCCTTTAGAAAGCTTACATTTTACCATTAATTTAAAGCCAGACGCTATACAACATTTTTGAGCAGATTAGGATCAGATCAGAAGTACCTTTAGTGCCGCCAAAACGGTCTTACGATGGTGGAAACTTATCTGCACAAACCGGACAATAGTCAGGATACAGAACTTCCACCATTGTTGCGTTAGCCGCGTCTTCTGATTCCAAAAGGAGTTTATCCTAACAAGATTCCCTAGATCTTTCCATGATGAGTCGCCGCACGTATCCAGAGACAAGTGAGATAATCGAGGAAACAGGACACTTGCGATTTTGACGATTCTTCCTTCTTCTTGTCGAAGTAATTTTTGAGTTCCTTCCTTCCCCGCTGGCGCGCACTTGGAGAAACAAGTCCAACCGGTTGACCCACCCACATAAGGCTTGTCGGGTTCTGTTTCGATACCTCTCTCTACTATTTTGATCGTGGCAGGCGAATTTCCAATCTCCTGCAATCCGCCAGACTTCAGCGATGTGGTCGATAGTTCCCCAGGCAAGAGTTCAGCAACAACTGGTGAGTCGTCTCCTGATTCCCCAAACCCACCGCTTCTATAGACCTTCAGTTTCAACTTGTTGTATTCGTAGAATACAACTCCTTCAGACTTGTTGAGGTCTGAGAGACAGTCGGAGTTTAACACGAATACTACAAGTTTTCGGTCACCATCAGTCTCATCCAATCAACAAATCTTCCAGTCGGTGGTTGAAAGATTGGGATTACATTCCCTTAGTCTTCTAAGTATGGATTCAGGATCTGAGGTAATCCTTGGTATCCAAGCATGCGCAATTGGTCGAGAAGGAATATCTTCCTTCTTGTCTGAATCCAATGCTGCACCTGGCCAGATCTCACCAACAACGAAACATTTCAATTGAGACTTGATCTCCAAAGGCCATTAGATTGTATCGGCCCCAATACCAGCTTGCATCGTCATAAACTAGAGGAGACCAAGGAAATCCCACAAGAACATCGGAGTATACTGATGACAATTCACTGACATTCCCACTTCAATTATTCCTAGGCATGCAGCCCGGTTTTTCTCCCTTGTCGACAACTGCCATCACCAAACTATCCCTGGCGACACAAGTAAAGGTTCATGGACTGATCTTACTATTGTTCGCCCTAGTTCGATGGTATGAGCTGCTCCTATGCAGAATCCATTCTGCCATCGCTTGAAGTCTCATAGCCGCAGTGGCTGCCTCACACTTAGTCTGCATGTCTATGGGTCGGATATCACGAAAGTGTCCAATGTGGAGCGACCAGTTGTCATGCTCTCACTCACTAGGGCACTGGTCGCTCCGCCTATGCCAAGACAACATGGACTCTGAACTTGTTATATGGTCCACCAAACTACTGAGGCGTTAGCAAGTATTGGTCTTACAACGCTCCACTAGAGCCAGTGAACTATCCTCGGGTTCAGGCGCCATTTCGAGCTTGCGAACCGTCTACATAGTACCCAACATCTGTGAGCTTTCTCGGAAAGCTTCTGAATGTGACACCTCCAATTCAGTTTCCTTTCCAAGATCACACCTAAGTATTTGACCTTGTCAGATATCGAAATTGATCTGTTGAGAAAACGTGGTGCTTCAAATTGGCCCACCTTCGTCTTCCTCGTGAACAGACAGATTTCAGTCTTCTCTGGGTTAACATTGAGTCCCCTAGGTCTAGCCCAGTCGTGTGATATCGGAAAGATCCTTTCGGTTCTTCTGCATGACTATAACATCGTCTGCGTAGTACATGGGTTCAAATCCCTCCTCAGTCAGCATCCGTAATAGGTTGTTTATGGTGGTTACCCATAGGAGTGGCGATAAAATTCCCCCCTGTGGCGTGCCCTGTGCCACGTTCTCCCTTATTTTGAGGTCATCATGGGACACACAATTTATCCACCTGTTCCTTAGTATATGGTTTATCCAGTCTCTAAGGACCGGGTTCACCCGATACTGGTCTTAGGTTTGGATCAGTGTGTGTGTGTTTTGGCATCGAAGAATTGTTATATTTTATGCACAACCTCGAGTAAGGCAGTCTCCATCGACCTTCCTTGATATAGACATGCTTTTTGTATTTGAGCAGTTCGCTGGATGTCCAATCCGTTCAATGGTTTTGAGTAGAAAGGACGTAAGGCTTATAGGTCTGAAGGCCTTTGATGTCGCATAGCTTGCCTTGCCGGGCTTGTGTATAAATATCTCCCTTGCCAGGCTTTCGGAGTATATGCATAGTACCTCATTTTCTGTCTGTTTGGCTTTCCTCACCAGCCGTTGCAGCTCCGACGTGGGTGGCGGTGAGTGATGCCAGGTATGCTCCACCGTCTCCCTATCTCACCTCTGTTGTATCCAAAGTTGTCAATATGGGGGAAAATATAAAATTTAAATTTCTATGGCAAATAACACAGGTGCTCGGCCGAATACCAGTGTTAGCATAGGATAATTGGTAGTTGATATGGTTCAGTCCAGACCTTTTGTCCCGGGTCGTCCATGACTCCTGATTTAAGGCAATATGAATATTGCACTTGTTCTCCATCAGAGCGTGTGTAGCTTTCTCGCTCGGGAGGAAGTTTATTTGGATGACCCATTCCCCATTATTGGGGCAGTCGGTGATGGTCTCGTCGTCAGCCCCCTGTTAGTCGGTATTGAGTCACCTGCCACTGCACGACCTGATTTCTCAATATGAAGATTTTTGCCTATCCTAGTCTTCCCAATCTATAGAAAGACAGCCTTGCTACCGTAGAGCGCCATGCCTTTAGTCTTAGCCAAATTTGTCACTGAGACTTAATCAATGGCAACCACAAGGAGAGTTCCTTCCTCCTTCTCCTCCCCGTGGAAGACCTCCCACCTCTCTGCGACCAAACCTTGTTTTTGCTTGCCCAAGAATACCAGCATGCGTTCTGTTGCAAATTTGTGCCCCATCCCTTGAAGAAAACCGCCGCCTTTGTGAGCTGGGGTATGTCCATTTTAATCACCAAGTCAAGCTTTGCGTCCTCCCAGGGAGCGTGGAAACCTCCGACGAGCTTTCTGACGGTATCATTACATTTCGCCGATGCAAAACACAGGGTAAAGATGTTCCCTCTATACTCGCAGCTCACCATTTGTGTGGATGGACCATCTACAGAGTTCCACACATGTTAGAAAATCCACTCTTGAACCAGATACACTTGGGACCGATGATCTGGTGGAGTAACCGGCAAACTGCCGATATTGATCTCTGTTGTGCTTCATTGACACTCTGGCGTAAGGGTGACCATCTTCTCCTTCCGTGATGGTTGTGGCCTCTTTTTGGGAGTCACAGTCCTCCATGAAGACTCAGGGGCCGTGCGCGCTTCCTTCGTTGCTGTACCGACTTTGTCTACCTCCGCAGGACACTGTCCCAGGGTACTAAAAAGCGGAAAGCTTTTTTCTTCTTTAGCAGTGTTATGCTCTTCGGTAGACCTGATTCTCTTTTTAGCTTCCGTAGGGCGGCTCCTTCCCGTTCTCAGCCACCATCTTCTCCTTCCGTGGTGGTTGTGGCCTCGTTTTGGAAGTCACAGTCTTCGATGAAGACTCAGGGGCCGTGCGCAGTTCCTTGCTCCCGTTTCGAATTTGTCTGCCTTCGCAGGTCATTGTCTGGAGTCTCCATTGCGGGGTGGCTGGCTTGGTTTTCCCAGAGTACTTGAAAGCGGGAAGCTCTTTTTCTTTTTTTTAGCAGTGTTATGCTCTTCGGGAGATCTGATTCCTTTTCCAGCTTCCGTAGATGTGCTTCGAATGTCAGTTCTATCCCTTCCAGCATACTGCACTTTCGCCCAATTGCGCTGCTGGTGCATACACCTCTGTCTGCTTCGTCGTGTCCCGGTAGCATTAGGTGAACCATTAATTTCAGTGCATCAGATGGTGTCGTCCTTAGTGTAGGTCATCTTTTGGAAGCGTATGGGTATTGAACAGAAGATGGACATTTAAAGCGCCGTCCATCAGATCACAATACCATATAGCATTATGAGTTTGACAACTGCATTATATACCCAATGCACGGCACGCGGCTTATACTCCCAACTTATGGCAATGGCTTTCTTGCAGGAGTATAGGGCAAGAGTTGCCTTTCTGGCACTTTCCAAAATGTAAGTTAAATTCCAATTTAATCTACAAAGTTTGATATAACTTTGTCAAATTGGTAGGGGGAATTAAAGTTTTATTTAACACTTATAACTATCGACTCAATATTAATGGAATAATTACATTTAAATATTAATACCCATTCGGTGATTGTTTTGCTGAATAAAATGTTCATAGAACATATAAAACTATAGTTATGTACCATAACAACATAACTCAATGAGGAAAAACTTTTGGGACTCAATAAAAAAGGGCACATAATACGAATGTGATTCAATTCGCTTAATTAATGTTATGCTGCATATTTTAGGGCGCACAACCGTCATCACACGTAAAAGCATCTGACGTAGATGCTTTTTTAATACCACTGTCACTCAAACTGGTCCTTTTTGGCATCCGAGTGGGTGGCTTCTGTTCCAATATAAAAGTGCAGAAAAATAAACCAGGAAATCTCGTAAAAGGTTTATCAACTTTTAACAAAGTCAGTGCCATGCATGAGAGACATTTTCACCTTTATCATCCGGTGTCTGTCATGCAATTTCAGTATACATTAAACTTCCCACAAACAAGGCCCGTATAGTATTTTGCAATTTTATTTTATGTCGTGCAAATGGCAGTATAGGGCAATTTTAGCTGAAATTCCTTTGCGCTCGCCCGTTGTGCCATCTACCGTTACAAATGTTAAACGGAAAGGTGAAGTTCAAAATGGAGGACGAGTGGTGTCATACAGGGCTGGGCGGTTAGGTGAATGTTGATATAACGTATTGTGTGTTTCTCTTTTTTTTATACCCGCCACCACAGGATAGGGGGTATATTCATTTAGTCATTCCATTTGCAACACATCGAAATATCCATTTCTGACAATAAACAGTTTATATATTTCGGATCGTCATAAAATTCTAAGACGATTTAACGATGTCCATGTGTCTGTCCGTCCGTCCGTCTATTGTAATCATTCTACAGCCTTCACAAAAAGTGAGATATTGAGCTGAAATTTGGTACAGATACGTATTTTTGCTGCACGCAGGTCAAGTTCTTGAACGGGGCCAAATCGGATTATATTTAGATATAGCTGCCATATAGAGCGATCAAACGATGAAGGGTCGGAAGCCCATAAAACCTTTATTTATTATCCAATTTCGCTGAAATTTTAAGCATTGTGTTTTTTCAAGATTCCCTACCCAAATATGGTTCAGATAGGACTATATTTATATATAGCTGTCATATTGACCGATCTTCCAATTTATAGTCTTAATCCTCTAAAAAGCGGGTTTATTGCCTGATTTCGCTGAAGCTTTTACTTGTATATAAGTTTTCGGGACCTGAATAAAATATGATGGAAATATTTTAGATATAACCATGGATATGGTAGTGGAGTTATAACAAAATAGGATGCTTAATATATCCATGGTGGTGGGTATCCAAAGTTCGGCACAGCCGAACTTAACACGTTTTTACTTGTTTTGTATTTGTGATTTCATTAATTATTCAAAAAGTTGTCGCTCACGTCATGTTTCGAAACCGTATCATTACGGTTTGTTTATTGCGCATTTTTTGGCGAGACCTACAGGAAAATGTTTATTATACTTCATGTATTTAGAATTTATAAATATTTTGTAATTTGTCCTGTTTTTGTGGGGGGGAACTGAATAATTTGTATTGATGTTACAAAATAAGGAAGGAATGAAGAGGGAAAGGTGTTGCAAAAAAAAGTCGTAATTATGAAAATTTCGATAGCAAGGAACATGAATGCCAGCATTCTCATTTGCTGTTATGTATCACAAAATGCTATGATACAGAAGGCCTACAAATGCCACGCTTTTGGCTATTGATGGTATATATCAAAAACCATTGCATTGCTGTGCAAATCCTTCGTCAACGCTCAACGTCACCGTTGGTATGCGTTAAGGTTTCGTGGGAAACAAATCGCAATGCTTACCACTACCAACGAATAGCTTAAGGCAGTTTCAAATGCCTTTCTAACAACAAATAGAAAAAGTAAAAAAGGCGTTAAGTTCGTTAAGGGCCGAACTTTGGATACCCACCACCTCGGATATGTAAACCACCCTTCGTCATAATCCGGTGAAAAGCAGCTTTATCGAAATAGGGTCCGGTTTGGACCAAATTCGACACGTATATTGAGAGGTCTAATAAGAACAAGTCATTCTTCATTTTCGTTCCAAATGTAGAACGATTTAAACCATATACGACGCGGATGTCGAAAAGCCTAACATAAGTCACTGTGCCAAATTTCAACGAAATTGGACAATAAATGCGCCTTTATGGGTCAAAAACCTTAAACCGAGAGATCGGTCTATATGGCAGCTATATCAAACTCTGAACCTATCTGGGCCAAATTAGGGACGGCTGCCGAAGGGCCTAACACAACTCACTGTGCCAAATTTCGGCGAAATCGGACAATAAATGAGCCTGTTATGGGTCCAGAACCTTAAATCGAGAGATCGGTCTATATGGCAGCTATATCCAAGTCCGAACCAATCTGGGCCAAATAAAAAAATAAAATTGAAAGGCCTAACACAACTCGCTCTCTCAAATTTCGCGCGAAATTGGACAATAAATGCGCCTTCTATGGGTTCGAGACCTTAAATAAAGAGATCGGTGTATATGGCAGCTATATCCAAATCTGGACCGATCTGGCCGAAATTAAAGGGAATATCGACTTAACTAACACAACTCTTTGTTCCAAATTTCAGCAAAATCGGACAATAAATGCGCCTTTTATGGGCCTCATACCCTAAATCAGGGGATCGATCCATATGGCAGCTATATCAAAATCTGAACCTATCTGGGCCGAATTAGGGACGGCTGTCGAAGGGCCAAGCACAACTCACTGTACCAAATTTCGGCGAAATCGGAAAATAAATGAGCCTTTTATGGGTCCAAAACCTTAAATCGAAAGATCGGTCGATATGGCAGCTATATCCAAATCTGGACCGATCTGGGCCAAATTAAAGAAGGATGTTGAAGGGCCTAACTTAACTCATTTACCCAAACTTCAGCAAAATCGGATAATAAATGTGGCTTTTATGGGCTTAAGACCTTAAATCAGGGGATCGATCCATATGGCAGCTACATCCAAATCTGGATCGATCTGGGCCAAATCGAAGCAGAAAGTCGAAGGGCCTAACACAACTCACTGTCCCAAATTTTGGCAATATTGGACAATAAATGCGCCTTTTATGAACCTAAAACCTAAAATCGAGAGATCGGTCTATATGGCAGCTATATCCAAATCTGAACCGATCTTGGCCAAATTGAAGCGGGATGTCGAGTGGTCTAATGCAAATCACTGTCTCAAATTTCAGCAAAATCGGTTAATAAATGGGCTTTTATGAGCCTAAGACCCTAAATCAGCGGATCGGTCCATATGACAGCTATATCCAAATCTGGATAAATCTGTGCCAAATTGAAGAAGGATGTCGACTGCACTAACACAACTCACTGTTCCACATTTCAGCAAAATAGGACAATAAATGCGCCTTTTGTTGGCCCAAAACTTTAAATCGAGAGATCGTTCTATATGGCAGCTATATTCAAAGCTGGACCGATCTGGGCCAAATTTAAGGAGGATGTCGAAAGGCTTGACAAAACTCACTGTCCCAAATTTCAGCAAAATCGGATAATAAATGTTACTTCTATGGGCTTAAGACCCTAAATCGGCGGATCGGTCTATATGGGCCCTATATTAAGATATAGTCCGATATAGCCCATGTTCGAACTTAACCTGCTAATGAACATAAAAAAATCTGTGCAAAGTTTTAGCTCAATATCTCTATTTTTAAAGACTGTAGCGTGATGTTAACAGACAGACGGACGCACAGACGGACATGGCTATATTGTCTTAGATTTTTCCGCTGATCAAGAATATATATACATTATAGGGTCGGAAATGGATATTTCGATGTGTTGCAAACGGAATGACAAACTGAATATACCCCCATTCTTTGGTGGTGGGTATAAATATATCAATTATCTTAACAACCAATTGATAGATAATTCAAACATTGCCTTCAAATATTCTTAGCAGGGATTTAACAAACCTCAAGTGCAGCTATAGCACTCCACTTTATTGATGAATCCCAAAAGCGTCAAACGTTTTTGATTTTCTCAAATCCTTTGAATGCCAATGAAAAGCTTTGAACGTTTGATTGCATAGCAAAAGAGAGTTCTTTGGAAGCTAACTGTAATTTAAGTCAAATAAATACCCTGCATACTAAAAGAAATTCAAAACAAGGGCTAAGTTCGGTCGGGCCGAATCTTATATACCCTCCTCCATGGATAGCATTTGTAGATTTCTTTGAGCGGTATCTCTTTTTGGGCAAAACAAAATATATTGAATATGAACTGTTATGCTATTGGAGCTATATCAAGTTATAGTCCGATTCGGATCATAAATTAATTTAATTCTGAACATTGGAGAAGTCATTGTGTAATATTTCAGTCCATTCCGATAAGAATTGCGACTTATAGGGGCTCAAGAAGCAAAATCGGGAGATCGGTTTATATGAGAGCTATATCAAGCTGTAGATCGTATTGGACACGTATGTTCAAGGTCATGGGAGAAGCCGTTGTACAAAATTTCTGCAAAATCGGATAAGAATTTGGCCTTCTAGAGGCTCAAGAAGTCAAGATCCCAGATCGGTTTATAAGGTTATTTACCGATTTACGCCATGCAAAGCACAGTTGTTGGAAGTCATAACAAAACACATCATGCAAAATTAGAGCCAAATCGGATAAGAATGCGCCCTCTAGAGGCTCAAGAAGTCAAGACCCCAGATCGGTTGATATGGCAGCTATATCAGTTTATTCACCGATTTGCGCCATACTAAGCACAGTTGTTGTAAGTCATAACAAAACACCTCATACAAAATTTCAGTCAAATCGGATTAGAATTGTGACCTCTAGAGCCTCAAGAAGTCAAGACCCCAGATCGGTTTATATGGCAGCTATATGAGGTTAGAAACCGATTTGAAATATACGTAGCACAGTTGTTGGATATGATACCTAAATCCCACTTTCAGTCAAATCGGACGAGAATTGCGGCCTCTAGAGACCCAAGATCGGTTTATATGGCAGCTATATCAAAACATGGACCGATTTGGCCCATTTACAATCCCAACCGACCTACACTTACAAAAAGTATTTGTGCAAAATTTCACGCTTTACTTCTTCGAACTTCAGCGTGCCGTCGACAGACAGACGGATATGGCTAGCTCGACTTAGAAAGTCATGACAACTCGTCGAATATTTCGAGGAGTTATAAACAGAATGACGAAATTAGTATACCCCCATCCAATGGTGGAGGGTATAAAAAACATGCAATTATAGTATTAAATTGTAATTGTATGAGGGGGAAGGTAGTATCCCTTTAGATTGGAAGCTTCAAAACCTACCCTTGATACACAGCTAGTCAATTACGTTTATTTGTGTGGTTTTAAATTTATTTCATAATCAAAGTAATGGTGCAGAGTAAAATAAAACCTTGAGCAAGAAAAAAAGTATGCAATCCTTGTGCGATATACATTTCAAATAAACATAGTTAATTAGTCAAGCTGCTGATGATGGGAAAAATCTGTTTAAATATTGCAAAACCAATGTTTGTTGCGAGCACATATAAAATAAGCAGTTTTGTGGAAGCATTCTTTATTTCACTTCGTTTGGATTATATACAGGGTAGCTGACACGAACTGCTACTAAGTTCCAACTGGTTTATATGTCAAACTTGTAATGACAGCTACACAATTTTGTTGTGATATATCTGAATTTGTTTTTTTATACCCTCCACCATAGGATGGTGGGTATACTAATTTCGTCATTCCGTTTGTAACACTTCGAAATATGCATCTAAGACCCCACAAAGTATATATATTCTCGATCGTCATGACATTTTAATTCGATTCGAAAATCTTTAGCCGTTGAGTGGAGTGGACGTGTTTTTATTTCGCTCCTCAAAGAAAAAACATACATACTTATCTCGGAATAGGTACTACCTATTACGAAAAACATTTTAAAGCCTTTTGGAGTTGGCTAGAAATGGACTCCAAAGACTTAACATCTGCGGTGGTGGCGTCAGACCGTGGCGTGTTGTCCTATAGGTGGGGATGCCTTGGCACCTGTAGTCGAGAGTAATGCTTCAAGCGCACAACTAGTCGTCAGCCTAATTAATGAGGATGAGACGGATAAACCAGAGGGGTGCACAGTTCGTTCCAGCCTTTAAGTAAAGGTGGTGTTTCTGACTCGGATTCAGACAGCGACTGTGTCAATGAAACAGTCATCGCAGCCGAATCGAGAGATGAGGCCATCGGAATGACGGCAGAAGTGAGCGATGGCCTTGCTAAACCCACAAGCAGACCGAGAAAGCGATCCGGCACGACGAAGGAGATAGAGGAATATGTACCGGCAGCGTAATCGGGCTAAAGTGCAGGATGCTGGAAAAAGAAAAGAAAAAGAGCTCACCGCTTTTATGTACTCTGGGAAAACCAAGCCAGCCATCCGGCATTGGAGACTCCAGGCAGTGTCCTGCGGAGGTAGACAAAGTCGGAACAGGAACGAAGGAAGCGCGGACGGTTCCTGAGGGAACGCCATCACGGAAGGGGAAAATGGTCGCTGAGAATGGTAAAGAGCCGCCCTCTTACGCCAGAGTGGCAAGGAAGCACAACAGAGACGAGCTGACTTATGCAGTCATCAATATCGACTGTGCATTGCACATCAAGCAAAACCAATGTATAGTCGCAGAGAAGTGGGAGATCTCCACAGGAAGGAGAAGGAGGAAGGAACTCTCTTGGTGGTTGACATTGATCAAGTCTCTGTGACAAGTTTGGCTAAGACTAAAGGCATGGCGCACTACGGGAGCAAAATTTTTATACCGTCCATCATGTAACACCTCGAAATATACGTATGAGACCCCATAAAGTATATATATTCCTGATCGTCAAGTCATTTTAAGTCGATCTAGCCCCGTCCGTACGTCTGTCCGTCCGTCGAAAGCACGGTAACTTTCGAAGAAGTAAAGCTAGGCGCTTAAAATTTTGCACAAATACTTCATATTAGTGTAGGTCAGTTAGGATTGTAAATGGGCCACATTAGTCCATGTTTTGATATAGCTGCCATATAAACCGATCTTGGGTCTTGACTTCTTGAGCTTCTAGATGGCGCAATTCTAATCCGATTTGGTTGAAATTGTCCTTAAAGTGTTCTAGTATGACTTTCAACAACTGTGCCAAGTATAGTCTAAATCAGTCCATAACCTGTATAGTCGCCATATAAACCGATCTCCCGAATTAGACTTCTTGAGTCACTAGAGGACACAATTCTCCTCCGATTTGGGTGAATTTGCTGCGAAGTTGTTTGTTATGACTTCCAACAACTGTGCCAAATATGGTTTAAATCGGTCTATAACCTGATATAGCTGCCATATAAACCGATCTAGGATCTTGAATTCTTGAACCACTGGAGGGCGTAATTCTTATCGCATTTGGCTGAAATTTACCACGAAGTTGTTTGTTATTACTTCCAACAACTGTGCGGAGTATGGATGACATCGGTCCATAACCTGATATAACTGTCATACAAACCGATCTTTGAACTTGACTTCTTAAACCACTAGAGGGCACAATTCTTATCCGATTTGGCTGAAATTTTGCACGTAGTGTTCTGATATCACATTCTACTATTGTGCTGAGTATGGTTTAAATCGGATCATAACCTGATATAGGTGCCATATAAACCAGTCTGGGGTCTTGAATTCTTGAGCCTCTACAGGGAGAAATTCCTATCCGATTTGGCTGAAATAAAGCATGACGTGTTTTCTTATGACTTCCAACAACTGTATTAAGAATGGTTCAAATCGGTCCATAACCTTATATAGCTTCCATATAGACCGATCTGGGGTCTTGACTTTTTGAGCCACTAGAGGGCGGAATTATTATCCGATTTAGCTGAAATTTTGTAACACGGCTTCCCTTATGACCTTTAACATACGTGTCGAAAGTGACATGAATCGGTTTATAGCCTAATGAAGCTCCCCTATAAACCGATTTTTACTTCTTTAGCCCCTAAAACGGGAAATTCTTACCAGGTTTGGCTGAAATTTTACCCATCGACTTCTACTATGGTCTCCAAATCGGTCATCTTCTAAATCGGTCATTTTGCCCATAGTGAGACACTCTGAACAGCTGAAATTTGAACTGTTCAATCAGACTAGGGCGGTTCTTTAATTGATAAATATTTTCTTTAGAGGTTTAATAAATTTGATACATACTACGTTTTCTAACTGAACCATTGATGCCAAGAAACAGCAGCTCCCTCATGATAGACATCGGTTTAATTTTATTGAATGTCAAAAAGTGGTACCATTGCATTTTCTTTAGGTTAGGTTAGGTTAGGCTTAAATATGTGGTTCTGAAGCATGGGTTCTTGTGAAAGCTGATGAGGGAGTTCTTAGAGTACTTGAGACAAAGATTCTTCGATATATATTTGGACCAGTTTGCGTTAATGGAGAATATAGGCGACGTATGAACCAGGAGCTGTATAACGACGATAGCATTGTTACTCGCATCTAGCTGCGTTGGCTAGATCATGTTGTCAGAATGGATGAAGAAGCTCCAGCAAAGAAGGCTTGTGAAGGCAAATACGGTGCTACACGCAAACCGGGAAGACCAAAAGTCCGATGGAAAGATCAAGTGGTGGGAAACTTGGTGTCAGAGATTTTAGAATGAGCACAGAAGATCGAGGCACTTGGAACGCTATTCTACGTTCGGCTAGTCGGACAAATATTCTATCATAGCCAATTAAAGTAAAGTAAGTTAGATTTAAGTGGAAGTCTGCTATCAGACTCCCTTAGACATTTTCGTCCATTGTGATACCACAGGAACAGAAGAAGGAAGATGCCTTCTAGTACCTACCATTGAACCATCCAGATCGCTTTAAAAAGCCCAACAACTTGCGAATGTTCACATCCGCTAAATCTGACAGGTTCTCAAAGAAATGGGAACCTAAAGTGGATCTCCTTCTAACTGCTAGTGCGGGACACACACACACAGAAGGTTTTCTATAGTCTCTTCTTCTTTGATGTCCTCACAGCTTTTGCAAAAGTCGTTGCCGGCAACCTTCAGTCTATCAGCAGGTTTTCCGATTAGACAGTGACCTGTCATGACTGAGACGTCAGTTCTAACCAATAACAGCAAAGCAGTTATTGGTTAGAACTGACAGTCTAGATGAGTTCACATAGTTTTGGAATGCTCATAGCCCCCTCTTTGTGACCATCTATCATTCGTTGCCCCTTGGACCGGGCAGCAAGCATACCCACAGATTACCGTTTCCCTGGAGTGTGTATGGTAGTTACTTGTTCCGCAACCTCGTCTGCTTTAGAATTCCCGGGGATATCTCTGTGATCCGGGACCCAGAACAGGTGAATTTTGATCTGTTCAGCCATCTCGTTGAGAGATCTGCGACAGCCGAGGGCGGTTTTTGTGTTCAGAAATTCGTTCTCCAGGAATTTAATGGCTGCCTGGCAGTCTGAGAAGATGTTGTATTTCCGGTTGTACTTTCTTTAACTGCGAGAGAATCTTCTTTGTAGCCGACAACTCATGCTGTTGTCGTGACAGGTGACCTCCAGCAATCTTTGGTCAAAGATATGCATCTATTTACGCCTCTAGAGCATTTAGCATAAAGACGTGGTATGGTTTCCTACTTTTGAAATGAAAATGACCTTTCTATATCTCCATTCCACAGGTTTATATGGCATGCTTATGTAAGCAGAGTATATCTGCCTAAGGCAATAAGCCAGTCTATCGGACACAGATTGCACCTAGGTTTGGCTTCAGGACATCTAGATGTAAGCTAGTCATTCGGGGCCTTCGTGATCGCCCAGACTTCTGGGGCCCAAATTTTTATAACAGATTCGTATTCATCATCCAAATATTTTTCATTTGATACCCATATTGTTCAAATTGGCAAACATTTCCATTTGGACGAGTTTTGGTTTGGTACGGTCCCCTAGGTTGCTTCCTATTTTTATTTAATTTCTGTTTTTCGGTTATCATAGTTTTTTTGTACAACTTGAATAATTTATTGGACATGAGAACATGTGTCTTGAAAACAAGTATTTACATGCACATGAGTAATTACCATATAAAAACATGGTGTTTGTGGTAAATGACAAATACTTATGAATAATATATTGAACATAAGCATATTTGTATAATACCAAACAAAAAAATCAATAGTAGAGTGATTCCATGCATACACTCAGAAAAATTTTGACTTAATCTGAAAAGTTGTACTTTCCATAGCTTTCATATTTTTAAAAGTACGCGAAAGGGGCGAATACTTAAATCTAAACAGTATTTGTTGCGAGTGTTGTTTACAATTACTATTCCTTTGCTTCTCATAGTAGTTCTCAGTTTTCCGGGGGCGGGTTATTGGCCCAGCGCCCCAACCGCATGAGTTGTGGCGAGCCGCTTGCCCCAAGATTCGACGTTCGCCGCCAGCCGCCCCTAACCTGGGAACAGACGCTGATGTTGGCCATTGGTTATTTGAATCCTTTGCCATCTCACTATACAAGACACCGAAACTACCCGTGCTGTTATATGGTTCTGAAGCATGGGTACTTGTGAAAGCAGTTGCTTTGGAGTGCTTGGAGTATTTGAGAGAAAGATTCTTCCTAAAATATATGGACCAGTTTGCGTTAATGGAGAATATAGGCGACGTATGAACCACGAGCTGTATGTCGACGATAGCATAGTTACACGCATCAAAATACAATGGCTGCGTTAGCTAGGACATGTTGTCAGAATGGATGAAGAAGCTCCAGCAAAGAAGTCTTTTGAAGGCAAACACGGTGATACACGCAAACCGGGAAGACCAAAAGCCCGTTGGAAAGATCAAGTTGCGGGAGATACCTCGAAACTTAGTGTCAGGGATTTTAGAATGAGCGCATAAGATCGAGACACTTGGAACGCAATTCTATGTTCGGCTAGTGGAACAAATATTCTGTCATAGCCATTTAAAGTAAAGTAAGTTGTTTACTATTTTGTATACCAAAGAAAAGCGAACTGGGCTACAAATTTTCTATTCTTTTCTCCAATTGAAACTCGGGTGATTTTTCAAATGATTTATCAGCTATTGCGATTAATTTTTGGCATACTAGTCCATGAAATAAATGATATTCCTATGGTAAAATTGACCCCATATGCCTTACAATGAAACTTGGGCCTTATGGGGGAGTGATCCTCGCCACCACAGTGTTACGGCTACCATGGCTCTAGCCCATTAGCAAGTTTGTTTGTTTTTAAAACCATTCCAAATTCTTTCAGTGTATGTATTTTGTGTTTAGTGCATGTGGTGGCTTGCGTTACTTTAATATGCATACACGTGTTTAGATGTATAGTATTCATAAGGTTGTATCTAAGGATGTATAATGGGAAAAAAAAGACAAATACTCAGACTTCCATCATTCAACTTGGTAGAGAATATTGTGTCACGCTTGACAGATCTTCATTACAATGATATTAAGCTATCAATAACACCCTTGTTCGTCCACCCATTTCGCAAATATCGAAAGGAAATCAGGCACCTGAATTGTTCCATAGCCCATCTTTTCCAATAGTACTACCCATACATATGAGTATTTTACCTACCGCCAGAGTACAGTTAGTTATGCAAGAACTCTTTATATTAACAATGCTAATATACCCACACACTGAATGGATTGTTTATAGTCATAAGGACTATTGAAAGATTGTTTTACTCAATATTCAATTTGCAATGTAATAGAATATATGTATATTTACACAAGAGCACTTCGTTGATTTAAATGAAGAAAGGAAATACGTGAGCCAGGTAAAAACCAATTTCTCCAATAGCATTAAAAGGCTTTTATATTGATGTGTGGGGAAAAACAAAGCAGATTACTCCATATTCTCATTTTAAATACAGCAAAATGTAATATGAAAATTCTCGAAATTTGCCTTTCATCCAATTAAACAACTTATTGATTAACAACAATCTATGTGGGAAATATATGAAATTATAGACCGATTGGGGACCATAATTCTATGGTTGTTGAAATTCATAATAAAACACTTCATGCAAAATTTCAGCCAAATCGGATAACAACTGCGGCATACAGGGGTTCATCATGTCAAATTGGGAGCTTGTTGTATATGGGAGCTATATCAGGTTATACATCGATCTCAACCGTACTTAGCACGGTTGTTGAAAGCCGTAAAAGAACACCATATACAAAGTCTTATAGCACCATGAAAAACTGGTTGAAACTGAGTCGTGGCCAACGCTCGCTCAAGGTCTAATTCCGTGAAGATCGTCCAAAAACGGTTAATTTGTCAGAGAACATTCATGCCGTGCGTTAACTTATAATGCAATATCATCCTGTGTGAAAGAGGCATATTTGAACACTTCTTTCACCTGCATACATGCCTGAAGTCTTTGGAGAATTTCGAAAACTTTTTGACCGCCCAAAACGTCGAATGGATGGTCATCCACTGTACAGCCACAACTTGGCACCCAATGACTTTTATTTTATTATCCCAGACTTGGAAAAACAAGTAAAAGGCGTTAAGTTTCGAAGGGCCGAACTTTGGATACCGACCACCTCGGGTGTATATGTAAAACCACCTTTCGTCATAGTCCTGTGAAAAATGCCTAATATATGACCCCATAGCAGCTATATCGAAATATCGTCCGATTTGGACCAAATTCGGCACCGACGTTGAGTGGTCTAATCAGTACAAGTCATTGTTCGATTTTGTAGAATAAAATATTTGTCTTTTTGGTAGCTATATCCAAATATAGACCGGTCTAAAGCATTAACGACACGGATGTCGAAAAGCCTAAAATAAGTAACTGTGTCAAATTTTAGCGAAATCGAATTATAAATGAGCTTTTTATGGGACCAAGAGTTTAGATCGAGAGATCGGTCTATGTAAGGGCTATATTCAAATCTTGACCGATGTGTGCCATATTCCATGAAGATGTCGTGGGGCCTAACACAACTCACTGTCCCAAATTTCGGCGACATCCGAGAATAAATGCACCTTTTATGAACCCAAAACCTTAAATCAAGACATAGGTCTAAATGGCAGCTATATCCAAATCTGGACCGATCGTGGCCAAATTAAAGAAGGATATCGACTGGCCTTACACAACTAATTGTCTCAAATTTCGGCGACATCGGACAATATATGCGCCTTTTATGAGCCCAAAACCTAATATCGAGAAATCGGTCTATAGGGCAGCTATATCCAAATCTTGACCGATCTGGGCCAAATTGAAGAAGAATATCGAGGGGCCTAACACAACTCACTGTCCCAAATTTCGGCGACATCGGACAATAAATGCACCTTTTATGGGCCCAAGACCTTAAATCGAGAGATCGGTCTATATGTCAGCTATATCCAAATCTGGACCGTTCTAAGCCAAATTCAAGAGGAATGTCGATCACAACTTACTGTCCAAAATTTTGGCGACATCGGACAATAAAAGCGCCTTTTATGGGCCCAAGACCTTAAACCAGGAGATCGGCCTATTTGACAGCTATATCCAAATCTGGACCGATCTAGGCAAAATTAAAGAAAGATGTCGATGGATCGAATACAACTCACTGTTCCAAATTTTGGCGACATCGGACAATAAATGCGCCTTTCATGGGCCCAAAAACTTAAATGGCAGCTGTATCCAAATCTAGACCGATCTGTGCCATATTCCAGAAAGATGTCGAGGGGCCTAATGCAACTTACTGTCCCAAATTTCGGCGTCATCGGAATATAAACGCACCTTTTATGAACCCAAAATCTTAAATCGATAGATCGGTCTATATGGTAGCTATATCCAAATCTGAATCCCCCGATCGGGGGGAAAATAAAGAAGGATATCGACTGGCCTAACACAACTCATTGTCCCTAATTTCAGCAAAAATAATAAATTGGGCGTTTTTGGGCCTAAGACCCCAAATCGGCAGATCGGTCTATATGGGGGCTATATCAAGATATAGTCCGAAATAGCCCATCTTCGAACTTAACCTGCTGGTGGACAAAAAACGAATCTATGCAAAGTTTCAGTTCAATATCTCTATTTTTAAAGACTGTAGCGTGAATTTAACAGACTGACGGATGGACATGGTCAGATGGCCTTAGATTTTGACGACGATCAAGAATATTTATATATATATACTTTATAGGGTCGGACATGGATATTTCGATATATTGCAAACGGAATGACAAAATGAATATACCTCCATCCAACGGCGGTGGGTATAGAAAGGAATGGTCAACGATTTACGTCGCCAGAAGATGCTGTTGAAGTGTTTAGTAACCATGTTTTGAAGGTATCTCAATTGGAGTGGAAGAAGTGCTTTGACAATTGGTTTGAGCGCAAGCAAAATTGTATAAATCATGCTAGAGGATACTTTGAAAAACAATAAAGTAATTTTTGATCATAACAATTTTCATTTTCATTATTAGTCAAGTAATTTTTATATCAGCCTTCGTATAAACCGATCTCCATAGTTAACGTTTGAATCCTCTGGAAACCGCAATTCTTATTCGAATTGACTGAAATTCTGCACGTAATGTTTTATTATGGCTATTAGCATCCACCGTAGCGCAGAGGTAAGCATGTCCGCCTATGACGCTGAACGCCTGGGTTCGAATCCTGGCTAGACCATCAGAAAATTTTTCGGTGGTTTTCCCTTCCCAATGCTGGCAGCATTTGTGAGGTACTATGCCATGTAAACTTCTCTCCAAAGAGGTGTCGCACTGGAGCACACCGTTCGGACTCGGCTATAAAAAGGAGGTCCGTTATCACAGAGCTTAAACTTGAATCGGACTGCACTTATTGATATGTGAGATGTTCGCCCCTGTTCCTTAGTGGAATGTTCATGGGTAAAATTTGCAATTTGCATCAGCGTCCATGGTAAATATTCTCCAAATCATTCTATAATCGTTTAAAGTAGAAGGTTAACCTTTTATGGCATCCAAAAGTTTAAATTTTTGCCAGGTTTGGCAGAAATTTCGTATGTAAAGTACAACTATACACTTCTTTTTAACTTTGTATACATTTTTAATAGAATCCATGGTGGTGGGTTCCGAATTTGGCACTCTTTTACTCTTTTTATACCCTCCACCATAGGATGGGGATATACTTATTTCGTCATTCTGTTTGAAACACCTCGAAATATGCGTCTAAGACCCCATAAAGTATATATATTCTTGATCGTCGAACTAGCCATATCCGTCCGTCCGTCCGTCTTTCTGTCGAAAGCACGCTAACTTTTGAAGGAGTAGAGCTAGCCGCTTGAAATTTTGCACAAATACTTCTTATTAGTGTAGGTCGGTTGGGATGGTAAATGGTTCAAATCAGTCCATTACCTGATATAGCTGCCATACAAACCGATATAGGGTCTTGACTTCTTGAGCCTCTAGAGCGCGCAGTTATCGTCCGATTTGACTGAAATTTTCACATAGTGTTTTGATATCACTTACAACAACTGTGCGAAGTATGGTCCTAATTAGTCTATTAACTGATATAGCTGCCATATAAACCGATCTTGGGTCGTCACTTCTTGAGCCTCTAGAATGCGCAATTCTCATCCGATTTGACTTAAATTTTGCATATAGTGTTTTGATAGCACTACCAACAACTGTGCGAAGTATGGTCACAATCAGTGCATTACTTGATATAGCTGCCATATAAACCGATCTTGGGTCTTCACCTCTTGAGCCTCTAGAGGGCGCAATTCTCGTCTGATTTGACTGAAATTTTGAACATAGTGTTTTGATATCACTTTCAACAACGGAGCGAAGTATGGTCCTAATCGGTTCGTGACCTGATATAGCTGCCATATAAACCGATCTTGGGTCTTGACTTCTTGAGCCTCTAGAGAGCGCAATTCTCATCAGATTTTGCACAAATTTTGTACAACGGCTCCTCCCATGGCCTTCAACATACGTGTGCAATATGGTCAGAATCGATCTATAGCTCGATACAGCTCCCATATAAACCGATCTCACGATTTTTGAGCCCCGAATCTTGAGCCCCGAATCAGACTATAACTTGATATAGCAGCTCCTCCTACCTTATTTGTTATACTTTGTTTGCCTAAAAACAGATACTGGGCAAAGAATTCGACAGATGCGACCATGGTGGAGGGTATATAAGATTCGGCCCGGCCGAACTTAGCACGCTCTTACTTGTTATGATTCAAAGTTTGCGAAAATTTTGTTATTTAAGTTTTTCGCAATTGCTTTCAATGTACCATATTAGCATACTATACCTATATTATAATCAAATCTAAATGAGCAAACTTAATATTAACTCCCCTGCCGTACAGTCCCCACTATTAGGAGAATTGAAGGCGAAATACTTATGAAGAAATTTACTTAAACGCATAACAAAGTCTAGACACAACTTACCCTCTAAACCACTATTTGCTTAAATGTCCTTTTAATTGCACTCTAACACTTTGCCCACCCTTTGGTTACACATTTTTGTGAACTTTACTTTGCTGGTTGATGGTGGTCAATTAGTTCTATATGTTAATTGCATTTTGGTTATTAATTATTCGCTGACTTTGCCATCATCATTCATGGTATTCGGGTTTCATGAGCCTTGACAAGGTGGCTTACCAACGCCGCAATACCATTAAAGCTAGCCGTGACTACTTTGTTGAGGACACAGAACCGCAGCGAAATAATTTAGGCCAAATGTTTGTGTTTTATTTTATGTGACTTGCTTAATGGAAATGAGCTTTAATTACAAGTGTCAACGATAATATTTTAATGAAATATGCACTCGAAAGTGTTGGTAAATAATACGAATATGCTAAATTATCGAATGTACTGGAATAGGTTGTAACCATTTAATTCTGGTTCAATGGCCGGCAAGGTCATGGCATCAAGCGAAAAAGGATCACCGGGGAACTGGAGGCTGGTAGGGAGTGCATTAACGAAATTTTTCTCAAAGTAGGTTGGGTACCGGGAGTCCACCGTAGCGCAGAGGTTAGCATATGCACCTATGACGCCGAACGCCTGGGTTCGAATTTCGAAATTTTTTCAGAGGTGGTTATCCCCTCCAAATGCTGGCGACACTTGTGAGGTACTTTGGCAAGTAAAAACTTCTCCCCAAAGAGCTGTCGCTCTGCGGCACGCCGTTCGAACCCGGCTATAAAAAGGAGTTCCCTTATCATTGAGCTTCAAATTGAATCGGACAGCACTTATTAATTTGTGAGAAGTTTTCCCCAGTTCCTTAACGGAATGTTCATGTTCATTGGGCAAATTTGCATTTGCCGAGCAAGATCAGCCAGTCATGGCGGGCATTCGAACTAAAGGTATTAACAACCAGTAAGGAAAGGCAAAAGTCGAGCGGTGCCGACCTTATAATACCCTACACCTACACTATAAGTACAAAGTGGGAACTATATCTAATTCTGAACCAATTTTGATGGACCTCGACGGATGTTTTCAAATGAATCATTAAACAATCCGTTTCAAATTTCGAGCAAATATGTTCAAACTGTAATAACTACGGTTGACAAATTACAACATTATTGAAAATGAACTAAAATCTGACGAACAATATCGAATTCTGAACCGATTTCGAAAAAAACTTCTCAGATAATGTGGTAGGTGCCAAAGCAAGCGTTGTGCAAAATTTTGGCAATATTGGTCAATAAATGCGATTGCAGTGATCCTAGAAGTGCAAATCGGGCGATATACATATATGACAGCTATATATTAATCTGAACAGATTTCTATGAAATTCACCATTAATATTAAAAGACACAAGAAACTCCTTCCTGCCAAACTTCGAGAGAATTGGTAAAAAATTAGCACTTTAGTGCAATATTTCTCCAAATCAGACGAACATATATATGAGAGCTATACCTTAATTTGAACCGATTTCGAGCAAATTTCTTATATACTGGGGCAGTCGTCGAGGAAAGCGTTTTGCAAAATTTTGGCAAGATGGGTCAATAAATGAGCTTGCAGTGAATCTAAAAGTTAAAATCGGGCGATACATATATATGAGAGCTATATCTGAATTTGAACCGATTTCCATGATACTCACAAGTAATGTCGAGAGTCAAGAGAAAATCCTTCTTGCCATATTTCGAGAGAATCGATTAACAAATGACCCTTTTGATTGCAATATTACTGCATATCGGACAAATATATATATGGGAGCTATGTTCAAATTCGAACCGATTTCAAGCAAACTTAATAGACATTGTAGAAGTCATCGAGGAAAGCGTTGTACAAAAATTTTTAGAAGATTGGTCAATAAAAGCGTTTACAGTGGCTTTAGGAGTGAAAATCGGGCGATATATACATATGAGACATATATCTAAATCTGAACCGATTTTTATGAAACTCATACGTAGTATCGGGAGTCATATCCTTCCTGCCAAATTTC
Source organism: Stomoxys calcitrans (assembly GCF_963082655.1). NCBI lineage: Eukaryota > Metazoa > Arthropoda > Insecta > Diptera > Muscidae > Stomoxys > Stomoxys calcitrans. The sequence continues at coordinate 177,605,925 of NC_081553.1, forward strand.
GATCGGTTAACAAATGACTACTTTTTTGCATTATTAATGCAAATCGGACGAACATATATATGGGAGCTATATCCAAATCTGAACCGATTACCATGAAATTCACCAGTAATGTCGAGAGCCATAAAAAAATCCGTCTTGCTAAATTTCGAGAAATTCGTCTCGCTAAATTTCGAGAAATTATAAAATTACTGAAAATCGGATGAACATATTTATGGGAGCTATATCCAAATCTGAACCGATTTCGAGCAAACTTCTCAGATATTGTGGTAGTCGTCGAGGAAAGCGATCTGCGAAGTTTTGGGAAGATTGGTTCATAAATGCGCTTGCAGTGACCCTAGGAGTGAAAATCGGGCGATGTATATATGAGAGCTAAATTTCGAGAAAATCGATTAACAAATGACCATTTTATTGCATTATTACTGAAAATCTGACGAATATATATATATGGGAGCTGTATCCAAATCTGAACCGATTTCGAGCAAAGTTTCCAGGTATTGTGGTAGTCGTCGAGAAAAGCGTTGTACAAAGTTTTGGGAAGATTGGTTAATAAATGCGTTTGCAGTGGCTCTAGGAGTGAAAATCGAGAGATATATATATGTTGGACCGATTTCCATGAAATTTACCAGTAATGTCGAGAGTCATAAAAAAATCCTTCCTGCTAAATTTCGAGAAAATGGGTTAACAAAAGCCCATTTTATTGCATTATTACTGAAAATCGGTAGAACATATATATGGGAGCTATACATCCAAATCTGAATCGATTTTTTCCAATTTCAATAGGCTTCGTCTCTAGGCCGAAAAACATGCCCATACCAAACTTGAAGACGATCGGATGAAAATTGCGAACTGTAGTTTGTACACAAATTAACTTGGACAGACAGACAGACGGTTATAGCTAAATCGAATCAGAAAGTGATTCTGAGTCGATCGCTATACTTATCAATGGGTCTATCTCTCTTCCTTCTGGGTGTTATTCACAGTAGTGGTGTAGGTTGCAATTTGCACAAATGGGGTATTAGAAGACTAATTAGAAGACTAAAAATACGATAAAAATAAACCATATGTAAACTCGTATCAGCTATATCGAATTATAGCCAGATCTAAGCCAAACCCAGCATGAATGTCGAGCATATAACACAACTCACTGTTCCAAAATTCAGCGAAATATGGTGATAAAAAAGCCATTTATGGGTCAAATACCGTAAATCGGGAGATCAATGTATATGTCAGCAATATCCAAATATTGTCCGATCTGAACCATATTCGGCATGAATGAGGGAGCTAACAAAATTCTCTAGGTGAATTAAAAAAAAAATCGGCAATAAATGCGGCTTTTACGGGCCTAAGACCATATATCGGGGATCGATCTATATGGGGGTTTACAAAGATATAGTCCATATATCTCCCACCTTCGAACTTAACCTGCCTACGAACAAAAAAAGAATGTGTGCAAAGTCTCAGCTCAATACCTCTATTTTGAAGGAATGTAGCGTGATAACAACAGACAGATGACGATGTATTCGAGTATGTGTGAGGAGTATGATTCAAATAGGTCCATAATCTGATATAGCTGCCACATAAGCCCATCTTCAGATTTGACTTTTAGAAGTCGTCATTGCAACCCGATTTAGCTGAAATTTTGTACGCAAAGTTTTGTTGTGACTTCTAAGAGCCGTGCCAAGCATCGGTCCACAACCTGATATAGCTGCCGTATAATCAAATCACCCGATTGAACTCCTTGAGCCTCTAAATAATGTTATCCGATTTGGCTAAAATTTCAAAAATGGTATTCTTATACCCACCACATAGGATGGGGGTATACTAATCTAGTCATTCTGTTTGTAACGCCTCTTGATCGTCTTGACGTTCTGAGTCGATCTAGCCATGTCCGTCCGTCCGTCTGTAGAAATAACAATGCTCAAATGCTTAATATTGACGTAGGTCGTTGGTGATTGCAAATGGGCCATATCAGTTCAGATTTAGATATAGCTCCCATATAAACTGATCTCTCGATTTGACTTCTTGAGCGCCTGGAAGCCGCAATTTTTGTCCGATTTGGCTGAAATCATGTATGTGGTGTTCTTATATGACTTCCATTAACTCTATTAAGTACAGTCAAAATCGGTCGACAAAGTGATATAGGTCCCATATAAACCGATCTCCGGATTTGACTTCTTGAACCTTTACAAGCCGCAATTTTTACCCGTTTTGAATGAAATTTTGCATGTTGTGTTTTTTTTTCGGTTCGTAGAAACTTTAATTTCTGATGGTTTGGCAGAAGTTTGATATGTAGAATAAATTTATGCCTTCCAACTAAATTTATTTTCTATAAATTCTTAGCAGAATCGATAGTGGTGGGTTCCCAAGATTCGGCCCGGCCGAACTTAGTACGCTTTTACTTGTTTAGGTTAGGTTGAACAAGAAGTAAAATAGAGAGATCGATTTATATGGGAGTTGTTCAGGCTATAGACCGATTCAGACCATAATAAACACGTATGTTGATGGTCATGAGAGATTTCGTGCAAAAATTCATTCAAATCGGATAAGAGTTGCGCCCTCTAGAGACTCAAGAAGTCAAGACCCAAGATCGGTTTATATGGCAGCTATATCAGGTTATGTACCGATTTGAACCATACGTGGCACAGTTATTGGATATCATAACAAAACATGTCATGCAAAAATTCATTCTAATCGGATAAGAATTTCGCACTCTAGAGGCTCAAGAAGTCAAGACCCAAAACCGGTTTATATGGCAGCTATATCAGGTTATGGACCAATTTGAACCATACTTGGCACAGTTATTGGATATCATAACAAAACATGTCATGCTAAATTTCATTCCAATCGGATAAGAATTTCGCACTCAAGAGGCTCAAGAAGTCAAGACCCAAGATCGGTTTATATGGCAGCTATATCAAAACATGGACCGATATGGCCCAACCTACCGACCTACACTAATAAGAAGTATTTGTGCAAAATTTCAAGCGGCTAGCTTTACTTCTTCGGGAGTTAGCGTGCTTTCGACAGACAGACGGAAGGACGGACGGACAGGCGGACGGACATGGCTAGATCGACATAAAATATCGCGACGATCAGGAATATATATACTTTATGGGGTCTCAGACAAATATTTCGAGTAGTTACAAACAGAATGACGAAATTAGTATACCTCCCATCCTATGGTGGAGGGTATAAAAAGAGGGTGCAGATATTAATCCGCCCCATGCCACTATGGACATACACCTAAGCCAGTAATCGGCTTGTTGTGTGCAACTATAACAACTATAAAGTAACCTCTTAAAAGAAAATTTTATATTAGGAATTCCGTGCTACTTACAAAATCCTTAACAGTTTTCCATGCCACGCTGGTATCTGTTAGACGCGATAGCCGGGAAATGACAAAGGAAATGCTCCAACGTCTCATCATATTCCCCGCATGCCCTACACATACTATCACTTGCCGCACCGATTTTATATAGGTGAGCTCGTAGTCCTATGTGTCCCGTTATGACACCAATAGCTATACTGACCTCCTTCTTGCTTCCTTTCAGTAATAGCCTCGTCTTCTCACGATTTTGTTCCCTCCATAGGATTCTCGCCGTCCTACCGACAGTTTCGCTGTTCCACAATGTTGCATGCGCATTCGTCGCCCACTCCCTTAACTCGGACTGCGTCGACCCGAAAGGCTTCGGGTTAATCAAGTTTATTAAAGGCAGTCCTCCGGCCTTCACCGCCAAGTCGTCTGCCCTTTCATTCTCCCTTACTCCGTTATGGCCCGGCACCCAAATGATGCGGAATTTGTCATCCTCAGAGAAGGCGTTAATTTCCTTCTTACACTGCAAGACTGTTCGCGACCTTACCGTCCTGGTTGTTATTGCCCTTATGGCAATATCACTGTCGGTAAAGATGTTCACACTCGACGTCCTCGCGTTAGCACCATACCACTTAACGCATTCTGTGATTGCCCGAATATCCGCCTGCAGGACCGTATTATGGTCAGGCAGTCTAAAACAGATCTCAGTCCCTGAGTTCTCAATGTAAACCTCCAGGCCCACTCTATACTTTAGCTTTGATCCATTCATGTAACATGATCTTCCAGATGGCAATACTAGGGTTCCGTCAATCCAAGACTGTGCCGATGGCAGCAGTTTCGATTTCAAGGTTCATCTCTGGTATCCGATCAGAACCTCTTCCCTTCCTTTCAGGTTTCCTATCGTCGCCTCGATTATACCGCGATGGTATGAGCTGCTCCCTACCTCAATCCATTCTCCCATCGCCTTAAGTCTCATAGCCGCAGCTTTGATCCATCCGTATAACATAATCTTCCAGATGGCAATACTAGGGTTCCGTCAATCCAAGACTGTGCCGATAGCAGCAGTGCCTCGCAATCGACTTCAAGGTTCATCTCAGGTATCCGATGGGAAACCTCTTCCCTTCCTTCCAGGTTTTCTATTGTCGCCTCGATTAAACCGCGATGGTATGAGCTGCTTCCATCCTCAATCCATTCTCCCATCGCCTTAAGTCTCATAGCCGCAGTTCCTGTCTCACACTTAATCTGTATGTCAATGGGTCGGTCGGTCCGTAACTTGATGTATCTCCTATATATTTGTAAAGGTCATTCAAATAACGTGTCCAATGCGATCCATTATTGAGGCTAAATAAGATTCGGTCCGGCCGAACTTAATGCGCTTACATTTGTTTTTTGCTCAAAAGTTATTAAACATTACGAGTATCTAATCTAACATCGCTTTACGAGATTTCAAACTTATTTTCATTTTAATTTAAATTTCCTATGTAAATTTTGTTAAATATCAGACAACAATTCATTGCAACTTCAACTTTACCACACACTTTTCAAACTTTGTTCAATGCGATGTATGAATTTATTCTCATACCATACCTAAGTTATTTTTTTACAACTTTCAAAGGGCCCAAAGGTAATGCCAACCATAGTGCATAAGTGCCTGAAGTTGAAGGTATGTCCACAAAACTAAACAAAAACCTCGAGTTACAACCACCAGCATACAAAACCCATTCGTGTGAGAAAACATTGTACACATACTACGATATGAATAACGTTAAAATAGGGTCATATCTGTATATCACTCTTTGAAAGGTGTGGGGGCATATCCTTTCATAAATTTTATTTTCAGTTGTCAACAGCTTTTAGATTTTTTATTTTGCTCATAAATTATGCCAACATATACTCGTGCACATGAATGTTATGAAGGTAATATGAGCTCTAACATTGTTTATGCATTTATTCATTTATTACTATTATTAAATTTCTAATAAACTAAATTAAAGAACTGAGTGATGTTGGACAACAAGTCCATTTCCAAAAGAATACGAATACAAGAAATATGTGCAAAATGTTAGCAAAGACAACTAATGCAATAAGACTTTAGAGCTATTCGTAAGGGCGAAGAGAAAGGTTATAAAATTATGTGTAAAATTTAGAAACAAGTAAAAGCGTGCAGAGTTTGGCCGGGCCGAATCTTGTATACCCTCCACCATGGATCGCATTTATCGAGTTCTATGCGCGGTATCTCTTTTTTGGCAAACAAAGAACATTGAATAAGAACTGTTTTGCTATTGGAGCTATATCAAGTTATAGTCCGATTCGGACCATAAATGAATGATGAACATTGTAGAATTCATTGTGTAATATTTCAGTTCATTCGGATAAGAATTGCGCCTTGTAGGGGCTCAAAAAGCAAAATCGGGAGAACAGTTTATATGGGAGCTGCATCAAGCTATAGATTGATTAAGATCATATTGAACACGTATGTTGAAGATCATGAGAGAAGCCATTGTACAAAATTTCAGTCAAATCAGATGAGAGATGGGCTCTCTAGAGGCTCAAGAAGTCAAGATCCCAGATCGGTTTATATGGCAGCTATATTAAAATATAAACCGATTTGAACCATACATAGCGCAGTTGTTGGGTGCGATACCAAAACACCACGTGCAAAATTTCAGCCAAACCGGATAAGAATTGCGCCCTCTAGCGGCTCAAGAAGTCAAGATCCAAGATCGGTTTATATGGCAGCTATATCAGGTTATGTACCGATTGGCGCCATACCTAGCACAGTTGTTGGGAGTCATAACAAAACACCTCATGCAAAATTTCAGCCACATCGGTGGAGAATTGCGCGCTCTACTGACTCAAGAATTCAAGATCCAAGATCGGTGTATATGACAGCTCTACCAGATTATGAACCGATTTGAATCATACTTAACACAGTTATTGAAAGTGATACCAAACACCACGTGCAAAATTTCAGTCAAATTGGAAAAGAATTGCGCACTCTAGAAGCTCAAGAAGTCAAGACCCCAGATAGGTTTAAATGGCAGCTATATCAAAACATAGACCGATTTGAACCATACTTAGCGCAGTTGTTGGAAGTGATACCAAAACACCACGTGCAAAATTTCAGCCAAACCCGATAAGAATTGCGCCCTCTAGAAGCTCAAGAAGTCAAGACGCAAGATCGGGTTATGTGGCAGCTATATCAGGTTATGTACCGATTGGCGCCATACCTAGCACAGTTGTTGGGAGTCATAACAAAACACCTCATGCAAAATTTCAGCCACATCGGTGGAGAATTGCGCGCTCTACTGACTCAAGAATTCAAGATCCAAGATCGGTGTATATGACAGCTCTACCAGATTATGAACCGATTTGAATCATACTTAACACAGTTATTGAAAGTGATACCAAACACCACGTGCAAAATTTCAGTCAAATTGGAAAAGAATTGCGCACTCTAGAAGCTCAAGAAGTCAAGACCCCAGATAGGTTTAAATGGCAGCTATATCAAAACATAGACCGATTTGAACCATACTTAGCGCAGTTGTTGGAAGTGATACCAAAAGACCACGTGCAAAATAGCTAAACCGGATAAGAATTGCGCCCTCTAGAGGCTTAAGAAGTCAAGATCCAAGATCGGTTTATGTGGCAGCTATATCAAAACATGAACCGATTTGGCCCATTTGCAATCCCAACCGACCTACACTAATAAAAAGTATTTGTGGAAAATTTCAAGCGGCTAGCTTTACTCCTTCGAAAGTTAGCGTGCTTTCGACAGACAGACGGACGGACGGACATGGCTAGATCGACTTAAAATATCATGACGATCATAAATATACATACTTTATGGGGTCTTAGACGCATATTTCGAGATATTACAAACAGAGTAACGAAATTAGTATACCCCCATCCTATGGTGGAGGGTATAAAAATAAAGCATTGAATATGAGCTTAAACTTGAAACTGACTGTACTCATTGATGTATGAGTTTCGTTAACAGGAATTTGCAATGAATTTTGAACTCAATTTGTGTACTACACACCATCATGATGAGAAGATGAAGAGTGAGAACCATTGTAGTCAAGGTACAAGCCGCATTTGTCCTTCCATTGAGGATATTTTTTTCAAATGCAAACTATTTGTGAGAAAGACAAACCCCAATGAATTTGGGAAACTCGTTCCAGATTTTAATTAAGCTCCTAAATGTATAGCAAACTGAACTTCACAAAATTCTGTAGGAGATGCTTTATTAAATACAATAATATATTACTAAAATCGAATAACAATTAGATATAGCGCCACATTATAATTTATTCGGTATGCGGGTTTAGGGCTAATGTCACATTTGTTCGGCTTTTGATGTGGGTGCCTTAGGCTCCACTAGCCGATCAGCGACGGGGCTGCAAAGGCTTCTTGCGAACCTCTGCGGGTGAAAACATACGACTTCGAAGAGGAAGATGACTTAAAGTCGCCTTGTTCTCATGTTTATTGAGAAGATTTGTGCGAATAATATAAGTTGTAGTCTGTATAGATTTATGCTTTAACATAGCCCCACAAAAATAGTCTAAAGAACTTAAATCGCACGATCTAGGCGGCCAATTGACCGGTCCCGAACGTAAAATAAAATGTCCATCGGACTCGCCTCTCAATAAGTCCATTGTTACGCGTGCTGTGTGGCATGTGGCGCCGTCTTGTTGAAACCACATGTCAAAGAAGTCAAGTCTTGCATTTTGGGCAAAACAAAAGTTGGGTATTATCTCACGATAGCGCTCACCATTGCATTCCGCTCATGTGATAAGCATCATCTTTAAAGAAGTACGTTCCAATAATGCCACCAGCCCATAAACCGCACCAAACTGTGACTTTTTCTGGATGCGTTGGTAGCTCTTGCAATGCTTCTGGCTGATCTTGACTCCAAAATCTTTTCTGATGGTCTCGCCAGGAATCGAACCCAGGCGTTCAGCGTCATAGGCGGACCTGCTAAACTCTGCGCTAAGGTGGCCTCCAAATCCTTCAAACCATTATATAAAAATGAAATTGTTGCGCTTTGATTGTTTGTTTGTCTGTTCCGTATAGACTCAAAAACGGCCGAACTAATTTTCAAGAAATTTTTACATATGGTAGAGTTTGAGCCCTAGGAGAAAGAAGGTACTAAATTTTTTGATATCCGTAGGGGGCGAACCCTCCCCCTTACCCCCATTTTCAAAAGTGCTAGTTCTCGCAAATGGGTGCACCGATGAAAGCGAAATTTTGTATGCCACTTTATGGTACCCCAAAAACACGAAATTGGTACAAACTTTTGGGGTCAATAGCCTGGGGAGACGCTCCATTCCAAAACCCACCCGAACGGACATGTTTAGCGATTAGGACAATATGGGTATCAAATGAAAGATATTTAAGAGTAGAATACGAATTTGGTATACAAATCTCGCCCAAAATGCTCAGGGGGCTCTCCCACCCCCAAATACCCGCCAACAGGACTCTTTCACCGCTTTGGTCAATATGGGTATCAAATGAAAGATATTTAAAAGTAGAGTACAAATCTGCCATACAAATATATTCCCTGGTGTCTAAGGTGCCTCCCCACCCCCCCAAAACTCTCCCGCACGGACATGTTTACCGATTGGGAGAATATAGGTATCAAACGAAAGGTATATAATAGTATTGTACGATCTTGGTTTACACATTTCGACCAAATTGTTCGAGAGGTTCCCCCACCCCCCAAAAAAATCACCAAACAGGACTCTTTCACAGCTTTGGGTGACATGGGTATCAAATGAAAGGTATTTAAAAGTAGAGTAAGAATTTGATATAAAAATTTATTTCCCAACCCCAAAACCAATTCCCAACTGGGACAGTATGGATAACAAATGAAAGGTTTTTGGAAGGTGAGTACTCATTTGTTATATGCATTTGTTGAAAAGGGGGTCTACGGGGTATTCTCAACCCCAATAACCCCTTAATCGGGGGTTATTGGGGTTTTATGTAACCCCCTTAATCGGGGGTTACATACCCCTCAAACTAGACATATTTGTGGATTATAGCAAAAAGGTGCTCAAATCTGATATTTGTTTTATGGCTGAGTTTTTCAGCGATGATTCACATTATAAACTCCCCCTAAACCACACACATATACCGACTATAGCAGTATGTAGCTAAAATGTGATTTTTGGTATTAGAGTATGAATCTAATATCCACTTTCAGGCCAAAGTGTTCGGCAACTCCAATCCACCATTGAAATCACGAGAATGAAGAAGCTCTAACATCCAAACTTTAATAGGCGGATCCTCCCTTTACCCGCTCCACCTCTAAAGCCCGCAAATGGAAATATAGACCAATCATGACAATATAGGTCTCAAATAAAAGGTATTTGAGATTAGAACACGACTAGAGGACGAATTTGACATATATGGGGGTCCATCACACCCTCAAAAATACCCCCATACCGGTCATATTTACCGACAATTGCAATATAAGGCTCAAATGAAAGGTCGTACTATACTTCTCTGATAAAATAAGAGAGTGAAAGAAGGCGCAGCGGAGCGGCCCCTGTCCAGCTAGTATATTATATATTGCAATCTGTAACAAAAGAAATAAACCGACGTGTATTACCTCGAATAGGCAGTTGATAACTTTGTATCAAAGAAGGTTATGTGACTGGCAAGTGTTGAACGACCACAGACTCTCTGGTCATCGTTATATTAGTTTCAGCAGTGGAGAAAAAAGCACCAAAAGTAGTTCCTGGGTTTAACAGAGGATTGGTATAAATTTTGGCACTCATTCTGCACGTCTATGCCTTGTAGACATAAAAAGGAAGTGGAAACTGTCCTAGAGCCAAACCAAGGGGCAAACAGCGACCAGCCCCTGATGATGAATCATCGGTTGAATTGGCAATTTGGCTTAGGGGGATATACCCTGCTTGTATCAGCATGTCGTATATACCAGTGGGATGGATACCGTACCACAGAACGGCGGAAGATTTTCGTCCCATTAGTCTGTCATCCTTTAAGCTGAAGACTTTAGAAACTTTGATAGGAACATATTTTACGGCAAAAATTCCTGGTGATCGTCTGTTTCGGCAACAGCATGCATGCAATAATGCAAGAAAAAAATTTGCTGCAAATAGCAAACACTGTCTGCTGAATATTAGTATTTAATTTTGCTGCTATTATAGCAGTAATTCTGCTATTGGGTTGCCCAAAAAGTAATTGCGGATTTTTCATATAGTCGGCGTTGACAAATTTTTTCACAGCTTGTGACTCTGTAATTGCATTCTTTCTTCTGTCAGATATCAGCTGTTACTTTTAGCTTGCTTTAGAAAAAAAAGTGTAAAAAAAGTATATTTGAATAAAGTTCATTCTAAGTTTTATTAAAAATGCATTTACTTTCTTTTAAAAAATCCGCAATTACTTTTTGGGCAGCCCAATATTTCGGCAGTAGTTCTGCAATTTCAGAACAGCAGGCTGACTGCTGAACAGTCTGTTGTTTTCTGAAAAGGACTGCTGCTTAATTGTGGAGAGTATGTTAGAAGAAACAAGGAAAAACGTGCTAAGTTCAGCTGGGCCAAATCTATTCTGCTAAAATATGGGAGCTACATCAGGCGATTCAGACCGTACTTGGCACAGTTGTTGGAAGTCATAACATAACACTATGTGCAAAACTTCAGCCAAATTAGAAGAAAATTGAGTCCTTTAGGTGCTCAAGAAGTCAAATCGGGAGATCGGTTTATACGGGTGCTATATCAGGTTATACTCAGATTTGGATCGTATTTGACAGAGTTGTTGGAAGTCATCGCAGAACACTTTGTGCAAATTTCAGCCTAATCGAACAAAAATTGCGGCTTGCAGGAAGTCAAATCGGGATATCAGTTGATATAGGAGCCGGTCGAAATATTCGACCGTATTTATCACATAACAGAACATTGCATGCAAAGTTTCAGCCAAATCGGATGAAAATTGAGGCTTCCAGTGGTTCAAGAAGTTACATCGGGAGATATGGCCCATTTGCAATCTCCAACGACCTACATCAATACTTAGTATCTGTGCAAAATTTCAAGAGGCTAGCTTTACGAGTTCTACCGCTATCGTAATTTCAACAGACGGAGGGAGGGACATGGCTAGATCGACTTAGAATTTCGAGACGATCAAGAATTTAAATACTTTATGGGGTCTTCAACGAATATTTCGAGGCGTTCCAAACGGAGTGACTAGATTAGTATACCCCCATCCTATGGTGGTGGGTATATTTGAATCATTGAATTTTACGTAAAAAATATGGTCTCTTGAATTGGTAACACTTTATGTCAGCTACCCTGTTTCTTAACCATTTTTTACGGGGTGGAATTCCCTCATACGCATCAAATGGTAGAGGTCAGCCGATAGAGTCGTCATAATTCGACGTTTACCTTTTCACACTTGTTTATCGCAAATTGAAGCTTTAGAGTAACTTTTAAAACTTTTCCCATAATTCACTTCACAATTATTTAATGACAATGTTTGTTTACCGATGTACTTCAACAGAGTTGACAAACTCAATCTACATATCATACTTCCATGCAAGTTAAACTGTTTTGGGATTGCAATGGACCGTTTTATTGATTCGGAAAGTAACAACAAATTTACATGTTAACTCCAAATTTGCTTTTCGCAAAGTTTTCTAGGCACATTACCCCAGTTTCCGTGGCTTCTAGTAGAGGCTATTGCTTAACTGTTAATTACAGCACATTAAGGAAACTTTGTCAAACTACAGAAACTCCCTCTTTTAAGCTGGTCGTGGCCCTTTCATGCAGTAGGAAGTTTTCATTCATTATGGCCTCCCTTAGGATGTCTAAGATAAACTCTGAAAGGAAAGAAATTCAAAAGTTAACCTCATGAAGAGATAGACTAAGTGGCAGCAAACAAAAATAAAGATACGTCAAAGACATGGTACGTAACCCATGTGGAATAGTCAACCCTTAGGCTTTTAAGGAAATCAATACGAATATCAAAGAAAAGGCAATTGCCAAGAAGGAGGCAGATACTGTTGTGAACAAAGTTTTACATTCGATACTTGGTTAATATAAAAAGTGTGGGACAGCAGGACGGGGGGGATAAGATAAGGAACATTTCAAATGCCTACTTTAGCTAGGACATATCCTGGGCATTAATGTGTCTGAGACATTAAAGCTTATTGCCTTTAATCACATTGTACAAGCAAATACACACATTGTTATAAACTCACATACATACATAGTTGCCATTATTTTCAATGATTTTTTTTTCTTCCTTTACGACTTAATCTACATTAACCTGTCAACGACCTAAAGAAAAAAGAACAGCGTTGTTGCTTTTCCCAACAAATATTAACGGCCACATTAAATTCAAAACGGAAACGAACAAAACACTGGTGTATGCAAGGGGGGGCGGGGAAAGGTCCCATAAGGAAAACATTTTTATGCCATGTATACAAATGGATATGGGGGATTTTATTTTTGGTTTTTGCTTTCTTTTGGTATTTTAAAGCTACCTACCGTCCAGTGTTTCTATTTTTAATGAAATACTTTTCACGTTTTCATCCGCCATTACTTTAAACACGCATGCTGTCGGAAAACTCAGACACAGCACTTCTCAGAGCAGGGTCACGTAGAAATTTGCAGCAACTTCTACCGAACATTTATACTGGGGATTTCATGGAAATCTGGTGAGTTTTGTAGAATATTTTATGTTATCATTTCTTTGTGTTTTTTCCTCCATTAAGGTCCAAAAATATTGCTTTTTAATGGAAACGTGCTTGTGACACACTGAAATACATTGTTGCTACATTTCATATGCAATTCATAATCGAGAAAAATGTTTAAAATTTGCGCGAATTCCTCAGGGCCACAAGATAATTAATCTACCAAAACAGAAAAGAGATTACTAGAAATTAAAAAAGTTATTCCTAGTTCAAAAAAACGTTTGTAATTATTTCGTGCTAGGGTAATAGGACTCAAAAACAAGTAGAAAGGCGTTAAGTTCGGCCAGTGCGAACTTTCGATACTTTGGATATATGTAAACCACCTTTCATCAAAATCCGGTGAAAATTGCAAATGTCCCATAGCAGTTATATCGAAATATGTTCCGATTTGCACCAAATAATAATAAGTACAGTAGCTATATCTAAAAATAAACCGATTCGAACCATATACGACACGAATGTCGAAAAGCCTAATATAAGTCACAGTGTGAAATTTCAGTGAAATTGGATTATAAATGCGCCTTTTATGGGCCCAAAGCCATAAATAGAGAGATCGGTCTATATGGCAGCTATATCCAAATTTGAACCGATCTGAGCCAAATTGAAGAAGGATGTCGAAGGGCCTAAGACAACTCACTTTACCAAATTTCAGCAAAATCGGATAATAAATGTGGCTTTTATGGGCCTAAGACCCTAAATCGGAGGATCGGTATATATGGCAGCTATATTTAAATCTGGACCGAAATGGACGAAGGATGTCGAAGGGCCTTATACAACTCACAGTCCCAAATTTCAACAAAATCGGACAATAAATGTGGTTTTTATGGGCATAGGACCTTAGATCGGAGGATCGGTCTATATGGCAGCTATATCCAAATCTGGACCGATCTGGGCCAAATTGGCCAAGGATTTTGAAGGGCCTAACACAACTCCATGTCCCGAATTTCAGCCAAATTGGATAATAAATGTGCCTTTTATGGGCCTAAGACCCTAAATGGGCGATTCGGTCTATATGGGGGCTATATCGAGATATAGTCCGGTATAGCCCATCTTTGAACTTAACCTGCTTATGGACAAAAAAAAAAAAAAGAATCTGTGCAAAATTTCAGCTCAATATCTCTATTTTTAAAGACTGTAGCGTGATTTCAACAGACAGACGGACGGGCATGTCTAGATCGTCTTGGATTTTAACGCTGATCAAGAATATATATACTTTATAGGGTCGGAAATGGATATTTCGATGTGTTGCAAACGGAATAACAAAATAAATATACCCCCATCCTTCAGTGGTGGGTATAATAACGATGTTATGTTAAATATACACTTACTATGGCCCATCAGGGGTTAAGCCCATTTACAATTGGAAATAGGGTGCATATGTGTTAGTATGCTCACCACTTAACTAAAGCCTGTGATGGAAATCAAAACCAAGACCTCCGCAATGCTAATCCCAGGTTGAAACAACTACGATACTGCGGAACTGTGCATTTTTGAAATTTGTTTCTGGATTGTTCCAGGATTTGAACCCAGGCGACCAGTGTCATAGGCGGACATGCTTACCTCTATGCCTCCCGGTGGAGAAAAAGTGCAATGTAAGGATAATACCAGTAAGGAAGGGAAAAAGACGGGCGGTGCCGACTGTATAATACCCTACATCTACCCTGCAAGTACAAAGTGGGACCTATATCCAATTCTGAACCAATTTTGATGGACCTCGGCGAGCAAATGTGTTCAAACTATATTCTACTCGCAAATACCTTTTATTCGATTCCCATATTGCCATGGTCGGTAAATATGTCCAATTTAAGGGTGTTTTGAGGCTTGGGTGGTCTCCCTAGCACTTGGTCCTACAATTGGATATCAGATACGTTTTCTTATCCTAAATACCTTTCATTTTAGTCCCATATTGTCGTGATTGGTCTAAATATATGTTTGGTAGGTTTGAGGGTGGGGCAGCACCCCTAGGTACCCCATCCGAAACTTGGATACCAAATTTTAGTTTTTAGGGTACTATATGAGAGCACACAAAATTTCGCTTAAATCGCACCACCCATCTTCGAGATCTGGCGTTTCTGAAAATTGGGGTAAGGGGGAGGGTCCGCCCCCCCCCCCCCTTTAGATATCAAAAAATGTAGTACCCTATTTACACCACGGGGTCATTATGCACCATCTGTAAAAATATCAAGAAAATCGGTTCAGCCGTTTCTGAGTCTATAAGGAACACACAAGCATACAAAGAAACAACCCTACAAACAAACACAAATTGATTTTTATATATAAGACTACTGAAAATCGGGCAACCATATATATGGGAGGTATATCCAGATGTGAACGGATTTTTTCCAATTTCAAAAGGAAAATCACCGCTGAACATTTTTTTTCTGATGGTCTCGCCAGAATTCGAACCCAAGAGTTCAGCGTCATAGGCGGACATGCTTACCTCTGCGCTACGCAACCTACGCTAATCTCTGCGCTAGAGCTCACAACAAGCCTATTACTGGCTTAGGTGTATGTCCAGAGTGACATGGGGCGGATTTATATCTGCACCCTCTTTTCAACCTAACCTAACGTAATCTAAATAAACTCGGAAGCAAAAGCTTTTGGTGAGTTGTTAACAATATAATAAGCTGTCAATAAAACAAATATTGTGCAGCTGTCATTCCTAGTTGGACAAATACACCAGTGTGAACTTGGTAACACTTTGTGTCAGCTATCCTGAAAAACGAAGAATGAAGTTGGCTAATAGAAGCTACTTTAGACTAGGTGAGCTGTTTGGGAGTACAGCAAGCTATAAACAGGAAAAAATTATAGTATGGACAAAACTACCGTGTTTTTATTTTGTTCTGAATCATGGGAACTTGCGAAAGCGGACGAGGCAGAGTTTTGCGAATTTGTGAGTTGATTTCTTCAAAAAATATGTCATACAAATTGACAAAAAAAGATTTAGTGTATTCAGGATAAATAAAGATACCCTAGACCAAAACTAAGATAAAAAGGCCAAATGGAGCAAGACATCTTGAAGCTGACAGCCTACAGCTGTTTTCCCTACATAAAATCAGCTGTTATTAATGAAATGACGAACGAATTGAGTGACCAAAAGAAACAAAGAGTGGTGAAGGTATTTAGCGTTAGAAATTGAAGAGGAAGCAAAAAATCGACGAGAGTAAAAGTCTTTTCTAAGTTCGGTCTTAAGCACCCAACTAACTAGAAGCAAAGGCGAAATGGTCCCATATATTGGGTTGCCCAAAAAGTAATTGCGAATTTTTCATATAGTCGGCGTTGAAAATTTTTTCACAGCTTGTGACTCTGTAAGTTCATTCTTTCTTCTGTCAGTTATCAGCTGTTACTTTTAGCTTGCTTTAGAAAAAAAGGTGTAAAAAAGTATATTTGATTAAAGTTCATTCTAAGTTTTATTAAAAATGCATTTAGTTTCTTTTAAAAAATCCGCAATTACTTTTTGGGCAACCCAATAATTGGTAGTGATTGGAAATTCTAGCAGTGACCACAATATGCTATGTAGACAATATCTCAATACATTTGTAGCCTCCATTTAAACAGAATTAACTTCCAAAGATCTAGCGGACAAATTTGAATTTGTCACTTTAAAAGTGACAAAAAAAAGAACAAAAAAGTATGAAGAATATATCGTAGAATAAATTGTATAGCATTAAAATATATTGTGAATTACTATGAATTGTATACTGTATAAGATATCCTTTGTTTGCCATCCGTACTAATCTGGAATAGATTGTAGGACCATTGTGAATTGTTAGTTATAAGCATTTTAGTACGATATGTCACTTGCCTTTTCTGTAAAGTATAAAACCTAAGTTCTTCTACAACCACAACAAGGTGAGCAACAAATATATTCTACCCTTCTCTTTTTCCTAATAAAACTCCTAACTCTTGTAGATTTCCTAAGCCGACACTTACTGTCTTTTATTTCTTCTTCTCGTTTTGGGATACTTCATTTTCTCATTTGACTTATAATTCCTCTGGGTACGAGTAATAATAAGTTAAACCACCCGCTAAATTACAGTACACTCAGCATCCACAGGGAATTTCATTTGTGACGTTATCGCCTCTCACCTCCACAGCCACAAGCGATCTCTGAACCCCCACTCCACATTTAACTAGGAAGCCCCCATTTTTGTGCACCTAGAAACCTTATTTGGCTTCACATTGAATACACTTCACAACACCCAAAAATCAGATGATCTAATAAATAAAATTTAACTCTCGTTTGTTGGGATCCAAGGTTTTAGTCCAACGTATATAAACATTTTGGTAAGCCTTGCTTTAATGATGAAACATTTTGCTTCACTTGTTTTAAAGTTCAACCTTTTCTAGATCTTCAATATTGCACACTAAAAAACCATCTCATATTTCTTCAAGAGTCATACCAGTTTCTAAGACATAAAAACTCCCTTTGAAAATACAATCATCAGATTCTATTATTCAACTGAGGACAAATAAATTCAATAAGGATTATTTGTTTTTTTTTTTTTTTTTTGTACTCTTAGACCAAGTAAGAAACGTAAAAACGGTTGTGAAGTTCGTTCAAAAGAACTGCCATACAGGAATGCTAGGGAGAAACACAGCCAAACATACAAATGTTCAACATTCTGTTCTTCTAGAATGCAAAAGGCCAACAATTTAAATATTTATAATACCCCATCTGTTTTCCTTATATTTAGCTGCTTCAACTGCTCATATATAAATATTCTCAGCATAAGGTATAGCAGCGAGACGTGAGCTCCTTTCGTTTAAGAGTTTTGTTCTTATTTTATTTTTACCCAAACAATGGCAGAGGTTTTTCGTGTGAGAAGAATAAGGAAATCCTATTAGAACAAAAAACCTCGCCTTGTTGTACATTTGAGTCATTATCATGAATAATTTTAGGAGGGTTTCCTAAGTATTATGATGATAGCATATTTTCTATTTATGAATGATGGCGATTGGCATTTTGCAGTGAATTTCCATTGACTTAAGAGCTTTTTCTTTTTGAAGAGGGATCAACGGACAAAGTTGTAAATTACTTATGGAGGTGCTTGACGATGAAGAACATTTAATTGAAATTAGGATTATAATGGATATCAATCAATAGAATGAGATTTTCTTTACAATCGAGAAGTTGAAATATTCTAGGAAATCCATAAGAAATTTTGTTTTTCCTGCTTTGTTTATCAGTTCAGAGGTCATAATAAAAATTTATTTTGTCTTTGTCAATTGTGGGGTTAAAAGATTCTGCTTTTTTTAAGGTTTTTTTTTTAGGAAATTAATAAAGATAAATGAAGGAAAAACAAGTAAAAGCGTGCTAAGTTCGGCCGGGCCGAGTCTTATATACCCTCCACCATGGATCACATTTGTCGAGTTCTTTTCCCGGCATCTCTTCTTAGGCAAAAAAAGGATATTAGAAAAGATTTGCTCTGCTATTAGAGCGATATCAAGATATGGTCCGGTTTGGACCACAATTAAATTATATGTTGGAGACCTTTGTAAAATGTCAGCCAATTCGAATAAGAATTGCGCCCTTTGTGGACTCAAGAAGTAAAATAGAGAGATTGATTTATATGGGAGCTGTATCGGCCTATAGACCCATTCAGACCATAATAAACACGTATGTTAATGGTCATGAGAGAATCCGTCGTACAAAATTTCAGGCAAATCGGATAATAATTGTACTTTATTTGACATAGTTGTTGAAAGTAACAATAAAAAACGTCTTGCGAAATTTCAGCCAAATCGGATAGAAATTGAGCCCTCTAGAAGCTCAAGAAGTCAAGTCCCCTGATCTGTTTATATGACAGCTATATCAGGTTATGAACCGATTTGAACCATATTTGGCACAGTTGTTGGATATCATAACAAAATACTACGTGCCAAAATTCATTCAAATTGGATAAGAATTGCGCCCTCTAGAGGCTCAAGAAGTCAAGACCCAAGATCGGTTTATATGACAGCTATATCAGGTTATGAACCGATTTGAACCATACTTGGCACAGTTGTTGGATATCGTAACAAAACACGTCGTGCAAAATTTCATTCCAATCGGATAAGAATTGGGCACTCTAGAGGCTCAAGAAGTCAAGACCCAAGATCGGTTTATATGGCAGCTGTATCAGGTTATAAACCGATTTGAACCATACTTAGGACAGTTGTTGGATATCATAACAAAACACGTCGTGCAAAATTTCATCCCAATCGGATAAGAATTGCGCACTCTAGAGGCTCAAGAAGTCAAGACCCAAGATCGGTTTATATGGCAGCTATATCAGGTTATGAACCGATTTAAACCATACTTGGCACAGTTGTTGGATATCATAACAAAACACGTCGTGCAAAATTTCATTACAATCGGATAAGAATTGCGCACTCTAGAGGCTCAAGAAGTTAAGACCCAAGATCGGTTTATATGGCAGCTATATGAAAACATGGACCGATATGGCCGATTTACAATACCAACCGACCTACACTAATAAGAAGTATTTGTGCAATATTTCAAGCGGCTAGCCTTACTCCTTCGGAAGTTAGCGTGCTTTCGACAGACAGACGGACGGACGGACATGGCTAGATCGACATAAAATTTCACGACGATCAAGAATATATATACTTTATGGGGTCTCAGACGAATATTTCGAGTAGTTACAATCAGAATGACGAAATTAGTATACCCCCATCTTATGGTGGAGGGTATAAAAATAAAAGCCAAATTCTTCAACATCAGCCTTATTGTACCCATGCCTGATAAGGCAAATGGCAAAGACGAGCAGACCAAGGATATTTTCTACGAGCGCCTAGAGAGAGAATATGACCGCTGACCCGCCCATGATATTAAAATCGTTCTGGGAGATTTTAATGTGAAGATAGTGAAGGAAAACATTTTTGGTCCAACAGTCGGAAAGTTTAGCCTCCACGAGATAACGTCCAGCAATGGGTTGAGGCTGATTGATTTCGCCGTGGCAAAAAACATGGTAGTAAGTAGCACCAGATTTCAACATAAAAATATTCACAAAGTCACATGGCTGTCACCCGATCAAAACATGAGAAACTAAATTGATCACGTTGTGATAGATGGAAGGCATTCATCCAGCGTGTTAGATGCACGATCGATCCGTGGAGCGAATATAGATTCGGATTATTATCTTGTTGCAGCAAAGGATCGCACCCGTTTGAACATGGCGAGGAAAGTACGATCTGACACTGCACGGAAGCTGGACATTGAAAAGCTGCAAACACAACAAATAGCAGCGGCATACTCCACTCGACTGACCTAATTGCTTCATGGAAGCACTCCTTGTTCCGATGATTTAATGGCGCAGTGGCAAACTGTTGCCCACTTCATGGAAAATGCAGCGAAATCTGTATTTGGGTAACGGAAGCCTTCTCCAAGAAACCCATGGTACGACCAAGAGTGTCCAGATGCTACTGAAGCTAAAAAATGCAGCATATAGAGCAACCCTGCAATCAGTAGCAACGCGCTAGATGAAGGAGAGGTATCGGGAAAAAAGGAGAGAGGAGAAACGTCAATTCTGCAGAAAGAAAAAGGAAATTGAAGCGAATTGAGATGTGCAGGAGTCAGAATAAAGTTCGGAAATCCAACCAAAGAATTAAACATCCAACCGATGGCTTTGGTGCAGGCACATCCTCCTGCAGAGACAAAGAAGAAAATCTGGTAATTCACACAGATAACATGCTGAGGATATGGAAAGAACATTTTACCCAACTGCTAGAGTCCGACGTTGGCGGCGAAGAGGATACCGCAGAACCAAACCCTGATGATGGTATAGAATGTTTACCTCCTTGTCAGAATGAGGTCCAAGTAGCAGTGAACCGACTAAAGAACAACAAGGCAGTAGGAGCCGACGGGTTACCCGCTGGACTATTTAAGACCGGAGGCGACAAGTTGATAAGGCGTATGCATCAGTTTATCTGCGCAATCTGGCTAGAAGAACGCATACCCGATGATTGGAACCTCAGCATACTATGTCCTGTACACAAGAAAGAAGATAAGACGGAATGTGCCAACTACAGAGGAATAAGTCTCCTCCCCATTGCATACAAGATACTCTCGAGCGTACTGTGTGAAAGATTAAAACCTAAAGTCAATGAGATAATTGGGCCCTATCAATGCGGCTTTAGACCTGGTAAATTCACCCTAGACCAAATATTCACACTGCGCCAAATCCTGGAAAAGACCCGAGAAGGACAAATCAACACCTACCATCTCTTTGTTGCTATGCGCCTTTGCCGACGACATCGATATCATAGGTCGGTCACCGGAAGTAGTAACTGCAGCCTTTGAAAGAATCGAAAGAGAGTCAGTTAAAATAGGTCTGGCAGTAAATGGAGATAAGACGAAATGGATGGTATCAACTCCCAAAAAATCTTGCACAACCGAGCAGATAAAGAAAATGGAGAAAGTTGGTAACCACAACTTTGAAACAGTCAGAAACTATATCTACCTCGGCACCGCCGTAACTGAAACAAATGACACCAGTTTTGAGATTAAGCGAAGAATAATACTGCAAACAGATGCTTCTTTGGACTAAGTAAGAAGTTTAGAAACAAGGCCACCTCTCGACAGACGAAGATTACCCGATACAAGATACTGATACTACCCGTGTAGTTATATGGTTTAGAAGCATGGAGTATTTGAGAGAAAGATTCTTCATAAAATATATGGACCAGTTTGCGTTAATGGAGAACATAGTCGACGTATGAAGCACGAGCTGTATGAGCAGTATGACAACGATAGCATAGTTACACCTGTCAAAATACAACGGCTGCATTGGCTCGGCCATGTTGTCAATATGGATGAAGAAGCTCCAGCAAAGAAGTCTTTTGAAGGCAAACACGGTGGTACACGCAAACCGGGAAGACTAAAAGTGCGATGGAAAGGTCAAGTGGTGGGAGACACCTCGAAACTTGGTGTCAGAGATTTTAGAATGAGCACAGAAGATCAAAGCGCTTGGAACGCTATTCTTAGTTCAGCTGGTGGAACAAATATTCTGTCATAGCCAATTAAAGTAACGTAAGTAAAAGAAGGAAATTGATTGCTAACAATCAAAAATGGTCTACATACTATCGAGCCAAATTAAGGGTTACTACCATAGTTAATTTTCTACTACAGATTTCAAAGTGCCTCTGTCTTCTGAAATCTAGTTCTGAGATGTTCATATCTCCTTGGTTCTTTCATCTTCTTAATTTTCAAATGACTACGTAGTTGGGCTTACTTCATTCATTCTAACAAAATGACCAAGCCCAAGGTAATCGTTGTATTTTGAAATATCTAACCTTCCATCGTCGTCATACAGCTCGTAGTTTATATACAGTTAGAATATTTTATATTCAAGTCAAAAGGTGCAAATCTCGGCCGGGCTTAGTCTTTAGAACCCACCTCTAAAGATTTACATTCAGTGAAATTAGTTGATGGATATAATTTTACTTCAAGTACTAAATTTCTGGCAAATCAAGCAAAAATTAAAGCTTCAAGGATCAATAGGAGCTTAATCGGGACATGGATTTATATGGGAGCTATATCAGATTAGACAATGATTTGTATAATACTAATCATGGATTTGTAAGTCATAACAAAACACTACCCACAAAATCTCAGCCAAAACGGATAACAACTTTGGTTTCCAGGGGATCGAGAAGTCAAATCGGGTGATTGGTTTATATGGGAGCTACTAGCTGGACAGGGCCCGCTCCGCAGCGCCTTCTTTTACTCTCTAATATCTTTTTAGGTTGGGGACACTTCGCCCTGAATATGGATATCGTGCTACTGTAGCTAATGCCGTCTATGACGCTGAACACAGGAACGCGTTTGAATCCTGGCGGAACTTCGGACAAAATTTAAAGCGATGGTTATCCCATCTTAATGCTGGCGCCATTTGCGAGGTACCATGCCATGCATGGTCATGTAAAAAATTCTTCCCAAAGAGGTGTCGCACTGCGGCACACCGTACGGACTCGGCTATAAAAAAGGCCCCTTATCGTTGATAAACTCAACTTGAATCGGAAAGCGTTCATTGATGTTTGAAAAGTTTGCCCCTGCTCGGTTCCTGGGCAAATTTTTACTTTACTCCCAAATGCCTTTCTTTTGAGTCCCATATTGCAAATGCAATGCAATGCAAATTTGCCCATGAACATTCCATTAAGGAACAGGTGCCAACTTTTCACATATTAATGAGTGCAGTCCGATTCATGTATAAGCTCAATGATAAGGGGCCTCCTTTTTATAGCAGAATCCAAACGGCGTGCCGCAGTGGGACACCTATTTTGAGGAAAAGTTTTTGCACGGCCTAGTACCTCACAAATTTCGCCAGCATTAAGAGGGAATAACCACCGCTGAAAATTTTTATGATGGTCTCTCCATGTGGCCACCAATGAGTTCCATATTACCATACTGGTAAATAATTCGGGTTTAGGTGGTATTTCGGGAGTGGTCACCTGGCCATTAAAGTAAAAAAAATATCGTGCTCTACTTTCAGAAACATTTCATATGAGTCCCATAATGGCATGATCGGAAAATAAGTTGTGTTTGACGGTGGGGTGGACCCCAGGGTCTTTGTCACGAAAATGAATATACATTACCCCAAATCAATATATTTGCACCCCAAATAGCTTTTATATAATAAGGAGGTATTTTAGGGTGGGGAGGCTCCCCAAACACATGGCTCTATTTTGTCGTGATTGGTCTATATATCCATTTGGCGGATTTTGGGCGATCCCCGCCGCACCCATCCCAAACAACATAAACCATGTTTTTTTGGTGACTGTTAGAGTGCAAAACTTGACTAGAACGAATCACTTTACCAATCTCCGAGATCTGGTATTTTTGAAATTAGGGTAATAAGAAGGGGGAGAGATATTTCGACTCAAATATGGATATCAAATTCGTGTCCACTCTTAAATCCCTTTACTTTGAGCTCCATATTGTCTTGGTCGGCAAGTATGAACCGTTTGGAGGGTGTTTTGGGGCTGGGCGGCCACCGGCTCTTTGTCCTGAAAATAGATATAAAATTCGTTCTTTACTCCCAAATACCATTGATTTGAGCTCCATATTGCTATAGTCGGAAATAAAGTTCAGTTTAAGGGGTGATTTAGGGCGCACCCCCAAAATTGGATATCAAATTCGTTTTTTACTCTCAAATACATTTCATTTGAGTCCCATATTGCCATAATGGGTCAATTAATCTATTCGACTTATTTTTAGGAGGAAAAGAGCCACCTTGACTTGAAAGCAAATGTTAATGTCATATTTTTATTCTACTCCCAAATATCTCTCATTTGAATCCTATATAGCCATGGTCGGGTGATATGCCCATTTGGGGGTATTTGGGGGTGAGGCGACCTCCCATTACTTGGACCTAATTTTTTATGCCATACTTGTAATCTACTGGCGTATACTTTTCATTTGAGTCCCATATTGATAGGAACTTCGAATAATTCTGTTTAGAGGTGTTTTTGGGTTGGAGCGGCCCGCTGGGTACTTGGATCCAAAATGTAATATGATATTCTTTTTCTAGTCTCTTTCATTTGATACCCATATTGTGCCCATCAGTCCTCTTTTGGTTTTGGTTGGCGTTTTTGGTGTAAGGGGGAGGGTCAGCCACCATCCGATATCTAATATATATAGGATATAACCTGTTTCCTTTTTTTGATTCTACGAAACAAACAAACCGAGTCTCTTACAGTCATGATGGGTCATATGCCCATTTGGGGAGTTTTTATGGGGTGGGGTGACCCCCTACACTTCGATCTGATTTTGTATGCTAGATTCGTAATGTTTATCCCGAATACCTTTCATTTAAGCCCCATTTTGATATGGACGACCAATTTGTCGGTTTTTAGACATTTTTGGGTTAGGGCGACTTCCTGGGTACTTGGACACAATTCATAATACCATATTCGTATTCTACTCTTCAATACCTTTCATATGATATCCATATTGTCTTTTTCGGTTCACTTGTGATTTTGGGTGGTATTTTTGGGGTAACCGGGGAGGGTACGCCCCCTTCCGATATCAACAAATTATAAAGCATATTTCTTCTTTCTGACCATATTCGTAATCTACTCCCGGATATCTATCATTTGTGTCCCATATTGTCATGATTGTCAAATAAGCCTATTTTAAGGGGTTTTGGGGCTGGAGCGGCCCCCAGGTACTTGGAACCAACTTTTATTACGAAATTCGTACTCTACTCTTGGATACCTTTCATTTGAATCTAAATCTGGACCGATTTTAATAAAATTTTGCACATGTATTGGGACGTTGAATGAAACATTTCGTGCAAAATTTTGTAAAGTTCGGAGTTAAATTGTGGCTTATATAGCCTTTAAAGGCTGAAAGATATATATGGGAGCTATATCTAAATCTGATATTAATGAAATTTTGCACACGTATTGGGACGTTAAATTTATCATCTCGTGCAAAGGTTTATACAGATCGGACCAAAATTGTGGATTCTACAGCATTAATAGGACATATTGGATGAAAGATATATTGTATATGGGAGCTATATCTACATCTGAACCGATTTTGTTCAAAATCAATAGCGTTCGTCCTTGGACCAAGAAAACTGACTTTTGCATAATTTTGTAACAGTCGGACAACAAATGCGATATGTACCTTGATTACAAGAATACATGGACAGATAGACAGACGGACATAGCTAAATCGAATCAGTAAGTGATTCTAAGCCGATCGGTATACTTATCAAAGGATGTAGCTCTTCTCCTTCTTAGCGTTGCAAACAAATGCACAAAGTTATTATACCCTGTACCACAATGTTAGTTTAGGGTATAATCACGGCTTAGAATATAATGATGTCCTTCAACTAAGAACTAAGTTTCCATAAATTTTTAGCAGAATCCATGGTGATGGGTTCCCAAGATTCGGCCCCGCCGATCTTAGTTTATTCAGTCTAAGTAAAACTTTAAAATACAGTTTCTTTTCTCTAATCCGCCATCAGTGAATTGTTTATCCAACATATCCTCCAGTCACTTACAAGCCTTTGAATTTTTTAAATCTTCTTAAAATTTACTCACATTGCTCAGTTTTGATCTAAAGAGCATATATATCAATAAAGGTATATGCCCATTAAGTTATCTACAAAGAAATCTCCCAATTTCTGCAACTGGTACAACAAATTTAACCCAGTGGCATTAATTTAGCTGTTTTCATATTCACATCAACGTATTTTTCTAAAGCATGAATACAATTTAGTGCCAACATAAAGTCCATCAAAATGTCTTTCATGTACATTAGTGTCTGCTCTCGTCCTCATAAAATATATCATTTAAGGTAGATATTGCCCAGCAGTGAATCAATCAAGTCAATAATGAATACAACATTTGATGACTAGCAATGAAAGACAATATGAGGCAATTAATAAACGTCTCGAATAATGGTAACAGCCTGTAGTTAATGTTGCTAATCCAATAGCAGAAGGTCAATATGTAACAAATAATGTTGGAAAAAGGAATATCTAATTACAGCCAACCCCGACATGATCAATAATCCTATACATGCACGTTTCGAACACATGTTTAATCGCCCACACTCTGTCCCAATGGAAACATAAATCATTGGAGGTGATTAACACAACAACAACGAGAAAATAAGGAGGAGGAAATCGCCACCTCAATGACAATTCAAAAGATTGATATACATATCCTCAATACTTATAGACCTCAGCATATAAATTATGCCTTATGTTGCGAGCACAAATTAAGATTTTCGTGTATATCTTATCGCCTACCGAAATTGGCAATACAATACCTAATATAGCTTATCAGGGATTAAAAGTTCAGGGAAATGAAACTTACACTGTGTACCATTTGGAAACAGCGAAAAGGCTGATAATTGGTTAGGCAAATGACCCAACCCATTCCACACATCCTAGGATTTCTAGTGGTTAACACACAAATCCTTGTATTGGATTCGCCAGCGATTGTATATCTATTTGTGGATACACTATCTCATTCTGTTCTCCTAAAAGAAGCCATAACTTCAGTTTGATTTCTAGCCAAGGTTGCTTATTCGTAGCCAACTAAGCCAACCTATGGCCATGGTACTGTATTGCTACAAACCAAAAAAAGGGATCATCAATTATGTATGACCTCTCAATGTAGAATTGAACGAGTCCTTGGGGCATAGCCTTTTGAAAATGTCTATCAGGCAAAACACATGATGAATTTTAGATTAAGTGAAATGTCTGTCCCCATAGATGACTACAATAAAACTCTTATAAACCCATAAATGGTCTGTCTATGAATAAACATAAAAGGACAAAGGCAACAACAAGGAATATGAACCTAAAAAAATGTGTCCATACTTCATGACCGGCTGGATGGTTAAGTTACAAATGTCCATCTATAATATATCCAAAACTTTAAGCAGACTACAAAAACAAAATGAATCCCACCATCAATGGTTGATTTGTTCACTTTTTGTCATCTTTCTTTTCGTTTTTCAGTCATCCAAAAAGGACACATTAACTTGGCAATATTTTATTAGTGATATTAGCTGAATAAACAAAATCAATCAAGAGACGACATTATTGAATTTTTATGAGCATAACATCTTGGAATAGAAATTCCTTAACCCGTAAAAGGTGAAATTAGAGGCCATCAATATACTGAAAGCCAATGAGTTTGAAGAAAGAATTCAGGCCCCAAGAGGAATGCTTGTAAACTAAGAATTCCACAAACATGGGATAGACTCAAAAGTTTTTATACGAAAATTCTTCGGAATTTTATGAACTTAATAAAGGTAATTAGTTTTAAAGTTACAAAGTAGTGGGTCATAATGACCCTCATATGGTATTGGTATATAAATGGTTAGAAATCTATACGAGGGTTGCCTTTTATATTTCGGGATAAGAGAACACAAAAACAAATAGTAATCATCGAAAATCGCTTTATTGTTTTTAAAATATTCCCCATTAAGGTCTACACACTATTGAATGCTTTTGAACCAATTGTCGTAGCACTTTTGCCACTCTGATTGAGGTATCTCTAAAACATGGATTCTGAACGCATCAACCGCTTCTTCAGGTGTTGAAAAGCGTTGACTTCTCATTAAATTTTTTACGTACGGAAAAAAATCATTAGGTAACAAGTCAGGACTCATCAAATCGATGTTTTGAGTGCTCAATAAGTAAGAGCCAAGTTAAGTGCTAAGTTCGGCCGGGCCGAATTTTATATACCCTCCACCATGGATCGCATTTGTCGAGTTCTATGCGCTGTATGTCTTTTTAAGCAAACAAAGAATATTGAATAAGAAATTTTATGCCATTGAAGCTATATGAAGTTATAGTCCGATTCGGACCATAAATGAATGCTAAACATTGTAGAAGTTATTGTGGAATATTTCAGACCATTCGGATAAGAATTGCGCCTTGTAGGGACTCAAAAATCAAGATCCCAGATCGGTTTCTATGGCACCTATATCAGGTTATGTACCGATTTGCGCCAAACTTAACACAGTTATTGGAAGTCATAACAAAACACCTCATGCAAAATTTCAGTCAAATCGGATGCGAATTGCGCGCTCTATTGGCTCAAGAAGTCAAGATTCAAGATCGGTTTGGTAGCAATATCAGATTATGTACCGATTTGGGCCATACTTCCCACAGTTATTGGAAGTCATAACAAAATACCTCATGCAAAATTTTAGGTAAATCGAAAGAGAATTGCGCCCTCTAGTGACTCAAGAAGTCAAGACCCAAGATCGGTTAATATGGCAGCTATATCAGGTTATAGACCGATTTGAACCATACTCAGCGCAGATGTTGAAAGTGATACCAAAACATCACGTGCAAAATTTCAGTCAAATCGGACGAGAATTACGCCCTTTAGTGACTCAAAAATCAAGACCCAAAATCGTTTTATATGTCAGCTACATCAAAACATGGACCGATTTGGTCCATTTACAATCACAACTGACCTACACTAATAGAAAGTATTTGTGCAAAATTTTAAGTGCCTAGCTCTACTCCTTTGAAAGTTAGCGTGCCTTCGACAGACAGACGGACGGACATGGCTAGATCGACTTAAAATGATATGACGATCAAGAATATATATACTTTATGGGGTCTTAGACGCATATTTTGAGGTGTTACAAACAAAATGATGAAATTAGTATACCCCCACCCAATGGTGTAGGGTATAATTAAGCGGTCGAAATTTGAAACGTGTGGTCATGTAGTAAATAGAAAATTTGATTTATAGATAGCATCTTTATTTTAAAGTTTTGGTTCTTTGGCCCGCTTTCTTTGCTAAAATAAAAATAAATTTTCGGCAAATTTTTTTTCAGTACAAACTATGTTTTCAGGATCAGACTCAAAATAGAACAAATCGCAGATTGTCACAAAGTGGGGGTTGTGAACACTCCAAAATTATGTGGCCTAATCTCGGCTTGAAGAGGTCTACCTCTTTGCTGTCGCTGGCTAGAACAGACGTATCAGCCATTGTGTCCGTCATGACAGGTCACTGTCGGAAATGTGCTGGCAGACTGTAGGTTGCAAGTAACGACTTCTGCAGAAGCTTTAGGAAGAAGAGTTTATAGAATATCTCTTGTGTGTGTGTGTGTGTTCAACATTGGCAGTCAGAAGGAGTTTTACCTTAGGTTTGCAATTTATTGATAACTTTTTTGATTTAGCGGATGTGAAAATTCGCAAGTTGTGGCTTTTTATCACAATGGAAGAAAACGTCAAAGTGAGTCTGATGGCAGACTGTCAGTTTAACATAAACTTTACAAACCATGTTCCACATCGGTGTATAACCTAATATAGCTCCCATGCTAACCAATCTCCTAATTTGAAATCTTGAGCTCTTCGAAACCGCTATTGTTATAGGATTTGACTGACATTTTGCACGTAGCGTTATGTTATGGGTTTCCAACAAAAATGTTAAATATTGTTAGTTTTTAAAGGGTGATTTCGAAATATCCATTTCCGACCCTATAAAGTAAATATATTCATGATCAGCGTAAAAATCTAAGACGATCTAGACATGTCCGTCCGTCTGTTTGTTGAAATCACGCTACAGTCTTCAAAAATAAAGATATTGAGCTGAAACTTTGCGCAGATTCTTTTTTTGTCCATAAGCAGCTTAAGCTCGAGGATTGGCTATATCGGACTATATCTTGATATAGTCCCCCTATAGACCGATCCTCCGATTAAGGGTCTTAGGCCCATAAAAACCATTTTTATTATCCGATTTTGCTGAAATTTGGGACAGTGAGTTGTGTTAGGTCCATCGACATCCTTCGTCAATTTGGCTCAAATCGGTCCAGATTTGGATATAGCGGCTATATAGACCCATCCTCCAATTTAGCGTCTTAGGCCCCTAAAAGCCACATTAATTATCCAATTTTGCTGAAATTTGGGACAGTGAGTTGTGTTAGGTCCGTAGACATCCTTCGTCAATTTGGCAAAAAGCAGTCCAGATTTGGATATAGCTGCTATATAGACCGATTCTCCAATTTTGGGTCTTAAGCCCATAAAAGCCACATTTATTATCCAATTTTGCTGAAATTTGGGACAGTGAGTTGTGTTAAACCTTTCGGCATCCTTCGTCAATTTGGCCCAGATCGGTTCAGATTTGGATATAGCTGCCATACAGACCGATCTCTCGGTTTTAGGTTTTGGGGCCATAAAAGGAGCATTTATTGTCCAATGTTGCCGAAATTTGGGACAGAGAGTTAAGTTAAACCTCTCCACATATTTCTGCAATTTGGTCTAGATCGACCAAGATTTGCAAATAGCTGCCTTATAGACCGATATCTACATTTAAAGTCTTGGCCCCAAAAAAGGCGCATTTATAATTCGGTTTAACTGAAATTTGACACATTGACTTATTTTAGGCTTTTCGACATCCATATTGTATATGATTCAGATCGGTTCACTTTTAGATTTAGCTACTAAAAAGACCAATATTTTGTTATACATACTTGAGCAATGACTTGTACTAATTAGTATTTGGTACAAATCGGATCATATTTCGATATACAATGCTATGGGACATAAGGTATGCAATTCTCACCGGATTTTGATAAAAGGTGGTTTATATTAATACCCGAGGTGGTGGGTATCCAAAGTTCGGCACGGCCTTTTTAATTGTTGAATTTTATTATCAAAATGCCTGCAAGCTCATCGCGCGCTTCTTCCATTGAGCGACCAAGTTCATTTTTGGCTCAATAGGTACGTAAATAAGCAGAATTGTCGATTTTGGAGTTAAGATCAGTAAGAAGCATTGCAAGAGCTACCAATGCATCCAGAAAAAGTCACAGCTTGGTGGGGTTTATGGGCTGGTGGCATCATTGGACTGTACTTCTTCAAAGATGATGCGAATCGTAAGGTAACTGTGAATGCCCCACTTTTTTTTGCCCAAAATGCAAGAGCTTGACTTGCCTGACAAGTGGTTTCAACAAGACCACAGAGCATGGCACATATCACAGAGCATGGCTGAAATTAGTACTTTTTACTTGTTTATTAAAGCAGAATCAGCCATTACTTACTTTATATGCTTGACTTAACCACTATTTTCTTATTTTCAAAACAATTTGCTCTTTCCCAGAAATATATTCATTAATTATTTATATGCCTAAATATGCTTGCCCACTTTGCTCGGTTTGGAAAATGTAATCATTACACTAATTTAACCTTAAATTCATGCACTGATTACAAAATTTCTCCCATGGGCCAACAAAATAAATCTTCACCACAATTAAGAGGCACTTTAAATTCCAGCCTTAGTACACCTGCAAGACGCCTAAGAAAATGCCATGCTCTGCTGGCTCTGCGAAGAAATAAAGGTCATCAAGTCATTAGAGAAAATTGAAACCCATAAAAGTGGCACGTAAATCTTAAGAACTGCGACCAAGACAAAAGGCAGGCAAAAAATTCTGAGCTGGCTCGCTGAGCGGAAACAACGAGACGATAATTCCTTTCGATAGTGCTGTCGTCTGTGTTGTATGATTTTGGCCCAAATGGTATTATGTTTTTATTATTATTTTAGTAGAAAGAATCCTAGGGGCTTGGTAATACTTACCGCTACGTTTCTGCACCATATTGTGACCGTAGAGACGGCTTAAATCGATGGCATTGACATTGAGCGAACCCAACATAATGGCTATGAAAAGCGGCCATGTCAAACGTTTCATTAGAAAGGACATGGCGGCCGGGCGAATCTTTTTTCCTCACAAACTTTGCAAAATCAACCAAGGACAAAAAAGGGAAAACAAACAAACAAACACAATTCAACAAAAACAAGAAATAAAGTCTTTAGAAATCACTTTCACTGCTTTGGGCACCCTCTTTCAAACTGCTGGTTGACACTTTGGCTGGATACAATTTTTCGGCTATTATTTATGTTATCCTCTTTACACAGTTTTTCTTTTTTCTTCTTTTCTTTGAAAGAACAGCAATTTTCTGAAGAAAATTAAATAAAGTACAGATGAAATCAATGGAAAATCAGGCGAAAAAAACGTCGTAGGTACACAAAAACATGCGTTGTTCTTTCAGCTCAGTTTTTCAATTTTCCCACTCAATATAACAAACAAAGAACTAAACAGAAAATTGTCAACAGTTGGATTGTTTTTTGTCACTTCGGGTTTAGGATTACACCTATTTCTGGGATTCACACGTCATTAACACTTGCGAAACCAAAGGACATAAAAGAGATTTTGTTAATGGACTTATTTCCCTGCATTCATGCAGCCACACACACACACACGCGCGCTCTCTAGCTTGTGTTCAGCCACCCCACTCAGTGGCAAATTTTCGACAAGTTTGTTTCGCTTCGTCGTTGACGTTGTCGCAATATTCGTTTCCTGCCAACGATTCAGTTTATAAATTGACGTCGTTTTCCTCTCGCTTCGCACCAACTTCCTTTTTGTGAGTGTTTGGGAGTTTTTTTTTCTATGGATCTCTCTGTGTGTTGTGAGTGTTTAATTTCTTTGCAATTATTTTCCCATTCAATTTTATTTAGGCGTTTTTTGCTCGTTTGCCAAGTCAACTGGAATTATAAATTAAAAACTTCCTTCTGGGTGGGTGTAAACAAAGCAAATATTCGCAGCAAATAAAATTTTATGATTCGTTTCGTTTGTGTTGTGTTGAGTTGTATTTATTATTTTGTCGGGCTTTTGTTTACATGTTTCGATTTCGAAAGCTGCAACGAAAACATAGAAATATGAAAACAAGTTAATATGGGCTGGTAAGTAATTATTTAATTAAGAAAAAAACAGTTTGAGAAAAATGAGAGGGTGTATAGCTTCGTTTGAAATATTAAAAAGTATGTAAAAGGACCAAAGTGGAACAGGGCGAGCTTTTGATTAGCTACACTTCGTAATATATAATTAATATTGGGTTGCCCAAATTGTGGATTTTTTAAAAGAAAGTAAATGCATTTTTAATAAAACTTAGAATGAACTTTAATCAAACATACCTTTTTTACACTTTTTTTCTAAAGCAAGCTAAAAGTAACAGCTGATAACTGACAGAAGAAAGAATGCAATTACAGAGTCACAAGCTGTGAAAAAATTTGTCAACGCCGACTATATGAAAAATCCGCAATTACTTTTTGGGCAACCCAATATAAGGCAGCTATTTTCAAATCTGGACCGATCTGGGCAAAATTGAAAACGGATGTCGAGAAGCCTAGTGCAACTCACTGTCCCAAATTTCAGCAAAATTGGATAATAAATGTGACTTTTATGGGCTGAAGAAATTTCTGCCAAATCGGGTGAGAATTCCGCCCTCTAGAGGATCAAGAAGTCAAAATCCCAGATCGGTTTATATGGCAGCTATATCAGGTTCTATACCGATTTACGCCATACTTAGCACAGTTATTGGAAGTCATAATAAAACACCTCATGCAAAATTTCAGCCAAATCGGATGAGAATTGCGCGCTCTATTGGCTGAAGAAGTCAAGATCCAAGATTGCTTTATATGACAGATATACCAAATTATGAACCGATTTAAATCATATTTAACACAGTTGTTGGAAATGATACCAGAATACTATGTGCAAAATTTCAGTAAAATCGAATGACAATTGCGCCCTCTATAGGCTCAAGAAGTCAAAACCCAAAATCGGTTTATATGGCAGCTATATCAAAACATGGACCGATTTAATCCAAACTTAGCGTAGTTGTTGGAAGTGCTACCAGAACACTATGTGCAAAATTTTAGTTAAATCGGACGAAAATTGCGCCCTCTAGAGGCTCAAGAAGTCAAGACCCAAGATCGGTTTATATGGCAGCTATATCAAAACGGGTATGGCAGCTATATCAAAACGGAAGGTCAGTAGAGACTGCCCTGCACGAGGTTGTGCTTAAAATAGAAGAATCCTACTGACTGAGGAGAGATTTGAACCCGTCTGCTACGCAATACTTTCAATACTTCATAGAGGCAAGAACAAGAAACAGCTACGCAAAAGGGCCGAAAGGGCATACGACTGGGCTAGACCCAGGGGACTCAATGTTAAACTAGAAAAGATTGATATCTGCCTGTTCGCGAGAAAGACGAAGGTGAGCCAACTTTCAGGCACCACGTTTCTTCAAAAGAACGATTGCGATATCTGACAAGTGATCTTGGACAGGAAACTGAGTTGGAAGTGGCACATTCAAGAGCGTACTAAGAAGGCTCACAGATGTTGGGTACTATGTAGACGGGCCGTAGGCTCGAAATGGGGCCTGAATCCGAGGATAGTCCACTGGCTCTACAGGAGCGTGATTAGACCAATACTTACTTACGCCTCAGTAGTTTGGTGGACTCCAATGGAGAAAAAGTTCAACATTAGGACCATACAATAGGTTCAGAGAACACGTTGTCTTGGCATAGGCGGAGCGATGAGGACCACGCCCACTAGGGCACTGTAGACTATTCTAGATATCCGACCGATTGAAATACAGATTAAGTGTGAGGCAGCCACTGCCGCTATGAGGCTTAAGGCGATGGGAAAATGGATAGAAGATAAGAGCAGGTTATACCATAGCGGTATAATCGAGGCGAGGATAGGAAACCTGGAAGGAAGGGAAGAGGTTTTCGATAGGCTCCCGAGATGAACCTTGAGGTCGAGTGGGAGGCACTACTGCCAGCGGCACAGTCTTGGATTGACGACACCCTAGTATTGGCATCTGGAAGTTCATGTTACACGGATGGATCAAAGCTAGAGAACAGAGTGGGCCTGGGAGTCTAAATTGAGAACCCAGGGACTGAGATCTGTTTTAGACCGCCTGACTATACTACGGTCCTGCAGGCGGAGATCCGGGCGATAACGGAGTGCATGATACGGTGTGGTGCTAACACGAGGACGTCGAGTGTGAACATATTTACGGACTGTAAAAAATTGCCATAAGGGCAGGACGGTAAGGTCACAAACAGTCATGCAGTGTATGAAGAAGATTGACATCTTCTTTGAGGATGGCAAAATCCGCATCGTTTGGGTGCCGGGCCATAGTAAGGGGAAATGAAAGGGCAGATGATTTCTCGGTGAAGGCCAGAGGACTGCTTCGTGGTTACCCCAAGCCTTTCGGGTCAACACAGTCCGAGTTAAGGGCGATGAATGCGCATGCAACGCTATGGAACAGCGATATGGTCGATAGGATGGCGAAAATCCTATGTGGGGATACAGATCATGAAAAGGCGAGGCAATTAGACAAAGGAAGTAAGAAGGACGTCAGTATAACTTTTGGTAGTATAACGGCACACATAGGACTACGAGCTCACTTATGTATAATCGGTTTTTGATAGCATGTGTAGGGCATGCTGGGAAGATGATAAGACGTTGGAGCAGTTTCTTTGTCATTGCCCGGCTTTCGCGTATAACAGATACCGGCTCCTTGTTTGTGAGACATGAACATCAATACCAGACACGAACCAACTAAGGGGGATGGCATGGAAAACAATTAAGGATTTTGTAAACAGCACCGAATTCCTAACTTAAATTTTCTTTTTCGAGGTTCCTTCTTTTTGTATTTAGAGCGCACAATAAGCCGGTTACTGGCTTAAGTGTGGCATGGAAAACAATTAAGGATTTTGTAAGCAGCACGGAATTCCTAACTTATATTGTCTTTTTCGAAGTTACTTTTTTTTCTTATTTAGAGCGCACAACCTACCGATTACTGGCTTAGGTGTATGTCCATAGTGGCATGGGGCGGATTTAAATCTACACCATCTTTGTAACCTTACCTAACCTACTTTCATTGATTGATTATATACATATTTTCAAAAGCTGCTATTGCTTCTTCAGTTGACCAACCCATAATGTCGTCAATGTCATCGAGGTCTTTAGTGGATTAACCAGGTCTAAAGACGCATCAATAGGGCCCAATTATCTCGTTGACTTAACATTTTAATCTTTCACATTGAACGCTCGATAGTAGCTTTTACATGATGGGGGGAGACTTATTCCTTTGTTGTCGGCAAATACTGTCTTGTGTCCTTTTTTGTGTACGGGACATAGTATGCAGAGATTCCAATTATTGGTTATGCTGGCGTTGTTTGTTTCCTTCCCGCCGATGGCGAGTTAGATAAAATGGCAAACTTTCTCAAAGTTGGAGTTCCCAAATTTCTTCATTTTCTTTATACACGTACTCGGGTATGCAGGGATTTGTGGAGTTGATACCATATAGATTGTGTTGTCTACATTCACTGACAGAACCACTTTCGCTGATTCTCTTTTAATATTATCGAAAGCTTCAATTACTTCTTCTGGCGACCGAACCATAATATGGATGCCGTCGGCATAGAAGAGTAGCAAATGATCTCTTGTGAGTAGTGTGCCATGCCTATTCACACCTACATGTCGTATGAACTTCTCTATCAGGATATAAAAGAGATCACATGATAGGCTGTCCCCTTGTCCAAAATCTCATTTGGTATTGAACGGTTCGGAGAGGTTCTTTGAGGAGCGTCAATCTGCAAGGTTAGGTTAGTTTGAATGCGTTGCCCGCTAATGAGCCCATTCAACTCTTTGTGATACCCTTGTATGAAAGATAAGAGAAAGGAGTTGTGAGACCTCGGGCCACATCCCGAGTACATGAATAAAATAAAACAGGGGAAATTGAGAACTAGATCAAGGGGTGTCAACGCCCATACCCACGGAAGCGCAGATGTGCCTTCGCCGAAGCTTATGACAGACCATACACTCGTCTGGCATTCTCTTAAACATTCCGAAATTGAGTGCGCTGGAGTAGACCCTAATGCAGTCCCTGACACTACCTTGGAGCCATCAGTGAAGATCGAGGTCTCATTCAAATCGAGGACTATGCCAAGATACTTCGCCTTCTTTGACAGCTGCAGGGTGACCCCGTCCAAGGACGGGAGTCTGAACTTCGGTATCTTGTATGAAGAGCACCACCTTTGTCTTCCATGGGTTGGTCCTCAACCCATTTCTGGCAGCCCATCACTATAATCTCCTCAGTGACTCATCCATGATCTCGCTGATCGTTGACAGAAACCTGCCTCGGCCCAGCAACAGGATGTCGTCCGCAAAAGCGATCATTCTGCAAAGTCGTATTAGTTTTGCAGCGATACCAAACTCAGACAAGGCCTTAAATGCCTTTGAACGCATAGGGCTGTCGAAGGCGTCTTTGTTGTCAACGTTAGGTGGTAGGTGTTGATTTATCCTTCTCGGGTCTTTTCCAGGATTTGGCGAAGTATAAATATCGATGGTGGACTTGCCAGGTCTAAAGCCGCACTGATAGGGCTCAATTATTTTATTGGCTTTAAACATCAATATTTCACACAGTACGCTCGGTGGTGTCTTGTATGCAATGGGCAGGAAAGTCATTACTCTGTAGTTGTCAGCTACTATATAGTCTCATTACTTGTGTATGGGACATAGTATGCTATGGTTCCAATCATCAGGTATGCATTCTTCTAGCCAGATTGCGCAGACGAGCCGATGTATACGCCGTATCAGTGTGTCACCTCCGGTGTTAAACAGTACAGCTGGCAAACCATTGGCAACTGCTGCCTTATTGTTTTTTAGCCAACTAACTGCTACGTGGACCTCGTTCTGACTATACTCATGACCAGCAGCTGGGAAAAATGTATTTGTGTTACCTGATTTCCTTCTCTATCTATGCAGGAGGATGCGCCTGTACCAAAGGCATTAATTTTTTTAATTCTTTGGAACAATTTCTGAACTTTATTCTGTTTCCTGAACATTTTGATTCGCTTACA
The DNA here is from genome assembly GCF_963082655.1 of Stomoxys calcitrans. Lineage (NCBI taxonomy): Eukaryota > Metazoa > Arthropoda > Insecta > Diptera > Muscidae > Stomoxys > Stomoxys calcitrans. The sequence goes on from NC_081553.1 coordinate 177,644,159, forward strand.
CTCACGTCTTTCCATTTAATTCTTATTCTTGCGGAATAGATTTTTCCCCTCTCTCCTTTTCTCCCGATACGTCTCCTTTGCCTAGTGCTTTGCTACTGACTGCAAAGTTGCCCTGCATGTCGCATTCTTGACTTCAGTAGCTTTTTGACACTCCTGGGGCTTAATTCTCTTTCTATGAAATTGTCTTTACGTTTTCATAGCATTTCTGATTCTTTTTGTGGGAAAACAGAAAAAGAAAAATTGATTTTGTCAGCATGTTTTCATATGAAAACAACAATGAAAATAATTTTCTTATTTCATGTTCTCATAGAAAGAGAATTGAACATCTGGTCGTACCATGGGTTTCATGGGGGAGGCTTTTAGTACCCAAGGCGGATGTTGCGGCTCTTTCCACTGAATGGACAATGGCTTGCCATTGCACTGCTATACTATCGAAACAAGGACTGTTTTGTTCATGAAATTTGGTCAGTCGAGAGGAGTATGCCGTTCCCATCTATTGTGTTAGCAGCTTTCTGACGTCCAGCTACCTTTCGTGCAGTGTAAGATCGTACTTTTCTCGCCGCACTAAGACAGGTGCCAACCTTTGCTGATAAAAGGTAATGATCCGAATCGATGTCCGCCCCTCGGATCGATCGTTCATCTAACACGCAGGTTGAAAGCCTTTCATGTAAGACAATATGATCTATTTGATGTATCTTGTTTTGATCAAGTGATAGCCATATGGTCGAAAGAATCCCTCGTTCATTAGCCTCTATCCATTATGGAAAGTTTCTTCGTGTCGGCTTAAATTTCCGACTGTTGGGCCAAAGATATTTTCCTTCCCTATTTTCGCCTTAAAATCTCCCAGAACGATTTTAATACTATGGGCAAGTCTGCTGTCATATTCTCATATTGTAGGGTTTGACGGCACTCTATTGATGCTGTGTTGTCATAGGTCCACGTTGTCTGTTGGAGAATTTCCCGGGAAATGTGTATCAACGAGTAGTACTAGTGCTTCCTTACTAGACATTGTCCACACATTCCCTGACTTCTGAATATACCCCACCGAAATAAGTCTCGAGGACAGAATCTTCCTTAGCCTAGAGGCCTCAGATGTGTTCTCCATGGAGCTGCAGAATTCTACCCAGAATTTTATTATCAAAATGCGTGCTCTGTTAAGAAAGTTCACCGCCCGTTTCTGCCATTGAGCAACGATGCTCATTTTTGGCTCAATGGGTACGAAAATAAGCATAATTGACGATTTTGGAGTGAAGATCAGCCAGAAGCTTTGCAAGAGCTACCAATGCATGCGGAAAAGGTCATAGTTTGGTGTGGTTTATGGGCTGGTGGCATCATTGGGCCGTACTTCTTCAAAGATGATGCGAATTGTAACGTTAGTGTGAATGGTGAGCGTTATCGTGGGATGATATCCAATTTTTTTTTTGTCCCAAATGCATGACATGTTGTTCCAAAAAGAAAGTGTCACATGCCTCATAGCACGCGTAACGATGGACTTATTAAGAGGCGAGTTCTATGAACATTTTATTTCATGTTGGTGGCCGGTCAATTGGATGCCTAGATCGTGCGTTTTGTGGGGCTATGTTAAAGCCCATGTCTATACAGACAATCCCGCTTCAATTGATGCTGGGAAGAACATATTGAAGTATTTATACGTGAGATACAGGCCGAAATGTTGGAAAAAGTATGACCAAATTGGTCTAAGCGAATGGACCATTTGAGGCGTAGTCACGGTCAACATTTGCCTGCAATAATCTTCAAACATTACTTAATATGGAGGAACAGGTGGATAAATTGTATGTCCCATGGCATATATATAAGGGTAACCACCATACATGACCTATTACGGATGCTGACTGAGGAGGGATTTGAACCCGTCTGCTACGCAGACGATGTTATAATGCTTCAAAGTGGTAAGGACCCCAACGAGCTATGGAGAAGGGCCGAAAGGGTCTTGCATATGGCATATGACTCGGCTAGAGTCAGAGGACTCAATGTTAACCCAGAAAAGACTGAAATATGCCTACGAGGAAGATGAAGGTGGGTCAATTTAACGCACCACGTTTCCTCAATAAGACGATTTAGATATCTGACAAGGTCAAATTGGGAACGTAGACGGGCTCAAAATGGGGCCTTAATCCGAGGATACTCCTCTGGCTCTACAGGAGCCTGATTAGACCAATGCTTACTTACGCCTCAGTAGTTTGGTGGGCTGCGATGGAGAAAAAGTGCAACACAAGGACCATACAACAGGTTCAGAAAACATGTTGTCTTGGCATAGGTGGAGCGATGGTGACCACTGGAGACTATTCTAGATATCCGACCCATTGACAGACAGATTAAGTGTGCGGCTATGAGACTTAAGGCAATGAGGGAACGGATTGAGGATGGGAGCAGGTTATACCATCGCGGTATAATCGAGGCGACGATAGGAAATCTGGAAGGAGGGGAAGAGTTTTCCAATCGAATACCTAAAATTAACCTTGAAGTCGAGTGTGAGGCACTGCTGCCATCGGCACAGTGTTGGATAAACGGAACCCTAGCATTGCCATCTAGAAGATCATGTTACACGGATGGATCAAAGCTAGAGGACAGAGTGAGCCAGGGGATCTACATTGAGAACCCAGGGAGTGAGATATGTTGTAGACTGCCTGACCATAATACAGTCCTGCAAGCGGAGATTCGTGCGATCACGGAATGCGTGAGGTGGTGTGTAGCTAACACGAGGACGTCCAGTGTGAACATCTTTACCGCCAGAAAAATTGCCATAAGGGTAAGGTCACGAACAGTCTTGCAGTGTAAGAAGGCGACTAATGCCTTCTCTGATGGATGAATCCTTTTGATTGTCGGGCCATAACGGAATAAGGTGAAAGAAAGGGCAGACGATTTGGCGGTGATGGCCAGAGGTCTGCCGTCAATAAACTTGGTTAACCCGAAGCCTTTCGGGTCGACGCAGTCCGAGTTAAGGGAGTGGGCGAGGAATGCGCATGCAACATTTTGGAACAGCGAAACGGTCGGTAGGACCGGATTGGGAGACCCAGATCGTGAGAAGACGAAGCTATTACTGAAAGGAAGTAAGAAGGAGGTCAGTATAGCTATTGGCCTCATAACGAGACACATAGGACTACGAGCTCACTTATATAAAATTTGTGCGGCAAATTATAGCATGTGTAGCGCATGTGGGGAAGATGATGAGACATTGGAGCATTTCTTTTGTCATTGCCCGGCTTTCGCGTCTAACAGATACCGGCACTTAGGTGGGGACACCCTGCACCCTCTTTTCAACCTAACCTAACCTAGTCGGGGACACAATACCAGACATGAATCGACTTAGGGGAGTGGTTTTGAAAACAATTAAGGATTTTGTAAATAGCACGGAATTCCAAACTTAAAATTTTCTTGTTAGAGGTTATTTTATAGTTTTTGGAGTGCACAATAAGCCGATTACTGGCTAAAGTGTATGTCGATAGTGGCATGGGGCGGATTAATATCTGCATCCTCTTTTCAACCTAACCTTCCCTAATTTATATGGACCGTACTATCGACTCAAATAAAGCTTTTATGCATTTTCTGAATTTTATATGTTTGTTTCCTTTCGAAAAACTTTCCTATATCTCTTAAAAAATCACTCTTTGGTAGATAAGTTTACACGGCTGAGTACCCAAGGTAATTACCCCAGAAGTGTTGCCAGCACTAGGAGGGAAGAACCACCGCTGAAAATTTTTCTGATGTTCTGCGCTTCTGTGGCCCCATTACATGACTTGCCATTGTTTCAAAACTCTAAATAATTCTTAAAAATATTATAAGCATAGAGTTTCGTGCTCCACTTGAAATAAATGCAAGTCCTTGAAAGGTATTTGTTGAAAACTTTTCTCTTCGTACAAAATTTTTCCCAGTCACGTGTTTCTGTCAAAATGTTGGTGACTGGCCAAACGACATTTTTTTAATATAACAAAATGGCTATCTTTTTTCGCTTGTAGCATCTGACTATGTTAGCCGCAGTATTGCTGTCTGCATTTTTTCCAACTTGTAAAATATTTAAATTGAAGTGTCAACTTTCAAGGGATTTGAAAGAATAGAAATATTCATCTACGGATTTCGTATTTCTTATTAAATCTGTTCTTATAAGAGTTGAAGATTAGACCTGCACCTTATATTATACTCCTATAAAATGTTTTTTTTTATCCCTAAAAGTATGCCCCAATATGATTGAGATCAATTATTCTCACACGCACTTTCTCCATCAAATACCACCATAAAACAAATCACATAAATTATATTGAAAATACAAAGAGAAACGCAGACAATTTAAACCAAATGTCTGGGGTTTCCAACACCACAAAGTGGTCGCTTTACTCTGGCTTCGTTTCTAACACCTAAAAGTATGCTTGGGTTAGTGTTACCTTTTCGCAGTCGTATTAAATTTCACACAATCTCTCTCTCGGAGTACAAAAACCACTTCAAAGGCATCTCTGACTGTGAAGAGCAAAAAAAAATGGAAATGCAAAAATATGGCTTGCCATTGCTTTGAATTATCATCAGATTTCCATTATTCCTTCTACTGAAAATAAACTGCAAACCATGGCAACAACTAAAGAAAAACAAAAACAAACAAAAAGAATAACAAGAAATATTGCCACGATTTACAATGTTATTCTTGCCAGTTTGCCACAACGTGCTTTCATTAATGGCCACATTTTTTATACAGAGGTGGGGGAGGTTATCAAGAAGCGCTAGCTTCTCTTCTAACCTCTTCATTCTTCTGCAAGGGGAGAAAACGCATCACAACGATGGGGTATGTGTGAGGATTTCGGTAACTTGTTAAGTGCAAATTCAACACACATTTCTAAAGCTCTTCGTCGCTGAGTCAGTGTAGTTGGTAGGTAGTGCCATGACTTGCTTAGGATTTTACATGTCCTTGGTCTGTCGAAGGAAATCAAGCCAAGGGATGACTGGTGGATTTTCTTTTGTGGTTTGTCTGTAACCTTATAGGGCAATTACGTTTGCCAAGCGAGTGGGAGTGGATATTTTGCGATATTCTCTTCCTGCCAACAGCGAAATTAAATTGGGGAAATGTTAAAATTTGACACCAGCGAGGAAAGCAAGGTATAACAATGTCTTTTATACATTTTTATGGTGTAATAGGGCACAAGTCATTGCTGCCTTTATCTTTTTTTACAAATCCTTTAGAAATATTGGGTTGAGAAATTTGTTTTCTCCCCTCAATTATCTGGCATGTTTTCTTTAGACAAGCTTAAATCGATTTTTGCCCCCAAGACAACCTGCTGAGTTAAACACATAAATGTTTAAATATTACCTTCGTAGAAATGGCTTTCTCTAACACCAAGAATATCTTCTCCGTCAATGAAACTTTCAACAAAATTTATTACACACACACACACACACAAAAACAAAAAATATAAGTTGCACCTGTTTGGAAAAGCAACAGAAATGTTGTTTCGCCTCAATGTAGGCAATATTTTTATAATTTTAGCAAATCCAACAGGTAGGCAGCGTCATGTAGGGAAATATTCATTATGGCAAAGTCTATTAGTGCCACAAATGGATTCTAAGAGAACGGAAACCATTTTGCTTGTGTTGGCACTTTCGCAAAGGAAAAGTTGAAAATGAAAAAACACAAAAAACAATGCAAAGGCCATTGGGCATAGAAATGTTGGAAGTGCATGTGAATTTTTCACCTTTTTGCCAGGCAAAATATCGAATGAATATGGATAAAGCAAAAAGTTCCCCACAAACTCTAAGCCTAATGTGGGCAACATTTGTTGCTATAATTTAAGCTATGCCTACAGGTAGGCATCACTTATTTCCTTCCAAGATGTTTTTTTTTCTCTTCTACAAAGTTTTTTCTTGGTTCTTTTTTTCTCATTTATCATAATTGCAGTTCTTCATATTACTGGTTTTTTGTTCTAGCGAACAAACAATGTGTGCCAGAAATGTCAGTGAACAATAATTATTCACACGCAAACAAGGAATGAGTTTTGCAGCGATTATTCAAGTCATTTGATATATTAAGGAAGTCATGCGTAGTAAATCGTAGTGAATGAACAAAGTTTACTCATTTGCCTGATTTTTGCATAATAACTCCTTGTGCACCTGAATGCTGCATTTGTCATACGATTTAAATATATGATGCAAATTTTTTTGACTTCTAACATCTACGCTGATTATCATCGACATCGGTTTAATACAAAATTTAGCTGCTAAAATACTATCCTCTGATATCCCATCACATGTGAAGGGTGCAACCCTAGTCCGATTTAGCTGAGATTGGCAATGGTGAGTTTTTCTTTAACTTTCAAAATCCTTGACATATATACATCGAAATGATTTATTACGATCACCTTCCAGGGAACCGGAAGTGTCCTATTTAGGAGCGTAATGAGAGGGCTCACAGAAGTTGAGCAATATTTAGACGGCTCGAAATGAACTCTTATTACGGATAAGGACTACTGGTTCTTGTTGTAGCAGTGTGTTTTGTTCTATTTTTCGTCTGCTTGACGCTGTTCAGTATCCAGATCCAAGAACTCTGCGACTAAGATGGGGTGCTTCCAAAGGGATCTGGGTCTGGGTAGAGTGGGTCTGGCTGGGCAGTTAAACAGGTGACGTGTGTTGTGTGGTCCCTGGTCACAATCGGGACATACATTCTGCACGTCGGCATCAATCCTTGCTCTGTAGGAGTTGAGGCGGCTGCATCTGCTGGATCGTATTTGAGCCAGAACTACTTCGGTTTGCCGGGGGAGGTCAACTTCTTCAGGTGCAATGGGAGGCGGTCGTTCTTCAAGGACTTCATTCACCCGGTAGCTATATACCGGATCTGCTAGATTCGACACTATGATAAGTCATATACAAAAGCTCGTCTGGCTAAAAGAACGCCATCCCAATGATTAGAATATCTGCATACTATGCCGCTTACAAAAGAAAGGAGACAAATCAATATTTGCCAACTACTGAGGAATAAGTCCCATTCCCATGGCATCCAAGATACTCTCGAGCATACAGTGTGAAAGATTAAAAACTAAAGTAAATGATATAATTGGGTCGTATCAGTGTGGCTTTACACCTGGTTAAATCACCATAGACCACACATTCGCCCTACGTCGAATCCTGGAAAATGACCAGAGAAGGACAGTTTGACACTTAACATCTTTTCGCCGACTGCAAGTCCGCTTTCAACATCCCTATACGTTCAAAGATATTTCAAGCCATGTCTGAGTTGGTTGTCCCTGCAAAATAGTTAAGATTCTGCAGTATGATCCTTGCTGATACTCGTACACGTGACTAAGAGATAATAGGAAAGAACCTCTCCAAACCGTTCAATACCAAATAAGGTTTCAGATAGAGAGACAGCTTATCGTGTCATCTCTTTAATATCCTGCTGGAAAAGATTATACAAGATGCAAGTGTGAATAGGCTACTATGCAGCATATATTCTCTAGTGACTGGTGTTGCCTATTCACACCTGCATCTCGTACAATATTCTCCATCAGGATACTAAAGAGATGACACAATAAGAAGTCTATATCTATGTCGATGACATCGATGGCATAGTACCTCACAAATGTTGCCAGCATTAGGAGGGGAAAACCACCACTTAAAATTCTTTCTGATGGTCTCGCCAGGATTCGAACCCAGACGTTCAGCGTTATAGACGGACATGCTAACCTCTGCACTACGGTGGCCTCCCAAAAAAAGCAATTGCAGATTTTGAAAATATCGAAAGAGTATCAGCAAAAGCGGTTCTGTGCAAAACGATATAAGAACAAGTAAAAGCGTCCTAAGTTCGGCTGGGCTGCATCTTATATACCCTCCACCATGGATCGCATTTGTCCAGTTCTTTGAATGACTTTTTCAAATAGAAAAACGCCAGTCATAGAAAACCAACAGCTCCAAAATTTCAGGCAAATCGAGTTATAATTACGCCCTCTAGAAGCTGAAGAAGTCTAATCGGGAAATCGGTTTAAATGGCAGCTATATTAGGTTATATACTGATTTAGACCATACAGTTATTGGAAGTCATACCAAAACGACATATGCAAAATTTCAACCGTATTGGATAAGAATTGCGCCCTCTAGAAGCCCAAGAAGTCTAATCAAGAAATCGGTTTATATGGCGGCTATCTCAGGATATGAACTGACTTAGACTGTACTTGGCACAGTTGTTGAAAATCGAAATAAAACACTTCATGAAAAATGCTGGCCAAATCGGATAAGAATTGCGCCCTCTAGAAGCTCTAGAAGTCAAGACCTAAGGTCGGTTTATATGTCAGCTACATCAGGTTATTAACCGATTTTAAGCATACTTAGCACAGTTATTGGAAGTCATAACGAAACACGTCATAGGAAGTCTCAGCCAAATCCAATAGGAATTACGCCCTCTAGAGGCAAACAATTTCATGCAAAATTTCGAGCAAATCGGATAAGAATTGCGTCCTCCAGAAACTCAAGAATTCAAGACTCATCATCAGTTTATACGGCAGCTATATCGGTTATCAACTGATTTCAACCATACTTAGCACAGTTGTTGGAAGTCATAACGAAACACGTCATATAAAATTTCAGCCAAATCCGATAGGAATTATGCCCTCTAGAGGCTCAAAAAGTCCTTATCGGGAGATCGGTTTATATGGCGGCTATATGAGGTTATGGACTGATTAAGACTGTACTTGGCACAGTTATAAGGACTCGTACTACAGCACTTTATGCAAATTTTCAGCCAAATCGGATAAGAATTGCGCCCTCTAGAAGCTCTAGAAATTACGCCCTCAAGAGGCAAACAAATTTCATGCAAAATTTCGACCTAATCGGATAAGAATTACGCCCTCTAGAAGCTCAAGAAGTTAAGACCCAACATCGGTTTATATGGCAGCTATATAAGGTTATCAACTGATTTCAACTATACTTAGCACAGTTGTTGGAAGTCATAACGAAACACGCCATGCAAAATTTCAGCCAAATCCGATACGAATTACGCCCTCTAGACGCTCTAGAAGTCTAATCGGGAGATCGGTTTATATGGCGGCTATATGAGGTTATGGACTGATTTAGACTATACTATGCACAGTTATTGGGAGCCATTCTACAACACTTCATGCTAAATTTCAGTCAAATCGGATAAAAATTGCGCCCTCTAGAAGCTCAAGAAGACAAGACCCAAGATCGGTTTATATGACAGCTATATCAGGGTATCAACCTATTTAGACCATACTTGGTACAGTTATCGGAAGTGATATCAAAACACAACGTGCAAAATTTCAACCAAAGAGGATAAGAATTGCGCCCTCTAGAAGTTCAAGAAGTCACCGTCCATCATAGGATGGGGATATACTAATTTAGTCATTCTGTTTGTAACTCCTCGAAATATTCATCTAAGACCCCATAAAGTATATATATTCTTGATCGTCATGTCATTTTAAGTCGATCTAGCCATGTCCGTCCGTCCGTCAGTTAGTGTAGGACGGTCGGGATTGTAAATGGGCTACATCGGTCCATGTTTTGATATAGCTGCCATATAAACCGATCTTGGATCTTGATCCACTAGAGGATTTTTGAGCCACTAGAGGGCACAATTCTTATCCGATATCGCTAAAATTTTGCATGAGGTGTTTTATTATGAAATCGGTCCATAACCGGATATAGCTGTCATATAAACCGATCTGTGGTCTTGACTTCTTGAGCGTCTAGAGGGCACAATTTCTATACGATTTGGGTGAAATTTTGCACGATGTGTTTTGATATAACTTCCCAAAACTGTGAGAAGTGTGGTCTAAATCGGTTGATACCCTGATATAGCTGCCAACCAATCTTGGATCTTGACTTCTTGAGCCTGTAGAGGTCGAAATTATTATCCGATTTGGCTGAAATTTTGTACAACAGCCATGACCTTAAACAAACGTGTATCGGTCGATACAGCTCCCATATAAACCGATCTCTCTTTATGACTTCTTGAGCCCCTTAAGGGCACAATTCATACTCGAAATGGGCTGAAATTTTACACAATGACTTCTACTATGGTCTCCAACATTCAAATCAGTTATGGTCGGTATCGGACCATAACTTGATATATTGGTTGCCCAAAAAGTAATTGCGGATTTTTCATAAAGTCGGCGTTGACAAATTTTTTTCACAGCTTGTGACTCTATAATTGCATTCTTTCTTCTGTCAGTTATCAGCTGTTACTTTTAGCTTGCTTTAGAAAAAAAATGTTAAAAAAGTATATTTGATTAAAGTTCATTCTAAGTTTTATTAAAAATGCATTTACTTTCTTTTAAAAAATCCGCAATTACTTTTTGGGCAACCTAATAGCTCCAATATTATATCAATTATTTTATTTTATCCTTTGTTTGCCTAAAAAGAGATATGGGAAAAGCTATCGACAAATGCGATCTAAGGTGGAGGGTATACAAGATTCGGCCCGTCCGAACTTAGCGCGCTTTTACTTGTTAGATGTTGACTTCCCTTACATGCGCGGATCATAACCGCATATAGCTACCTTAGAAACCGCCGTACTCCGGTTTTTAAATTATAAGCCTCAGTAAGATTCAAATTTTAATAAAATTTTTCATAAACTCATCGTAATGAGGCCACAGTAGAGCAGAGGTTAGCATGTCTGCCTATGACGCTGATCGCCTGGGTTCGAATTCTGGCGAGACTATCAGAAAAAATTTTCAGCGGTGGTTTTCCCCTCCTAATGCTGGCAACATTTGTGAGGTACTATGCCATGTAAAACTTCTCTCCAAAGAGGTGTTGCACTGCGGCACGCCGTTCGAACTCGGCTATAAAAAGGAGGACCCTTATCATTGAGCTTAAACTTGAATCGGACTGCACTCATTAATATGTGAGTTTGCCTCTGTTCCTTAGTGGAATGTTCATGGGCAAAATTTGCGAAAATTTGCATTTGCAATGACTTTTGTTAAGACTTTTGACATTACCCCAAATATATGCCATATCGATCCCTAACCTTACATACAAATTTTTCCACTCGTGACTTTTTAAGCTTCTAAGCGACTGGTAACTTATGACTTCAAACATCCCTTCCAAATATGGTGGAAACTTTAATGTAATTTATTTTGCCCAATTGTCCCTTGTGGCTTATCAGAATCAGATATCATTTGTCCACAATGACATTCATTTTTGTGGGTAAATAATTATTTTCCTCTACCTTTCATCAGAATCCGAAAACTTTTGTTCAAAATGAGAAGAGAGGGGGTAAATAATTATTTTCCCTTCCTTTCCTACAGGTAAACTGAAATAACTTTGGAATTTTTCTCTATAAAAGGACATATTGTTCATTTAGGTGAAATGATCAGTTTCAATGAACATCCCTGAAGACTGAACCATGTTAGATGGAAGTTGAATGGATTTTTCATGTTTTTGTATATAAATCTGCTAGATTGCTGTACAAGGCCTCTGTCTTGTTGGCCATTTTGAAAAATAAATAAACTGTTAAACTTCTTTGACTTTATTACGAAAATACCCTCCAAGCAAATCGTCCTTTTTTACTTCATCACCACAAAAGGACTGGCTCATGATTAAAGAACTCTTTCGCATATAAAATATGTAAAAGTGACCCAAACTTTGTAATAACATTATTTGTATCGTTTTAAGACTTTTGACAGCTTAGACAGTCTTGAACTTAAAAAAAAAATGAATTTCGATTTTTCTATTTTTGGGGGTTTTTGTAGTTGCAGCTAACAATTTAACTTAGTCCCTGGTGAGCGCACATAAAAAATGAACCTCGCCCCTGGCGCAAGACCAGTGTATATCACACCAAAAGCAACAGCAGCAGTGGTTAACTTTTGGCGTTGCTTTTTCCATCCGAGGACGACCAACTTTTGCAATTTACCTTAAACTACAATACAATGTGCAAATGTGTTTCATGGGTGTGTTTCTTTGTCCAGAGGGAGTGCAGCTAGCATCCTGCTTTGAGAGGATTTATTTTGAATAAAAATTTTAAGGCTATTCAATTTCTGGTAGACATTTTCTACCTTCACAATACATATATGTAAGAATCCAATTTTATAACCACCACCGAAGGATGGGGGTATATTCATCTTGTCATTCCGTTTGCAACACATCGAAATATTCATTTCCGATCCTATAAATATTCTTGATCAGCGTACAAATCTAAGACGATCTAGATATGTCCGTCCGTCTGTCTGTTGAAATCATGCTAGTCTTTAAAAATAGAGATATTGAGCTGAAACTTTGCAAATATTCTCTTTTTGTTCCTAAGCAGGTAAAGTTCGAAGATGGGCTACATGGGACTATATCTTGATATATATATCCCCCATATAGGCCGATCCGCCGATTTCGGGTCTTTGGCCCATAAAAGCCAAATTTACTATCCGATATTGCTAAAAATTGGGACAGTGAGTTGTGTTAGGCCCTTCGAAATCCTTCGTCAATTTAACCCAGATCGGTCCAGATTTGGATATAGCTGTCTTATAGACGGATCGGCCGATTAAGGGTCTAAGACCCATAAAAGCCACATTTATTATCCGATTTTGCTGAAATTTGTGTTAGGCCCTTCGATTTCTTTCTTCAATTTGGCCCAGATCGGTCCAGATTTGGATACAGCTGCCATATAGACCGATCTCTCGATTTAAGGCTTTGGGTTCACAAAGGCGCATTTATTATCCTAAGTCGACGAAATTTGGGACAGTGAGTTAAATTAAGCCCCTCGATATACTTCTGCGATATGGCAGAGATCGGTCCAGATTTGGATATAGCTACCATATAAACCCATCTCTCGATTTAAGTTCTTGCACCCATAAAAGGCGTATTTATTGTCCGACGTCGCCGAAATTTGGGACAGTGAGTTAGGTTAAGCCCCCCGATATACTTTTGCAATATGGCACAGATCGGTTCAGATTTGGATACAGCTGCCATATAGACCGATCTCTTGATTTAAGGCTTTGGACCCAAAAAAGGCGCATTTAATTGCCGATGTCGCCGAAATTTGGGACAACGAGTTATGTTAGGCCCATTGTTTTGCAACTTGGCCCAAATCGGTCCAGATTTGGATATAGCTGCCATATAGACTGATATCTCCAAATCGAATATTGGTCCAAATCGGAACATATTTTGATATAGCTGCTATAGGACATAAGAGTATACCCGTGGTGATGGGTATCCAAAGTTCGGCCCGGCCTAACTTAATGCCTTTTGACTTGTTTTATAGTGCGTTTTGGCAGTTATTCGTGTGTAAATTCGAAGTCGGTATTAGGCTTTAGGGCGAAGATTTTCATAATATTTATTTGTTTCAATGTTTGTTTGCTCAATGACCAGAGATTTTCTTTGCAAATGGAAAAGGAAAGCTAGAGATAGCAACACACACCAACCACTATGGGACGCGTTTTGTCTATGATTAGAAGACTTTTCAACCATATTATACGTGACGACTTCAAGGGCCGTAGCTTGGTATGTTGCATTTGTATCGTATTTATTGCGAAAGCGCAATACGACATTGACCATGTTCGACAATCCTGTCTATTAGCTGTACTTTTCCCAATGCATGTGTTTTCGTGTAATGGTAGATTTTTTGTCTACAACAAATTACACAACTCCCATGGTATGCACATGATTCATTGCATCTGTTGGAAGTTGTATTGATAGCTTTAAACGCTGGACTACGGCAACTGGTCTAGCTCCTGCTCTGTGTGCCCAGGTTCGAATCCCGGTCAGGCTCCACCGAATTTCTTTCTTCCAAGCCATCAATAGAACTACCAACATCATAGGCACTCAGTATTTAATCAAGAGTAGATGCCACCCGGCTTCTCACTGAGACTCTCCACTCGATACCGCTGATTGTCTGCGACTGTAGTTGCAGATAGTCAGTATAGAGCATTCTACTATCCGCAACCGGTGAACTCGGCCGAAAGATTCCAGCTAAGTTTCTCGTGATAACGGAGATCACCACAAAATTGGAACTCAAAGTTCCAGCCCGTATGATGTTCATAGTTATCCTATGCCTAAATAGGTTCATAACCTGGTATAGCTCCCGATTGCACTTCTTGAGCCTCTACAGGAAGTAATTCTTTTTGTTCGAAGACTTCTTCTGTAACCTTATACACACGTACCAAATGAATCGGTGTGTAACCTGATATAGCTCCCATATAAATTGGTCTCCCGATTTTAGTCCTTGAGCCCCTAAAGGCTGCAATTACTATCCGATTTGGGTATATAAATGCGGCTCGTCCGAACTTCGCACGCTTTTAATTTAGTTTAGGTGTATGTCAACCTAACCTAACCTTAATTTAATAGAAGATGTATAGCCGACTTCTTACAATATGTAGATTTACAGTTAAGTGGGACCTCAAGGATATATAATGTCTCCACTACTTGTGAAGGGGACTGAGGAAAATAGTCCCTCTAACGTAGACGCTGTTCGTTTAAGTTTGTTTAAAATACACACTCAGACACCATTCTCCTTGAGAGAACACAATGTTACATTCTCAGCAAATGTTAAATACCTGGACCGAAAACTATATTCTCCAAAATCTAAAATTTCGAAAAGGGTGAAAAAACTACTCTTGCTCTGTACACCTGCAAAAGGGCTATAGGCAATCGTAGATAATGTAAATCTCGTGTCATACAGTGTCTGTATGCTGCAGTTTAGTATACAACCCCTCGCCCTCACCCCATCTAGTGGTAGTGCGTCTAATAAAGAATTTTTCTCACCGTATTTGTGAATTTAACCTGTTGTAGTTGTTCATGTCTCTGTCACTGGTGTTCTGGTATAAAATAATGATGATTTTTTCATGCTTTTTTCCCTTAGTTGTGTTTGTTAAGCTCCTTAAATAGAATACAAAGCTGTCGTCCATCAAACTGTTGGTCCCTGCCTCACCCTCATTTAATCATTTTTAACAAGCAACAAGGACTAGTCGCCAAGTTCACCCCCTTCATCACCCCTTTATGTATGCACTGAATAGTGATGTCGACATTTCATGTAGACCATTCATCACTTGGCATTTTTCGATGAAAAGGGAAAGGCCAGAAATTAAAGGGAACAAAAAAAAAACAACAACAACAACAGCGGCAGCTGAAACAAAAAACCGAAAGTAGCTTTACACAATATTGTTAACGAAAAATTGCGGAATTTTGTATTGCGATGAAAAGGAAAACTGCGGACAAGGATAATAGAGTGCCACAGTGTTTGAAGTGCTGGCCACAGAAGTTTAAGGGTTTGAATCTTCAATTTAAACTTTTTTTATGAAGGATACATTGTTATTCAAAAACTACTTTGTGATATCGTCTATTCAAGACCCTTCTTTCTCTTGTGTAGCAATTATAAAGGGAATTTCATGAAATTTTATTCATCTTCACATATAGTCTACCTTAAAAGCACCACAGATCACTGTGCTTTTTGTCCAAATAATCTACTAACTGCCCATCCCTTATGTGACTGGTGTCAGTGATGGTGATGTGATGTTTTAGAAACAAATTGAATTTTTTGCTAGCGTGGCGAAATGAATGAAATAACTAAAAATATCTTTAATTGCAAGGGGTTTGGTAGTTTATAGTAGTATTATTCAAGTCATATAAAGATATACGTAGAGACATATTCTTAAATGTTTGAAAAATTATTTCTTATTGTTGGTGGTCTAGAAGTCAAATTTAACAAGAAAGAGCGTGCAAGTTTGGCCGGGCCGAATCTTATATACCCTCCACCATGGATCGCATCTGGCGAGTTCTTGGCGCAGTATCTCTTTTTAGGCAAATAAAGAATAATGAATATGGACGGAGGAGGAGGAGCTATATCAAGTTATAGTCCGATTCGGGGCTCCAGAAGCAAAATCGGGAGATCTGTTTATACGGAAGCTGTGTCAAGCTATAGATCGATTCAGACCATATTGCACACGTATGTTGAAGGCCATGGGAGAAGCCGTTGTACAAAATGTGTGCCAAATCGGATGAGAATTGCGCTCTCTAGAGGCTCAAGATCCCAGATCGGTTTATATGGCAGCTATATCAGGGTATCGACCGATTTGAGCCATACTTCGCATAAATGTTGGAAGAGTGATACCATAACACCACGTGCAAAATTACAGCCAAATCGGATAGGAATTGCACCTTCCAAAAGCTCAAGAAGTCACGACCCAAGATCGTTTTATATAGCAGCTATATCAGGTTATGAACCGATTTGAACCATACTCCGCACAGTTATTGAAAGTGATACCAAAACACCACGTGCAAAATTACAGCCAAATCGGATAGTAATTGCGCCTTATAAAAGCTCAAGAAGTCAAGACCAAAGATCGTTTTATATAGCATCTATATCAGGAAGTGATATCAAAACACTATTTACAAAATTTCAGTCAAATCGGAAGAGAATTGCGGCCTCTAGAGGCTCAAGAAGTCAAGACCCAAGATCGGTTTATATGACAGCTATATCAGGTTATGGACCGATTTTAACCCTTCTTAACACAGTTGTTGGATATCATAACAAAACTTAACCCTTCTTAACACACACCCTTCTTAACACAGTTGTTGGGTATCATAACAAAACACGTCGTGCAAAATTTCATTCCAATCTGATAAGAATTGCGCACTCTAGATGCTCAAGAAATCAAGCCCCAAGATCGGTTTATATGGCAGCTATATCAAAACATGGACCGGTTTGGCCCATTTACAATCCCAACCCACCTACACCAATAAGAAGTATTTTTGCAAAATTTCAAGCATCTAGCTCTACTCCTTCAAAATTTAGCGTGTTTTCGACAGAGAGACGGACGGACTACCCATGTCCGTCCGTCTGTCCGTCCATCGACTTAAAATGTCACGACGATCAACAATACATATACTTTATGGGGACTTAGACGCATATTTCGAAGTGTTACAAACAGAATGACGAAATTAGTATACCTCCACCCTATGGTGGAGGGTATAAAAATTGGATTTACAAGATCTAGCATAGATGTCAGTATAGATGTTGAAAGCCGTAACATAAGTCATTATCTAACAAGGAAAGACAAAAATCCGGAGGTGTAGTCTATGCACCTAACCTACGTCAAGATAAATTTTGTTATTAAAAATGGCAAAACCGTTTGCTGTAACAATAGAAAATCTGCTGACAAAGGGATAACAGTATTTTTTGCTAAAACAGCAAACACTTTTGGGCAACCCAATATTAATGTTGACAAAGGCAGTTTCAATAAAGTTTCATGAATGAGAAAAATACCAGTAGGCAAACGGAGATATGTGTTTCAGTAGATTGCACATAGAGTCCAAAAAAATTGAATAAAAAGTTAGCACAGGTAGACGCTTCATGACTGAACTTTGTCCAAATGGCATATGGACGTGTGTGTCTCGATGGATGTTTACATTTCGTATGTTTTTATACCCACCACCATAGGATAGGGGGTATATTCATTTAGTCATTCCGTTCTCAACGGAATTTCCGACCCTACAAAGTATATATATTTCGGATTGTCGTAAAATTCGTAGACGATTTAACCATGTCCGTGTGTCTGTCCGTCTGTCCATCCGTCTGTTGTAATTACTCTACAGCCTTCAAAAATTAAAATATTCAGACGAAATTTGACACAGATACGTCTTTTTGATCTTGCTGGTTAAGTTCTTGAACGGGCCAAATCGGACCATATTTGGATATAGCTGCTATATACACCGATTTTCCGATAAAGGGTCTAATGTCCATAAAAACTTTATTTTTATCCAATTTCGCTGAAATTTGAAATAGTGGGTAGTTTTAAGCCTCCCAACATCCGACTTAAATATGGTTCAGATCGGACTATATTTAGATATAGCTGCCATATAGACCGATCTCCCGATAAAGTGTCTGAAGACCATAAAAGCTTTATTTATAACCCGATTTCGCTGAAATTTGAAACAGTGAGTTATTCTGAGCCTCACTATATCCGACCTTGATATGGTTCAGATCGGTTTATAATTGGATATATCTGCCAAAAAGACCAATATTTTGTTCTACAAAATTGAATAGTGACATATCTATTAGACTGCCAAATGTCCCTGCCGAATTTGGGTGCTTAAGTTATCCCATTTTCACCGGATTGTGACGAAATGGGGTTTACATATATACCCGAGGTGGTGGGTATCCAAAGTTCAGCCCGGTCGAACTTAATCCTTTTTAGTTGTTTTCATGTAATATGTCATACGAATACCACAGATGTCATATAAATACTACAAAATCGGTAGCCACAATAGCCATGTGGAAAATATTCGCTTACAGCATAATTACTCATTGTCATTGAACTGATTTCCTTTGGAAAAATTACTAAAATATTCAAAACACATGACCAAAGGTAACATTTTATTAAGCAACATGGCAAACTACTCACATATCAATAAGTGCTGTCTGATTCAAATTAAACTCAATGATAAGGGACCTCCTTTTAATATACACGAGTCCGAACGGCGCACCACAGTGCGACACCCTTTGTGGAGAAGTCTTTGAATGGCATAGTTACTCAAAATGTCGCCAACATAAGAAGGAGATAACCACCGCTAAACATTTTTTCTAATCTTTTTGCCAGGATTCTAAGCCAGGCGTGTAGCGTCATAGGCGCACATACTAAACTGTGCGCTACGGTAGCCTCCAAAAAATATAAATAAAACATAAAAAACAAGTAGTTTAGGTTAGGTTGATTAAAGCCTACGAATAATAATCCTCCCCATGCCACTATGGACATGCACTGAAGCCAGTAATCGGCTTGTTGTCCGCTCTAAGTACTTAAAAGCAACCTCGAAACGGAAAATCTGAGTTGGGAATTCCGTGCTACTAACAAAATCCTTAATTTTGTTCCATACCACCCCCCTAAGTTGGTTCGTGTCTGGTGTTGTATCCTCACCTAAGTACCGGTTTCTGTTACCCACGAGAGCCGGGCAATGACATAAGAAATTCTCTAACATCTCATCACCTTCCCCACATGCCATAAATGAGCTCGTAAGCTATACTGACCTTCTTATTACTTTCTTTCGGTAATAGCCTTTTCTACTCACAGACCAGAATTCCCCATCGGATTATCGTTGTCCTACCGACCTTTTCGCAGTTCCACAGTGTGACATGGGCATTCATCGCCCACGCCCTTAACTCGCACTGCGTCGACCCGAAAGGCGGGTTTACCAAGTTTATTGGCGGCATTCCTCTGGCCTTCTCTGCCAAATCGCTTTAACACCACACCATCTCACACATTTCGTGATCGCCCGGCTCTCCGCTTGCAGGAACATATATGGTGAGGCAGTCAAAAACAGATCTCAGTCCCTGGGTTCTCAATGTACACTCCCAGGCCCATTCTGTCCTCCAGCTTCGATCCATCTATATGGCATGTACTTCCTGATGGCAATACCAGAGTTCCGTCAATCAAACAACAGTATTTGACACTCGACCGTAAGTGTCATCTCAGGTATCGGATCGGAAACCTCTTCTAATCCATCAGGGTTTTCTATCGTCGCCTCGACAACCGCAATGCTTTAAGTCTCCTAGCCACGGTGGCTTCCTCACACTTTATCTGTATGCCAATAGGTCGGATATTTAGAATAGTCTCCAGTGGCCGAGATTGACTTCGTATTTTGCAATTTACTCAAGCATTTCTGGTTCGATTTTAATTTTTATGCATGATTTGAATTTTTGACAAAAATTAAAACGACTTTGCCCCAAATAATGGCCACATCTGATTATTCGTTTAGATGTTATGCATACAGTTTTGGAAATCGAAAATTGTGAAAAAGTTGTATATTTTGCTCTATTTGGTTAAAAAGTGTTTTCATTGATTAGTCTGTATCGAAAAAGCTTGATTAAATGCCTTAATTATTTCTTAGCGATCCATGGTGGAGGGTATATAAGATTCGGCCCGGCCGAACTTAGCACGCTTTTAATTGTTTTTACTCCATACGTCCCCTACACATATGCAAAAAATTTTTGCTCCTAATAATATTTGTAGCTTTTACAGCAAATTTACTAAAAAAATGCTGATTTTGAAACCATCTTTCCTCGAAAGGGGTATTTTGGCGATTTTTGTAAAAAATTTCGGCAGAATTAATTTTAAGTTTTTTAAGAACTCCTTTATCTGCAAAACTCAAAGAGAATTATTTATTTTTATTTATTTTATCTCTACTTGTTTTTTTTTTTTTTTCTTAGAATCACAAGATAACACCTCACCTTTAACCATTGAAGATTTCAAAGAGTTTCTCTACCCGTTCTAAAATGGCATATTTCATACTAGCTTCTTTTCGATTTTCTCCCACTGTGCGACCCTATTCAACACTGAATGAGTGAATGAAACGCACCACAAGAAAAGCAGTGCCAACCACTACTATAACCCGTTTGTTTATATTCGGGATATTTTAAAACATTTTCGGACATTTGTTATGGTATGAAAAACAAAACTATATTTAGAAAATAGAAAAAGAGCGTTTTCGCAAACTGCCATTGTCTGTATAGGAAACGAGGAAATATTATTTAAAGGGTTTCCACAGAGCGTAGTGGCTTTTAGCTAAATTGAACGGAAGAGTAGATGGGTGTTAAAGTCATATATTTTGCATATCAAAACGGAAGTGTAGGTGGCGTATACTAGGTGACATAATCTTCATGATATTACTTACAGGAAAGAAACCAAATGGGGACATATATTGGGTTGCCCAAAAAGTAATTGCGGATTTTTTAAAAGAAAGTAAATGCATTTTTAATAAAAGTTAGAATGAACTTTAATCAAATATACTTTTTTTTTACACTTTTTTTCTAAAGCAAGCTAAAAGTAGCAGCTGATAACTGACAGAAGAAAAAAATGCAATTACAGAGTCACAAGCTGTGAAAAAATTTGTCAACGCCGACTATATGAAAAATCCGCAATTACTTTTTGGGCAACCCAACACAAAAAGAGTAGATATTGTCATATAATATCATTTTTTCCGGACATACCTAAGATTTAATTTTGAAAAAGTGTGTGTTTCCAAAAAATTTGCAATATAAGTGATATATCTGAAAAATCTATAGTTAAGGTCGGTACTATGTTCGTTTTTATACCCTCCACCATAGGATGGGGGTATACTAATTTTGTCATTCTGTTTGTAACTCCTCGAAATATTCGTCTAGGACCCTATGAAGTATATATTTTCTTGATCGTCATGATATTTTAAGTCGATCTAACCATATCCGTCCGTCCTTCTGTCTGTAGAAAAGACGCTAACTTTCGATGAAGTAAAGCTAGCCGCTTGAAATTTTGCACACATACTTCTTATTGGTGTGGGACAGTTGGGATTGCAAACGGGCCATGTCTAACATGTTTCGATATAGCTGCCATATAAAATGATCTTGGATCTTGAATTCTTGAGCCACTGGAGGACGCAATTCTTATCCGATTTGGCGAAAATTTTGCACGAGGTGTATTGTGCTTCCAACACCTGTGCTAAGTATGGTTGAAATCGGTCCATAACCTGATATACAATAGCTGTCATCCAAACCGATCAGTGATCTAAACTTCTTGAGCCTCTAGAGAGCACAACTTCTATCCGATTTGGCTGAAATTCTACACTACGTGATTTGTTATGACTTCCAACAACTGTGCTAAGTATGGTCCAAATCGATCTTTAACCTGATATAGCTCCCATATAAACCGATCTTAAATCTCGACTTCTTGAGCCACTAGAGAGCGCAATTCATATCCGATTTGGCTGAAATTCAACACGACTTATTTTGTTGTAACTTCCAATCGCTGTGCCTAATATGGTTCAAATCGGTTCATAACCTGATATAGCTGCCATATAAACCGATCTGGGATCTTGACTTCTAGAGGGCGCAATAATTATCCGATTTAGCTGAAATTTTATACAACGACTTCTCCCATGACCTTAAGCATACGTGTCAAATATGGTCTGAAGAGGTATATAGCCTCATACAGCTACCATATAAACCGATCTCCCCATTTTACTTCTTGAGCCCCTAAAGGGCGCAATTCTTTTTCGAATTGACTGAAATTTTACACAATGATCTTCAAAATTCAGTTCAATCGAATCGGACCATAAGTTGATATATCCTCAATGGCATAGCAAGTTCTATCCCTTATCTTTTTTTGCCTATAAAAGATACCGGGAAAAGAACTCGACAAATGCGATCCAGGTGGAGGGTATACAATACTCGTCCCGGACTAACTTAGCACCTTTTACTTGTTTACACTTGAAAACACTTGTTTTTGTTCTTTTGAAACACAACAAAAATCTCAGTGAGTACATTACCACAGTGATGGTGTAGGGTATTGTATGTTTGTGCATTTGTTTGCAATGTTAGAAAGGAGAAAAGTTTGACCGATTGATAAGTATACCGATCGACTCAGAATCACTTTCTGATTCGATTTAGCCATGTCCGACTGTGAGTTCATGTATTCTTGTAATCAAGGTACGGGTCGCGTTTGAAGTCTAATCGTCACGAAATTTCGCACATGTAATTTCTGTGGCCCAGGGAATGCTGTATATTTTGGTACAAATCGGTTCAGATTTGCACTTATAGAGCCGTAGCGCAGAGGATATCATGTCCGCCTATGACGCTGAACGCATGGTATTGAATCCTGGCGAGACCATCAGAAAAAATTTTCAGCGGAGGTTTTCCCCTCCGAATGCTGGCAACATGTGTGAGGTATTATGCCATGGAAAACTTCTCTCCAAAGAGGTGTCACATTGCGGCACGCCGTTCGAACTCGGCTATAAAAAGTAGGCCCTTTATCATTTAACTTAAACTTGAATCGGACTGCACTCATTGATATATGAGAAGTTTTCCCCTGTTCCTTAGTGGAATGTTCATGGGCAAAATTTGCAATTTGGTCATATATGTATCGCCTGATTTTCACTTATAAGGCCGTAATAGCTAAAATGTTCAACCAAACTCAATCACTTGCCGGCAGCACTTGGGGTGCAGACAAAGAAACCTTGTTGACCACGTACAAATCAATTGGCCGGTTTGAGGTAAGCTATGCAGCGCCAGTGTGGTCTCGTCAGCTCTGTGACACGCAGTGAAATAATATTCAGATTTGTCATACTGCCACCCTCCGAACTGCGACGGGCTGTCTCCTCAGTTCTCATGCGGACCACCTCCATCAGGAGACAAATATCCCACCTGGGCGAAGACATAACGACACGCTGTCTAAGCCATACCTTTTGGGCTGTTATAGCAGAGATCATCCCAATCATCATATTGTGGATAGATATCCACTGCCTAGAAGCCTTAAGGTAGATCTACATGATCTAGAGTGTGAGGTTTAGCGCTACAAGTGAGAACCTCTAGATCAAGGGGCTTATCAAGAGGGTCTAAACAACATTCATGCAGACATGGTAGCAGATGCGGTAAATAGCTACCAGGTAAAGGTGGTCCTTGGAGAAGGACCGTTTTCACCTGAAGAAATTGACCTCCCCCGCCAAACCAGAGTAGTTCTGGCTCAATTACGTTCCTGCAGATGCAGCCGCCTTAACTCCTACAGAGCAAATATTGATGCCGACGTGCAAGATGTATGTCCCGATTGTGACCAGGGACAACACGTTACACCTAACCTGTTTAACTCCCCAACCAGCCCACATCTTAGTCGCAGAGTTCTTGGATCTGGACACTCAACAGAATCAAGCAGACGAAAGATAGAACACAACAAACTGCTACAACAACAACAGCCAATCTGCATTGATTGTTTTGTCATCGATCTTAACATATGTGCATAATTGCATCATCATCGTTTCAGATTTGGATATAGCTCCCATATATATGCATCGCCCGATTAATACTTATAAAGTTGTAGTAACCATAATTTTGGTCCTACCTTTACATACGGTCTCAATATGCTTGCAAAATTTCATCAAAATCCGTCCAGACTTGTTTCGTTCCAGTTCCGGCATCTGTTAGACGCAAAAGCCGCTCAATGACGTAGAAATGCTCCTACGTCTTATTAACTTCCCCATATGCTATCACTTGCTGCACCAATTTTGAATAAGTGAGCTCGTAGTCCTATGTGTCCCGTTATGATACCAAAAGCTACACTGACCGCCTTCTTACTATCTTTCGGTAATACCCTGGTCCTCTCACGATCCAGATCACCCCATAGAATTTCCGCCATACTACCGAATGTTTCGCGTTCGTCGCCCACGTCCTTAACACGGACTGTGTCGACCCGAAAGGCTTCGGGTTACCAAGTTTTTTGATGGTAGTCCTCTGGCCTTCACTGCTAAATCGTCTGCCCTTTCATTCTCGCTTACTGCGTCACGGGCCGGTACCCAAACGATGCGGATTGTGCCATCCTCAAAGAAGGCGTTAATCCCCTTCTTATGTATATTCGAAGATTGTTCGTGAACTTACCTTTCCGCTTGTTATTACCCTTAAAGCAATTTTACTGTCCGTAAAGATGATCACACTCGACGTCCTCGCGTTGGCACCACACCACTTCACGTATTCCGTGATCGCCCGGATCTCCGCCCGCAGGACCGTATTGTGGTCAGGCAGTCTAAAACAAATCTAAGTCCTTGGGTTCTCAATGTAGACCCCCAGGCCCACTCTGACCTCTAGCTTTGATTCATCCGTGTAATATGATCTTCCAGATAACACTAGGGTTCCGTCAGTCCAAGATTGTGCCGCTGGCAGCAGTGCCTAGCACTCGACCTCACGGTTCATCTCAGGTCTCCGATCGGAAACCTCTTCCCTTCCTTCCAGGTTTCCTATCGTCGCCTCGTATAATCGTGGTATGAGATGATCCCATCCTCAATCTATATTCTCATCGTCCTAAGTCTCATAGCCGTTGTGGCTGCCTCATACTTAATCTGTATGTCAATGGGTGGGATGTCTAGGACAGTCTCCAGTAAGGATCCTCCAGTAAGGATCCTTACCCCTAAGAAGTATTGTAACATCGGCTGCATAACAGACGGGTTCAAATCCCTTCTCAGTCAGCATCCGTAATAGGTTATTTATGGTGGTCACCCAAAGTAGTGGCGATAAAATGCCCCCTGTGGCGTGCCCTGTGCCACTTTCTCCCTTATATTTATGCCACGGGACATGCAATTTATCCACATGTTCCTTAGCATATGGTTTATCCAGTCCCATCCGCTATTGGTCTAAAGATTTAGACATAGGTTCTATTTATTTGAAGTGGTAAGTAGACTAGGTGGAGTAGCGTATTTTATAGTCAGCTGCGCCCAACTTAAACCTTTCCTGACTGATTTTATTTAAATTTTTTCATAATTAACAACTGAATGCCCCACTGAATTAATTCAGCAACTCTTATCTAAAAAAGAAATTTCGAAAGGTGAACAGCTACCAGCTTTCAGAATTAAGTACGAAATTTAATTGAGGGCAAAACATACCACAAATACTGGCAAAACTCGTCAGAGCTAAAGTTTATGTCATTCTTTCTACACTCTTATTCTTAAATTCTGTTTATATTAATTCCTAATGCAAATAAATGTTTAAGGCACATAACAATTCACATTTTAAAGCCAACAATTTCTAAATGATATATACAAAACAAAACGTGAAGGTCAATATGACACTGACCAAATGCACACCTTGTTGGCATAAGGTCTTCAAAAAGTGCTCTCTAAAAGCTTGTAGCATACATTTAGGCAAACCATAGCAATAAAATATTATAAGCCTGCTTTAGGGCATCATTTATTCATATCTCACGCGTATGTACATATATACTACAATCGACATAAAGATGGAAAATTCGATAGAATGAGGAATATGGTGTCATTTTGTTGTGCTAAAAAAATTGGTTGGGCTTGTGGTTACATTTGTTTACTTGTGGACCTTAAGAAAAATGCCCAATGAAAATGACATAAAAAGGACATTTTTATTGTAAACAATAAAAATGTATTCATATACAATATTTACATTAAGAAATACACTACACTCAAAGAAATTTGTTAGTAAAAACAGCAAAAATGTTTGCTGTAACAGCAGAAAGTCTTTTGAGAATGGGACAGCAGTAATTTTTTGATAAAACGGCAAAAAATTTTTACTGTTTTCAAAAGGGAAAAAGCTAAAAAAATTCATAAATATTTCAAAAATTTCTATGTTCTATCTTATTTTTAAATTTTACAAGCATATGATGAACAATTTTTTCCAATTTGCTAATTTTTTAACGAATTTACATAGCAGCAGACAATACAACTTCTACTATATTATAAATATGGTTACGTTAGGTTTAAGTGGCAGTCTGCCATCAGACTTACTAAGTCGTCCATTGTGATACCACAGGAACAGAAGAAGGAATATATCTTCTAGTTCCTACCTTTGAACCATCCAGATGGCTTTAGAAAGCCCAATCACTTACGAATGTTCACATCACAGCTAAATCAGACAGGTTCTTAAAGAAATGAGAACCTAATGTGGAACTCCTTTTGACTGCTAGTGCGGGACACACATACATAAGTTGTTCTATAGTCTCTTCTTCTTCGATGTCCTCACAGCTTCTGCAAAAGTCGTTGATGGCAACCTTCAGTCTGTCAGCATGATTTCCTATTAGACAGTGACCTGTCATGACGGACACAATGACTGAGACGTATGTTCTAGCCAATGACAGCAAAGCAGTAGAATTCTTCAAATCTAGATTACGCCACATAGTTTTGGAATGCTCATTATGCCATTATATCTTAGCCATTCCACCACTTTCTTAATTGCAAGGATCTCCGCTTGATACACACTGCAGTGGTCGGGTAACCTTTTCGATATTACCAGTTCTAGATCTTTAGAGTACACCCCAAAGCCCACCCGGTCGTTTGGTTTAGAACCATCCGTATAGAAGACTATGTAGCTTCTGTTACTAGGGATATCGTAGTTCTATCAGGAATAGTGGTGCTATCGGTTCTATCAGGAATAGTGCTACTGTACTTTTCATCACAAATCGGATCAGGTAGGGTGTAATCCACACTGCCTGGAACATCGGATATTGTATCAAGGATAACACAGTGTCCGTAGCCGCCACATGATCAATGATAAAGCTGCCTTAACCTCACGGCAGTGGTCGCTGCAATTTGTCTAGCCACAATGTTCAAGATTAAAGATGTAGCATTAAATTCAACGCATCAGATGGTGTCGCCCTCAATGCGGCTGTGATGCACAAACAAGCCATCTTTTGGATACGGCTAAGTATTGAGCAGTAGGTGGATTTTTGAAGCGCCGTCCACCAGACCACAACACCATATAGCATTGTAGGTCTGACAACAGCAGTATGTACCCAATGCATGACACGCGGTCTAAGCCCCCAACTTTTGCCAATGGCTCTCTAGCTTTTAAACAAGAAACAAGTTAAAGTGTGATTTGTTCGTCCGGGCAGAATCTTATATACCCTCCACCTTAGGTCGCATTTGGCGAGTTTTTTTCCTGATATCTCCTTTTAGCCAAACAAAGGATAAAAGAAAAAAATTGATTTTATATTGGAGCTTTTCCAAGTTATAGTCCAATTCGGACCATAGTTCAATTGAATGTTGGAGACCATAATAGAAGTCATTGTGTAAAATTTCAGCCAATTCGAGTAAGAATTGCGCCCTTTAGGGGCTAAAGAATTAAAATAGAGAGATCGGTTTATATGGGAGCTTTTAAGCTATAGAGCGACTCGGACCATATTTGAGAAGTATATTGAAGATCATGGGAGAAGCCGTTTTACAAAATTTGAGCCATCGGATAAAAATTACATCCTCAGAAGGCTCAAGAAGTCACAATCTCAGATCGGTTTATATGGCAGCTATATCAAGTAATGGATTGATTTCAACCATATTTGACAACGTTGTTAGAAGTCATAGCAAAACACCTCATGCAAAATTTCAACCAAATCAGATAAGAATTGCGCCCTCTAGTGGCTTCACAAGTCAAGATTAAAGACCGATTTATATGGCAGCTATATCAGGTTATGGACCGATTTAGGGCATACCTAACAGAGTTCTTGGAAGTCATATCAAAGCACGTTGTGCACAATTTCAGCCAAATCGGATAGGAATTGCCCCCTCTAGACGCGCAAGAAGTCAAGACGCCAAAAAGCACGCTAACTTTCAAAGAAGTAAAGCTAGCCTCTTGAAATTTTGCACAAATTCTTCCTGTTTTTGTAGGTCAGTTGGGATTGTAAATGGGCTATATCGGTCCATGTTTCGATATAGCTGCCTTATAAACCGATCTTGGATCTTGACTTTTTGAGCCTCTAGAGGGCGCAATTCTTATCCGATTTGGCTGAAAAATGGCATGACGTGTATCGGTATGACTTCCAACAACTGTGCTAAGTATGGTTTAAATCGGTTCATAACCTGATGTAGCTGTCATATAAACCGATTTGGGTCTTGACTTCTTGAACCTCTTGAAGGCGTAATTATTATCCAATTTGGCTGAAATTGTGAACAACGGCGTCTCCCATAACCTCCAAAGTACGTCTCAAATGCGGTCCGAATCGGTCTATAGCCTGATACAGCTCATATATAAACCGATGTATCTTTTTTACTTCTTGAGCTTCTATAGGGCGCAATTTCTATCCGATTTGACTGAAATTTGGCATGACATGTTTTGTTATGACTTCCAACAACTGTACTAAGTATGGTTCAAATCGGTCCATAACCTGATAAAGCTGCCATATAAACCGATCTGCGATCTTGACTTCTTAAGCCTCTAGAGGGCGCAATTATTATCCGATTTGGCTGAAATTTTCTACAACGGTTTCTCTCATTCCTTCAACATACGTGTCAAATATGGTCTGAATCGCTCTATAGCCTGAAACAGCACAACAGAGATACCGGGAAAAGAACTCGACAAATGTGATCCATGGTGGAGGGTACATAAGATTCGGCCCGGCCGAACTTCACGCTTTTACTTGTTTAATTCAACATCAGCAAACAGTGTCTGCTGATATCGGCAGACTAATTTCTCTGGGTGTAACTCGAAAAAAACTCCAACAAAAATACTGCAAACAAATCTACAAACATTTCTACACACATAAATATTCAAGTAAATGTATTGGGAATTTTTGTTTATCCTTAACAATACCAAAGTGAGTAGAAATTATTATAGGCCTCATCCTTTCCAACTTCCCAAAAAGTGTGTATTTATGATATTTCCTTAAATGCCCACTTTGTGTATATATGTACTCGCAAATGTATTCGGAGCAAACACTTTTATGAACTTCATGACCTGCCTGGGAAGCATTTTTTTTTTCCTCCTGCAATATCATCGACAATAATTTATTACTCATTTGGATGGGAAATAAAAGTAAATATATCAAATTCTAGTCATTCAGCGGCCCAATCACCGATAGGCCTGTCTATATAAACAACAAATCCTTGCAAGTATCCTTCAACTGAAGTATCCATGTAGCAAATGTTCGAAAGGGCAACGAACGAAAATATTTACAAAAACTTTTGTGGCCCATTTTCCAATAAGACATGGTAAAGTCAATTATCCACCCAAGAATATGCCACAAGCAAACCTCCATCAAACTTTGAGGAAAAAAAATACACAAAGTTCTGAAAAGCCTAAATTATGTACGAGTTTGTTTTTCCTTTTCAACCTCTATCGAAAGCATATGCAAATCTGAATTTTGACTACACTCAAGAACAATTGTGGACTAAGGAGCATTCCTTGCTCACTCACCCCTCAGTGCTTATGTGAATCCCACCACATTCAACAGACACCAGTTCCATCATTTCGTTCTTTCTGTCATGTTTATTTGCTTTGAATGCAAATACCAGTTGTCCTGATTGTAGACAGACTTGTTTTCAAGTTTTGTTTATTTGCCAAGAATACTAATAAAGTAAAATTTTTGACATGTGCTGTTGGCTATGGGCAAATACTTTGCTAAAGTCAAATTATGTGTAGGAGGACCGAATAAGCGGAGTTTCCCGATTGAAATTATTATCAACAAGTCAAAGCGTGTTAAGTTCGGTCGTGCTGAATTTTTTATATCCTCTACTATGGACCGCATTTGTCAAGTTCTTTGCACGGATTCTCTTTTCAAGCAGAATCTTAACAAGTAAAAATGTCCTTAGTTCGGCGGAGACGAATATGTTGGGAACCCACCACCATTTATTCTGCTAAAAATGTACACAAAATAAATTGAGTTGAAGGGCATAAATTTAATCTAAGTACTAAATTTCTGACAATCCAGGCAAAAGTTAAAGCTTCTAGGAGCTGAATAAGCATAAACGGGAGATCGGTTTAAATGGAAGCCAGGACGATCGGTTTTAATGGAAGCTTATACTAGGTTATAGACCGTACTTGTGCATCGAACAAAAATTACGACTTCCAGGGGCTCAAGATAAATCTGTTTATAGACTGATTGGATATATGGAGCATGAAGGTATGATGGAAGCCTGTAGAGAAAGGCACATGCTGGTGCTGGAGCTTCAAAATGTGCAAAGACTGTCCTGCGACGGGATCATGGGGGCGTTAAGTTCCATACCACAATCGGATTTGAAGGCGATGCTGAAAATGCCACTTGTTAAACTTAGGATGCTGAAAGTAGTTGATGAAAGACGAAATAAGACACTTGATGCAAAATTTCAGCCAAATCGGATAAGAATAGCGTCATCTAGAGGCTCAAGAAGTCAAGATCCGATATCGGTTTATGTAATAAGAAGTATTTATGCAAAATTTCATGCACCTAGCCTTATACATTCGAAAGTTAGAATGCTTTCGACAGGCAGACAGACGGACGAACATGGCTAAACCGACTAAGAATGTCAAGCCATCATGAATATATATGCTTTGTTGTGTCTCAGATCAATAATTCGATTATTTCGTATTATAAACGGAATGGCGAAATTATTGGGTTGCCCAAAAAGTAATTGTCGGTAATATAGTAGTATATAGTCGGCGTTGACAAATTTTTTCAACGACTTGTGACTCTGTAATTGCATTCTTTCTTCTGTCAGTTATCAGCTGTTACTTTTAGCTTGCTTTAGAAAAAAGTGCGCGAAATTTTGTTTACATTTGTTTGTTTGGCGTTAATTTTAATATGGGTACCACATGTATTGAAAGAAATTCATTTAACAAACCGAATCAACGCTTGTGATATGCACCTTAAACGCAATGAATTCGATCCGTTTTTAAAACGAATCATAACTGGAGATGAAGAATGGATTGTTTACAACAACGTTAGTCGAAAACGATCATGGTCCAAGCATGGTGAACCAGCTCAAACCACTTCAAAGGCTGATATCCACCAAAAGAAGGTTATGCTGTCTGTTTGGTGGGATTGGAAGGGTGTGGTATATTTTGAGCTGCTTCCAAGAAACCAAACGATTAATTCGGATGTTTACTGTCAACAATTGGACAAATTGAATGCAGCCATCAAGGAGAAGCGACCAGAATTGGTCAATCGTAAAGGTGTCATATTCCACCAGGACAACGCTAGACCGCACACATATTTGGTCACTCGCCAAAAACTGAGTGAGCTTGGCTGGGAACTTTTGATGCATCCACCATATAGCCCTGACCTTGCACCATCAGACTACCATTTATTTCGATCTTTGCAGAACTCCTTAAATGGTAAAACTTTCGGCAATGATGAGGCTATAAAATCGCACTTGGTTCAGTTTTTTGCAGATAAAGGCCAGAAGTTCTTTGAGCGTGGAATACTAAATTTGCCAGGAAGATGGCAAAAGGTTATCGAACAAAATGACAATTATATATTTAATTAAAGTTCATTCTAAGTTTTATTAAAAATGCTTTTACTTTCTTTTAAAAAAAATCCGCAATTACTTTTTAGGCAACCCAATAGTATACCCACATCCTATGGTTTGGCGTTATTATCGGCCGGACCGAATTTTATATTCCCTCCATCCGGGATCGCATTTGATACATTCCTTGATTGACATTTTCAAATATATAGGAGACACATAAAGCTATGGACCGATATAGACTTCAGCGTTTTGAACAAAGCGATATCGTTGGCGCTGTAAAGTCTAATGCCATTGATTCTGATGGAATTGACCAAAGATTTTTTAGGGTTATTCCACCCTTTTTCAATCGTACATGTGTCATCTTTTTAACAATATTATTTTAAGGAGTTGCTATCCACAGTCGTGGAAACGGGCAAGGGTAGTCCCAATACCAAAGAATAACCAGGAATTTAGGCCAATAGCAATACTTCCATACATCTCTAAGATATTTGAGACTCTAGTCAAACGGAAAATATCAGGATATTTTGCGAATAATTCGCTGCTAACAGATTTTCAATCTGATTTCCGGCCAAAGCACAGTTACACTACTGCACTTTTGAAAGTGGTTGAAGATGTAAGGAGTGATATTGACATCGATAAAGTTACCATTCATGTTCTTTTAGATCATTCGAAGGTATTTGATTCCGTTGATCCCAATATACTTTGCCTTAAACTGACACATTTATTTAAATTTTCTGAAAGAACAACGGATCTTATATTTTCCTCTCTTTCGAATAGAAGCCAATCGGTATGTGTTGATAGCCGGTGTTCTAGTTATCTTCCAGTCTCAAGAGGTATTCCACAGGGGTCTGTATTGGGCCCTCTCCTTTTTGTCCTTATATAGCAATGACCTTTCTGGACAGTTGCGCAACTGTGGTATTCATATGTATGCCGACGATGTACAGCTGTATATGAGCTTTTCACCGAAGAGGCTGATCGATGGTGTGCTTCGCCTTAATAGTGACTTGGATAGGATAAACACATGGGCAAACGCCAACGGACTACTTTTAAATCCAACAAAGTCAAAGTGCCTTGTGATTGGTAGGAATCGGGTGACAATTCCGCCCAATCTTGATGTGGCAAGTGCCTACGCCCCAATTGAGATTGTTTCATCTGCTAGAAATCTTGGGTTGGAGTTTGATGATAGACTTTCTTGGAAGAATCATGTCAGAACGACAGTGGGAAGGGCCAATGGCGTTTTACGAAAGTTATATATGAGTCGACAGTATACCCCTTTGTCAATAAGAATGCTTTTGGCTAGGACATTTATTCTGCCGAAACTAGTATACTCTTGCAAAGTTTTTTACGGTTGTGATGTAACTCCTTTAACGATGTCGTTAGATTCATTTTTGGTTTGCGTAGCAGAGACCGGGTATCTGACTTTGCCAGAGAAGTATTAGGTGTCTCATTTAACTCGTTCGTTAAGATACGCTCGTTGCAAATGATCCACAAGATTATTTATACCAATGAACCGTCATATCTGGCTTCTGTATTGCTTTTTGCCAACTCTACAAGAGGTAAATAAGTAATGCAAATACGTCATCAACATCGTGTATCTGAACATCAGTTCTTTGTTAATGCTATACGTCTCTGGAATAATCTTCCCAATAGTATTCAAATAATAAGTAATGAACTACAGTTCAAATCTTCGATTTATAATCATTTTAATGAATTATTGGTTTTGTCTTTTTTACAATTATTCATTAATTTATTTTGTCAGTAACTTTGATTAATCTGTTAAATTTTCTTTTTTAAAATTTTTTTTCAATCTTCTTTCATTTCAATATTGTATCGGTAACTTTGCTTAAATTGTTAAATATTTTTTACCAATTATTGTTCTATTTAAATGAAAACTTGTTGAACTCATTGTATTTATCAATTTAACAACCCGTGCTTTATATAAGAGATTGTCTTTTATATGGGTTTTATCATAATAAAATACAAATACCGTACTTGTCATGACTGCTAGAAGTCATAAAACAATACCACGTTTAAAATTTCAGCCAAATCGGATTATAATTACGCCTCTAGAGGCTCAATAAGTCAAATCGAACGATCGGTTTATATGGGAGCAACATCAGGATAAGAATTGCGCCCTCTATAGGCTCAAGAAGTTAAGATCCAATATCGGTTTATATGCCAGCTATATTAAAATATCGACCAGATGTCCCGCAAGCCTTTCCGCTCTAAAATTTTCCAAGATATCTCTGTGCACTGGCACCAAAAACAAGTGAATTTTGAACTGTTCAGCCATCATGTTGAGAGATCTGCAACAGTTGAGGGTGGTTCTTGAATTCAGAAATATATTCCCCAGCGATTTTATGGCTGCCTAGATGTCTGAGAAAATATTTATGCCAATCGTTGTTACGACAACGATTGTTCTTTAATACCAAGCAGTTTGGGTTACATTCTCAATATGACCAGGCCTATTTTCTCAGAGTGCATCCAAGATTACGAAATAGGGCAAACTTCTAACATATCAATGGGTGTTGTTCAATTCGGGTTTGAAATCAATGATAAGTGCCCTCCTTGTCACCGTAGCGCAGAGGTTAGCATGTTCGCCTGGGTTCGAATCCTGGCGAGACCATCAGAAAAAATTTTCAACGGTGGTTTTCCCCTCCTAATGCTGGCAACATTTGTGAGGTACTATGCCATGTAAAACTTCTCCCTAAAAAGAGGTGTCGCACTGCAGCACGCCGTTCGGACTCAACAAAAAAATTGGAGGTCCCTTATCATTGAGCTTAAACTTGAATCGGACTGCACCCATTGATATGTGAGAATTAAGCCCCTGTTCCTTAGTGGAATGTTCATGGGCAAAATTTGCATTTGGTGCCCTCCTTTTTAAAGCAAGGTCCGAATGGCGTGCCGCAGTGCGATATCTCTTAGAGAAGAACTTTTTGCATGTCAAAGTGCCTCAAAAATGTCACCAGCATTAGGAGGTGATAACCGCAACTGTAGCTATTTCTTTATTAATACCCACCACCGTAGGATAGGAGGTATATTCATTTAGTCATTTCGTTTGCAACACATCGAACTATAAATTTTCGACCCTTCAAAGTATATATATTTCGGATCGTCGTAAAATTCTAAGATGATTTAACGATGTCCGTGTGTCTGTCCGTCTATCCTTCCGTCCGTCTGTTGTAATCACTCTATAGCCTTCAAAAATTGAGATATTGAGCTGAAATTTGGCACAGATACCTCTTTTTGATGCACGCTGGTTAAATTCTTGAACGGGCCACATCGGACCATATTTGGATATAGCTGCTATATAGACCGATTTTTCAATAAAGGGTCTAAAACCCATAAATGCTTTATTTTTAATCCGATTTCGCTGACTATTTGAAAGAGTGAGCAGTTTAAGGCTTTCCGATATCTGACCTAAATATAGTTCAGATCGGACAATATTTAAATATAGCTGCCATATAGACCGATCTCCCGATAAAGGATCCAATGCCCATAAATGCTTTATTTAACTCACGATTTCGCTGAAATTTGCAACAGTGGATTATTTTAAGCCTCCAGACATCTGACATAAATATGATTCAGATCGGACTATTTTTAGATATAGCTGCCATATAGACCGATCTCCCGATTTAAGGTCGAATGCCCATAAATGCTTTATTATTTATCCGATTTCGCTGAAATTTTAAACCGTGAGTTGTTTTAGACTTTCCAACATCTGACCCAAATATGGTTCAGATCGGACTATATTTAGATATAGCTACCATATAGACCGATCTCCCGATAAAGGGTCTAATGCCCATAAATGCTTTATTTTTTATACGATTTCGCTGAAATTTGAAACACTGAGTAGGACTAACGACATCTGACCCAAATATGGTTGAGATTTCGTTGAAATTTGACGCAGTGACTTATGTTAGGCTTGTCGACATCCGTGTCCTTTATGGTTCAGATCGGTTTATATTTGGATATAGCTGCCGAAAAGACCAATAATTTGTTCTACAATATTGAACAGTGACTTATATTTATTAGACAACTCAAAGTCCGTGCCGAATTTCGGTGCATAAGTTATCCCATATTCACCGGGTTGTGACGAAAGGGGGTATATAGCCGAGGTGGTGGGTATCCAAAGTTCGACCCGGCCTTTTAACCTGTTTTAACATCCTACTAAAATTATACAATACATTCTTTATGGAATGATTTTACACACTGCAATATATAACGTAACTAATGTTAAAACTTACGTTAGAAACGTGTGTTAAACATCAAATATGAGAATCATTGAAACAATTTACTATCCTTGTTTAAAACTTTTGCAAATTTAAAATTTTGCAAAATCATGGCCGCACATAATATTTTATCATGAACTATTTAAATTTTCTTGCTGGAATATGTATCTTTTGGTATCTTTTGCGAAACGCCACTTTTGACTTGTTCTATTTTTATATACACTTAACATAATAGCCTTTGAGAAAAATATTTGCATTTGTTCTTCGCCAACATCACCCCCTACCCACAATAAAAACAACAACCTGATGAACTCTTGGCTCATCCCCACCAGAACAAAGGCTCTAGAGAAGTGTAGTCAAATTTAAGAAAAAAAAATACAAGAATTCAAACCTGTAGAAAGAAGAAAAACAACAAACACAAATGGCTTCAACATGAATAACAAAGAAACAAAAAACAAAACGTAAAGAAATGTGAAAAAAACAACACGTAAAGAAATGTGGAAGTAGAAGTAGTAGTAAAAAATGCCTAAGGCGTGGTAGTTGAGCTTCTGCTTTTGCTACCATCGTTATTAGCACACACACACACAAAGCAAAGGAAAAACGTCTTCCTTTACTGGCCCACTCTCTCCCATTGGCACACACACACGCAAAAAGTCACACACATAACAATTGTTATGAAAACAAACCACTAATACATGAGTAATCAAAGGTGACCATAAAGAGATTTCTGTTCACGTTCCCAATATGCATAACTTTATTTTTCGTGTGTGTGTGTGCTTTGCTTGAGGGTTTTGGTGAGCATAGTCGTATAATAGGGGGGATTATTGAAAGAGGGACTCAACTGATAGAGACAATAAGCAAAGCAATGCATCCAGGATAGAAGATAGGTTAAAAGTTCTTTGATATAAGTAAAAGGATTTGTGCGTACACAAAAACGTTTGATATCCGAAACATGTCTTTGGCTTTTTGTTTTGCCATGAAGATATGTTTGGAATAAGAAAACTACAGTTATAATAGCGTTATCTTTGTACCCCTTTATTATCAAATGTGACACCTTTTTTCGGCGATGACACTAAAGTGTCATTTTCTTATTGTGCCTCAAAATACCATAATTTTTTGGTTTATGGGCCACTTTTTACACCCTCTACCATAGGATGAGGGTACACTAATTTCGCTTTTACTTTTGCAACTACGCACAACTAGTCGTCAGACTAATTATTGAGGAAGAGACGGATAAACTAGAGGGATGCACAGTTTAAGTTATGGTAGGTGCTGTTAACTCGGATTCAGGCAGCGACTGTGTCAATGAAACAGTCATCGCAGCCGAATCGAGAGATGAGGGCATCGGGATGACAGCAAAAGCGATGAGCGATGGCTTTGCTAAGCTCACAAGCAGACCAAGAAAGCGATCTGGTGCACGACGAACGAGATAGAGGAGTATGTACCGGGAGCGAAATCGGGTGCAAGTACAGGATGCTAGAAGGGATAGAACTGACATTCCAAGCATTTCTACGGAAGCTGGAAAAGTAATCAGATCGAAGAGCAAAACACTGCTAAAATGCTGAAGAAGAAAAAGAGCTCCCCGCTTTCAAGTATTCTGGGAAAACCAAGACAGCCATCCCGCAATGGAGACTCCAGACAGTGTCCTGCGGAGGTAGACAAAGCCGGAACAGGAACAAAGGAAGCGCGCACGGCCCCTGAGTCTTCATGGAGGACTGTGACTTCCAATAGGAGGCAACAGCCACCACGGAAGGGGAAATGGTCGCTGAGAATGGTAAGAAGAATTACTCCACAGTGGCAAAGAAGCACAACAGAGATGAGCTGACTTATGAAAGTCATCAATATCGATTATGCATCCACCAGATCATCGGTCCCAAGTGGAGGATCTGGTAAACGATCGGATTTTTGAACATGTGTGGAACTCTGTAGAGGGTCCACCCATAAAAATAATGAGCTGCGAGTTTAGAGGGGAAATCTTTACGCTGCGTTTTGCGTCGACGGAATGTATTGATACCATCAAACAGCTCGTCAGAGGTATTCACGCTCCCTGGGAGAGCGCAAAGCTCGACCAGGTGAGAAAGATGGATATTCCCCAGTGCACAAAGGCTACGATCTTCATCAAGGGATGGGGCAGTTTATTTGCGTCGGGACGCATGTTCGGAGTCTTGGGCAAGCAAAAAAAAAGGTATGGTCGCAGAGAAGTGGGAGATCTTCCACAGGGAGGAAAAGGAGGAAGGAACTTTGTTTGTGGTTGGCATTGATCAAGTCTCCTTTACAAGTTTGGCTAAAACTAATGGCATGGCGCACTTAGGGAGCAAAGCTTTCTTTTTAAGATTGGAAAGACTAGGATAGGCAGAATTTTTCATTTTGCGACATCAGGCCGTGCAGTGGCAGGTGACTCAACACCGCCTAACAAACAGGGGGCCGACAACGAGACAATCACGGCATCTCTCAATATTGAAAAGATTAGGAGAAACAAAGATCCTAATACTAAAATATCAGACAGTGCAGTGGCGAGAGACCCAACACAGCCTAACAAACAGGAACCCGACGACGGACCCATCACCGACTTAAAGATTTGAGCAATACGTCATTTTACACGAATGAGTCAATGATAGAGGACAGAGTGAGCCTGGGGGTCTACATTGAGGACCCGGGGATTGAGATCTGCATTAGACTGTCTGACCATAATACGGTCCTAAAGGCGGAGATTCGGGCGATCACGGAATGCGTGAGGTGGTGTGGCGCTAATGAGAGGTCGTCGAGTGTGGACATATTTGCGGACAGTAAAATTGCCATAAGGGCAATAACAACCAGGACGGTCGGGTCACGAACAGTCTTGCAGTGTCGGATGTATATTTACGCTTTCTCTGAGGATGGCAAAAACCGCATTGTTTGGGTGCCGGACCATAATGGAGAAAGGGGGAATGAAGGGGCAGACGATTTAGCGATGAAGGCCAGAGGACTGCCGAAGCCTTTGGGGTCGGCGCCGTCCAAGTTTAGGGCGTGGCTATGAATGCGCATGCAACATTGTTTAACAGCAAAACGATCAGTAGGACAACGAAAATCCTATAGGGGGATCCAGATCGTCAGAGGACGAAGCTATTACTAAAAGGAAATAATAAGGAGGTCAGTATAGCATTTGGTATCATAAGGGGACACATAGGACTACGAGGTCACTAATGCAAAAACGGTGCGGCAAGTGATAGCATGTGTAGGACATGCGGGAAAATAATACGACGTCGGATCATTTCCTTTGTCATTGCCCAGCTTTCGAGTCTAACAGATACCGGAACTTAGGTGGGGACACAATACCAGACATGAACCAACTTAGGGGCGCGGTATGGAAAACAATTAAGGGTTTTGGAAGCAGCACGGAATCCAAACTTAGATTTTCTTTTCGAGGTTACTTTTTAGTTTTTAGAGTGCACAACAAGCCGATTACTGGCATAGTTGTATGTCCACAGTGGCATGGGGCAGATTAATATCTGCACCCTCTTTTCAGCCTAACCAACAAAAAAAAACTTTCGGTCTGATCTGAGACCGAACAAAGTATATATATTCTGGATCGCTTTGATTTACCATGATTTGAGTTAGCCATGTCCGCCCTTCTGTTGAAAGAATGCTAAATTTCGAAGGAATAAAGCTGGGAGCTTAAAATTTTGCACAAATACTTCCCATTAGTCTAGGAGTACTTTTTATATCCTTTTTTTACTTGTAATAGTCATTACATAAAATATCTAGTTGTATTGTTTGTACCTGGCAGCCATTTGTGCGTTGCTCTAATGAAATTTGTCATATGACATACTAGCATTTTTGTACTTAAGGCGAAACATTAAAAATTTTCACTTTCCAAGTTTACCTAACTGGTCAATATATGGCTCAGCCAAACAAAAAGAAAACAAGTAAAAGCGTGATAAGTTCGTCCAGGCCGAATCTTATATACCCTCCACCATAGATCGCATTTGTCGAGTTCGTTTCCCGATATCTCATTTTATCAAATAAAGGATGAAAGAAAAGAATTGCCATAATATTGGAGCTACATCAAGTTAAGGTCCGATTCGGCGCATAATTGAAATGAATATTGGAGACGATAGTAGAAGTCATTGTGTAAAATTGCAGACAAAACGAGTAAGAATTGCGCCCTTTAGGGGCTCAAGAAGTAAAATAGAGAGATCGGTTTATATGGGAGCTGCACCAAGCTTTGGACCGATTCGGACCACATTTGACACGTATGTTGAAGGTCATGGGAGAAGCCGCTGTACAAAATTTCAGCTATAAAGGATAATAATTACGCCATCTAATGGTTCAAAAAATAAGATCCTCGATCGGATTATATGGCAGCTATATCAGGTTATGGATCTATTTGAACCATATTTGGCATAGTTGTTAGAAGTCATAACAAAACACGTCATGCGAAATTTCAGCCAAATCGTATAAGAATTGCGCCCTCTAGTGGCTCAAGAAGTCAAGATCCAAGATCAGTTTATATGGCACCTATATCAGATTATGGAACGATTTGCACCATACTTGGCACAGTTATTGGTAGGCATAATAAAATGCGTCGTGCAAAATTTAAGTCAAATCGGATAGGAATTGCTCCCTCTAGAGGCTCAAGAAGTCAAAACCCCAAATAGGAATATATGACAGCTAAATCAGGTTATACACCGATTTCAACCATACCCAACACAGTTGTTGAAAGTCATAATAAAACTCCTCATGCAAATTTCAACCAAAGCGAAAAAAATGTGCCCTCTAGTGCCTCAGGTTATGCACCGATTTCAACCATACCCAACACAGTTGTTGAAAGTCATAATAAAACTCCTCATGCAAATTTCAGCCAAATCGAAAAAAATGTGCCCTCTAGTGGCTCAAGAATTCAAGATCCAAGATCGGTTTATATGGCAACTATATCAAAACATGGACCGATATAGCCCATTTACAAGCCCAACCGACCCAAACTAAAAAGAAGTATATATGCAAAATTTCAAGCGCCTAGCTTTACTCCTCCGAAAGATAGCGTGCTTTTGACAGACAGATGGACAGACATGGCTAGATCGACATAAAATGTCGCGACGATCAAGAATATATATACTTTATGGGGTCTCAGACGCATATTTCGAGGTATTACAAATAGAATGACGAAATTAGTATACTCCCATCCTATGGTGGAGGGTATAAAAATACTGTGTGTAAGAATGTGTTTGTACCAGTGAGGAGCACCCAATTGCAATTATTTGCAAGCCCACGAGACAGCTTGGGATTATTTTCTAGTGTATGTACAAGGTAATGTGCAATAGTGTGAGTATTTTTGATAACCACTTGTCTATTTAGATATAGCTGCCCTCAAATACTCACCCTTTCTCTCTAGTAGGAGAGATACAGAGAATATTTATTGGTCCTGTACACGAGTAACCGTTTGCGGCTTTCGAAACACTTTTTCCATTAAAGAGTGTTTGGTTATAAAACAAAAGAAAGGACATTTTAACGTAGGCGAAGCTGCTCAACGGTTTACAATAAACAAAATGAGTTACGTTCAATAATTCAACATTTATGGTTAACGTCTGATACGTTGAAGCGGAACGTTACACGGTTAGATAAGGTTAGATTTAAGTGGCAGTCTGCCATCAGACACACTTAGACGTTTTCGTCCATTGTGATACCACAGGAACAGAAGAAGGAAGATGCCTTTAGTTCCTAACGTTTAACCATCCAGATCGCTATAAAAAGCCCAATAACTTGCGAATGTTAACATCCGCTAAATCAGACAGGTCCAAAAAGAAATGAGAACCTAAATTGGAACTCCTAACTGCTAGTGCGGGAAAACACCCACAGAAGATGTTCTATAGTCTCTTCTTCTTCGATGTCCCAACAGCTTCTGCAAAAATCGTTGCTGGCAACCTTCAGCCTGTCAGCATGTTTTCCAATTAGACAGTGACCTGTCATGATGTGTCCATCATCAATGACTGAGACGTTTGTTCTAGGCAACGACAGCAAAGCAGTAGACTTCTTCAAGTCTAGATTACGTCACCTAGTATTGGAATGCTCACAGCCCCCTCTTTGTGACCATCTTTCATTCGTTGTCCTTCGGGCCTGGTCCTGAAAACTTAGCTTACATGTCGCCAGTGTCCCTGGAATGTGTACCGTAGTTCCTAGTCTCGAAAGCTTATCCGCTTTACAATTCCCTGGGATATCTCTGTGGCCCGGCACCCTGAACAGGTGAATTGTGAACTGTTCAGCCATCGCGTTGAGAGATGTGCGACAGTCGTGGGCGGGTTTTGTGTTCAGAAATACATTCTCCAGGGATTTAATGGCTGTCTGAGAAGATATTTATACCAATCGTCGTAATGACATTATATCTTACCCATTCCACCACTTCCTAAATTGCAAGGATCTCTGCTTGATACACACTGCAGTGGTCGGGTAACCTTTTCGATATGGCCAGTTCTAGATCTTTAGAGTACACCCCAAAGCCCACCAGGCCGGTTAGTTTGGAACCATCCAGATGGAAGTCGATATAACTTCTGTTACCAGGGATATCGTAGTTCCAATCGGCTCTATCAGAAATAGAGGTACAGTAATTTTTATCAAAAAGCGGCTCAGGTAGGGTGTAATCCATACTGCCTGTTACATCGGCAGAGAAAGCTCCCTTAACCTCAATGCAGTAGTCGCTGCAATTTCGATAGCCACAATGTTCAGAGGCATAAGATGAAGCATTAAATTCAGTGCATCAGATGGTATCGTCCTCAGGGTGGCTGCGATGCACAAAGAAGCCATCCTTTGCATCCGGTTAAGTTTTGAGCAGTAGGTGGACGTTTGAAGTGCCGTCCACCAGACCACTACACTGTATCAAGGATGACACAGTATCCGTAGCCGCCACATGACCAATGAGAAAGCTCCCTTAACATCAATGCAGTAGTCGCTGCAATTTGGGTAGCCACAATGCTCAGAGGCATAAGATGAAGCATTAAATTAAGTACATCAGATGGTGTCGTCCTCAGTGTGGTTGTGATACACAAAGAAGCCATCCTTTGGATCCGGTTAAGTATTGAGCAGTAGGTGGATTTTCGAAGCGCCGTCCTCCAGACCACTTCAACATATAGCATTATAGGTCTGACAACTGCAGTATATACACAGTGCAGGACACGCGGTCTAAGCCCCCAACTTATGCCAATGCCTCTGTTGGAAGTGTATAGGGCAAGAGTGGCCTTTCTAGCCCTTTACAAAATATTGGATTTGAAGTTCGATTTCCTGTCCAGCAAAACACCCTGGTATTTTGCACTTTCTGTAAATGGAACATTCTCCCCACCCAACGAGACAGGTTCCACTGCAGGAGACTTCTATCTCCTGCTGAAAAGAACTACTTCTGTCTTGCACGGATTTATACCCAGACCACTTTCGGTAGCCCACTTTGTTATTGCACGTAGTGCTATCTGAATCTCTTAGAGTGCTGGGAAACTTTCCCCTTACCGCAATTGCCACGTCACCAGCATACGCGACCCCTTTTACGCCATTTTCTTCCAGAGACAATAATATATTGCTAATGGCTATTTTCCAAAGTAGAGGAGACAGTACACCTCCTTAACATGTTTCACGGTTACAATAATAGTTAAAACCTTGTGGTAAAAGTATTTTGTTTGTCGAAAATATGTCCCAAACGTTTTATTTTTATATCCTCCACCATAGGATGGGGGTATACTAATTTCGTCATTCTGTTTCTAACTACTCGAAATATTCGTCTGAGACCCCATAAAGTATATATATTCTTGAACGTCGTGACATTTTATTTCGATCTAGCCATGTCCGTCCGTCTGTCCGTCGAAAGCACGCTAGCTTTCGAACAAGTAAAGCTAGCTGTTTGAAATTTTGCACAAATACTTCTTATTAGTGTAGGTCGGTTGGGATTGTTAATGGGCCAAATCGGTCCATGTTTTGATATAGCTGCCATACTGACTTCTTGAGCCTCTAGAGGGCGCAATTCTTATCCGACTGGATATCCAACTACTGTGCCAAGTATGGTGCAAATCGGTCCATAACCAGATATAGCTGCAATATTAACCGATCTTGGGTCTTGACTTCTTGAGCCTCTAGAGGGCGCAATTCTTACCCGATTGGAATGAAATATTGCACGGCGTGTTTTATTTTGATATCCAACAACTTTGATAAGTATGGTTTCAATCGGTTCATAACCTGATATAGCTGCCATATAAACCGATCTTGGGTCTTGACTTCTTGAGCCTCTAGAGGGCGCTATTCTCGTCCGATTTGATTGAAATTTTGCACGTAGTGGTTTGGTATCACTTCCAACAACTGCACTAAG
This sequence comes from Stomoxys calcitrans, assembly GCF_963082655.1. Taxonomy (NCBI): domain Eukaryota; kingdom Metazoa; phylum Arthropoda; class Insecta; order Diptera; family Muscidae; genus Stomoxys; species Stomoxys calcitrans. The sequence continues at coordinate 177,688,331 of NC_081553.1, forward strand.
TATTGTTCAAATCGGTCTATGTTTTAATATAGCTGCCATATAAACCGATCTTGGGTCTTGACTTCTTGAGCCTCTAGCGGGAGCAATACTCGTCCGATTTGACTGAAATTTTTCATGAGGAGTTTTGTAATGACTTCCAACAACTGTGCTAAGTACAGCGCAAATCGGTCAATAACCTGATATAGCTGCCATATAAACCGATCTACGATCTTGACTACTTTAGCGTCTAGAGGGCACAATTCTCATCCGATTTGGAATAAATTTTTTACAACGGCTTCTCTCATGACCTTCAACATACGTGGCTAATATGGTCTAAATCGATTAATAGCTTGATACAGCTCCTATATAAAGCGATCTCACGATTTTGCTTTCTGAACCCCAACAAGGCGCAATTCTTATTCAATATTCTTTATTTGCCGCAAAAGAGATACCGCGCATAGAACTCGACAAATGCGTTCCATGGTTGAGGGTATATAAGAACTTATCACTTACATGATTTCAGTGCAATGATTGAGATCGGAAGCAGCCTGATCATAATAAGGTCCTGCACACGAAGATCCAGGAGATCATGCGTGGACTTCATAAGGGATAGTAAACTCACCATCAGGCCTATAACAACTTGGACGAAGAGATCAGAGGTAAAGCATTTTATGATTTCTATATATGAAAAAATATGATGATAGGTCCATTGTCATATAAATTTATTCGTTTGAACATTGCAGTGATTTAAGCTGAGGGACGGATGGAAACACCTTTTCACCATATTTTGTTTTTTACCCCACCCTATTACATTCTTCTAAAAACCATAATTTTTGGTATGTGGCTGTGGCTATAACTTTTGCAACCACACACATTCGTTTCAATCAAATGCCACAAAATATGGAAATATTTTTTTTGGTGTGTCCTTTTGGAATTTTTGTAACGATTTCCTTCCTCATTTGCTTTAAAGTTTTCTTCGATTTTCTTGGTTATTCTTGTGGCAAATAAAATTCCTTCGAGTCGTTAACGACCATGCTGCTGTTAAAATTTATGAATGTCTGGCTGGATGTTTATGAGGGAATTTATGAGATGCGAAGGCGAACTTGGGATTTCCCCTAACCCAGGTAGGGACTATACGGATCGCGTTTTATATTTTGGCAGCACGATATAAAGTGCTACACTTGTCATTTCGTTTATGGCGAAAAGTTTGTTTTCGGGGTGGCCAAGTGGCCATAAAGTTTTATTTTATTGAAAGAGTTTTGCCGAACTGAAATGTGTTATGGCTTCAAGAAATGTTTGTGTGTTTGCCTGCGTGCAACAATGCGAAAACGAATATTTTTATCCAAAGGGGAAATACTGTTATTTGTAACATCAACAGAAAGGCATAAAAACTTTTGAAAATGAATTAATATCTGTTTTTAAAATGGCATTTGTGAATTTGTTTTTATTACATGGCCGAATAGTGCCATCGAAAGGGAAAACTTGTAACAGAACAAACAAATAGAGTAAAAGCGTGCTAAGCTCGGCAGGGGCGAATCTTATATACCCTCCACTATGGATCGCATTTGTCGAGCTCTTGCCACGGTATCTCTTTTTAGGCAAACAAAGGATAAAAGAAAAGAATTATTGGAACAATATCAAGTTTTGGTTCATTTCGAACCATAATTGAACTGAATATTGGAGACCATAGTAGAAGTCATTGTGTAAAATCTCAGCCAAATCTAGTAAGAATTGCGCACTTGAGAGGCTGAAGAAGTAAAATATGGAGATCGGTTTATAGCTGAGCTGTATTAGGCTATAAACCGATTCATGTTATATTCGACACGTATGTTAAAGGTCATGAGAAAAGTCGTTGTACAAAATGTTAGCCAAATCGCGTAATACTTGCGCCCTTTATAAGCTCAAGAAGTCAAGATCTCATGTAGGTTTATATGGCAGCTATATCAGGTTATGGACCGATTTGAGCTATTCTTAGCACAGTTGTTGAAAGTTATAACAAAACACCTCATGTTAAATTTCAGCAAAATCGGATAATAATTGCGCCCTCTAGTGGCTCAAGAAGTCAAGACCCCAGATCGGTTTATATGGCAGCTATATCAGGTTATGGACCGATTTGAACCATTCTTAATACAGTTGTTGGAAGTCATAACAAAACACATCATGCAACATTTCGGCCAAATCGGATAAGAATTTCTCCCTGTAGAGGCTCAAGAAGTCAAGACCCCAAATCGATTTATATGGCAACTATTTCAGGTTATGAACCGATTTGAACTATTCTTAGCACAGTCGTTGAAAGTCATAACAAAACAGCTCATGCAAAATTTCAGCCAAATCGGATAGGAATTGCGTCCCCTAGTGACACAAGAAGTCAAGACCCCAGATCGGTTTATATGGTAGTTATAGACCGATTTAAACTAATCTTAACACAGTTGTTGGAAGTCATAACAAAACACATCATGCAACATTTCAGCCAAATCGGATAAGAATTTCTCCCTGTAGAGGCTCAAGAAGTCAAGACCCCAGAATGGTTTATATGACAGCTATATCAGGTTATAGACCGATTTAAACTAATCTTAACACAGTTGTAAGGGCTCAAAAAGTCAAATCGGGAAATCGGTTTATATAGGAGCTATATCTGGGTTTTGACCGATTTGAACGGTACTTAACACAGTTGTTCGAAGTCATAACAGAATACAACGTGCAAAATTTCAGTCAAATCGGACAAAATGTGCGGCTACCAGGGGCTTAAGAATTAAAATCTGGAAATCGGTTCATGTGGGAGCTATATCTATATCTGAACCGATATGACCCATTTGCAATCCCCAATGACCTGCATCAATATTAAGTATCTATGCAAAATTTCAAACGGCTAACTCTGCACGTTCGACCGCTATCGTGATTTCGCCAGATGGATGGGTGAATATATATTCTTATGGTGCTTAGGACGAATATTTCGAGGTGTTATAATACAAACGGAATGACTAGATTCGTGATGGGTATAAAAAAGACAGACGGACTAACAGCTTAGAAAGGATATGAGGTCAAACGGACATGGATAAGCCGAATTCAGCAGGAATTTCTGAGTCGAACTGCACATTTTATCATAGCTACAATAGAGGTTAGGCTAGGTTAGGTTTAAGTCGCAGTCTGCCATCAGTCTCACTTAGACGTTTTCATCCATTGTGATGCCACAGGAACAGAAGAAGGAAGATGCCTTCTAGTTTCTACCGTTGAACCATCCAAATCGCTTTAAAAAGCCCCTTATCTTGCGAAATTTTACATCCACTAAATCAGACAGGTTCTCAAAGAAATGAGAACCTAAAAGTGGAACTCCTTCTAGAGATGCAGGGTACTGTTTGTGTGTAATAAATTCTATATCTATGTATATTTAGTTCACCAATTTCATCGTAGGACCTAAAATACTCAACTAGATTCTTTAGAAAGCACAACATCGAACTTTGGACGTTGTGGCGGAACGGGTTATTGTTGACCGATAGCCCTAATATTTCGTATTTTGCTAATTGGGATCAAAGGGGAAAAATAGAAGGCATACGTTTCAAACAAAAATTCTTTTTGTTTTTTTGGACTCTCTAGTCGTCATACCTGTGCGACAACAGCTCAAGTACGGGCTGAAGATGTCAATGTGGCTAACTATTTGCAAAACCGATTACCCTCTTAAGCTGTAAGTAAATCCTATTGCGAACAAATAGAAGCGAGCTAAGTTCGGCCGGGCCGAATCTTATATACCCTCCGCCATGGATCGCATTTGTTAAGTTCTGTGAATGACTTCTCCAAATTGAAAAACATCAGTCATAGAAAAACATCATCTCCAAGATTTCAGGCAAATCGAGTAATAATTGCGCCCTCCACAGGCTCAAAAAGTCAAACTAGGAATTCGGATTATATGGCAACTATATCATATTATATACCAATTTAGACCATACATGGAACAATTGTTGGAAGTCATACTAAAACGATATATGCAAAATTTCAGCCAGCCCAAGAAGTCTAATCCGGAGATTGGTTTTTATGGCGGCTATATCAAGATATGGATTGATTTAGACCATATTTGAAAAAGTTGTTGAAAGTCAAAATAAAACACTTCATGTAAAATTTCAGCCAAATCGGATACGAATTAAGCCCTCTAGAAGCTCAAGAAGTCAAGATCCCAGATCGGTTTATATGGCAGCTATATCAGGTTATGAACCGATTTGAACCATACCTAGTACAGTTGTTGGAAGTCATAACGAAATATGTAATGTACATTTTCAGCCAAATCGGATAGGATTTGCGCCCTCTAGAGGCTCAAGAAGTCTAATCGGGAGATTGGTTTATATGGTGCCTATATCAGGTTATGGACTGATTTAGTCCACAGTTGGCACAGTATTTGAAAGTCATAACAAAACACGCTTTGCAAAACTTCCGATTTAAACCATACATGGCACAGACATCGGAAGTGATACCAAATCACCAAGTGTACCACATTCTGCCAAATCGGATAAGTATTGCGCCCTCTAGAAGCTCAAGAAGTAAAGACCCAAGTTCGGTTTATATGGCAGCTATAAAAAAACATGAACCGATTTGGCCCATTTACAATCCCAATCGACCTAGACTAATAAAAAGTATTTAAGCAAAATTTCAAGCACTTAGCTTTACGTCTTCGAAACTTAGCGTGATTTCGACAGACGGTTGGACGGACATGGCTAGAACGACTTAAAATGTCATGACGATTAAGAATATATATACTTTATCGAGTCTTAGACGAATATTTCGAGGTGTTACAAAGGGAATGCCGAAATTAATAAACCCCCCATCCTATGGTGGAGAGTAAAAATTTTTTTCATAAACAGCCTTCAGAGAAATATATAATGATGATTGGTAGTAAAGCCTTCTAACTTTTCACCAGAAATTTGATGAAGTATCCAAGAAGGGTATATAAGAATGATTTTCTGAAGAATCGAAAGCTTATACAATTTTCGATTCAGAGGCAAACCAAATTATAATATCAAGGGACGTAAAATTTTTGCATAAAGTTTGTTAGATGAGCACTGAAGACTGTAACACAGCTGAAAAAACTGAAGAGATACAAGAAAATAATTCTTTGACATACTACAATAAGTATTTAATTTCCCATGAACATGTCATTACGAAACAGGGGATACTCCTCTCATATCAATGAGTGCAGTCATATTAATGTTTGAGCTCAATGATTCAGGGGCTCCTTTTTTATGCCGAGTCCGAACGGTGTGCCGCATTGCGACACCACTTGGTAGGGAAGTTTTAACATCATAGGATACCTCACAAACGCAGCCTGCATTACAACAATTACAAATTTTGCTCATGAACATTCCACTAAGGAAAAGGGGCAAACTTCTCACATATCAATGAGTGCAGTTCGATTCAAGTTTTAAGCTCAATGATTTTTATAGCCGATTCCAAACGGCGTGCCGCAGTGCGTCACCTCTTTGGTGAGAAGTTTTACATGGCATAGTACCTCACAAATGTTGTCAGCATTAGGAGGGGAAAACCACAGCTGAAAATTTTTCTAATGGCCTCGCCAGGATTCGAACCCAGGCTTTCAGCGTCATAGGCGGACATGCTAATTTTTGCGCAACGGTGGCCTCCATACGCAGCCTGCATTAGCAAGGGGATAACCACCGCTGAAAATTTTTATGCTGTTCACATCGGGATTTGAACCCAGGTGTTCGGCATCATAGGTGGACATGCTAACCTCTGAGCCACGGCGGCCTCCTCTATCAACATAAGATTCATCAACTAATAATTATTTGGAAACTAATGTAATAGAACATAAGCCAGGAAAATAGTCAAGAACTACTATGGATGTACAACAACTTCATCTACATTCATTTTATTTTCAATCTCCCGATTACACTCTTTGCGGCTATAAAGTATTTAAATTCGTAGTTGTTATAAAATTTTAAGTCGATCTAGCCAAGGCGGTCCTTATGTTGATAGCCCGCTATCTCTCGAACGAACTAAGCTAGATACGTGACATTTTGAACAAATACTTTTTACTAATGTACAATAGGTGGGTTGAAGATTGTAAAAGGATAATCGCGGATTTTTTAAAAGAAAGTAAATGCATTTTTAATAAAACTTAGAATGAACTTTAATCAAATATACTTTTTTTACACTTTTTTTCTAAAGCAAGCTAAAGGTAACAGCTGATAACTGACAGAAGAAAGAATGCAATTACAGAGTCACAAGCTGTGAAAAAATTTGTCAACGCCGACTATATGAAAAATCCGCAATTACTTTTTGGGCAACTTAATATACCAAACCTGGTTCGAATTGATCGGTTATGTTAATTATACCCACCGCCGTAGGATAGGGGTATATTCATTTAATCATTCCGTTTGCAACACTTCGAAATATCAATTTTCGACCCTACAAAGTATATGTATATCGATCGTCGTAAAATTCTTAGACGATTTAACGATGTCCGTGTGTCTGTCCGTCCATCCGTCTGTCCGTCCGTCTGTTGTAATCACTCTAGAGCCTTCAAGAATTGAGATATTGAGCTAAAATTTTGCACAGATACGTCTTTTTGATGCACGCTGATTAAGTTCTTGATTCGGACCATATTTGGCTATACCTGCTATATAGACCGATTTTCTGAAAAAGGGTCTAATGCCCATAAAAACTATATTTTTCATCCAAATTTTGCTGAAATTTTAAACAGTGAGTAGTTTAAGGCTTCCCGACAACTGACCCAAATATAGTTCAGATCGGACCATATTTAAATATAGCTGCCATATAGACCGATCTCCCGATAAAGGGTCTGAAGGCCATAAAAGCTTTATTCATCAGCCGATTTCGCTGAATTTTGCAACAGTGGGTTATTTTTAGCCTCCCGATATCTGACCTGAATATGGTTCAGATCGGACTATATTTAGATATAACTGCCATATAGACCGATCTGCCGATAAAGGGTCTGAAGGCTATAAAAGCTTTTTTTTATCCGATTTCGCTGAAATTTATAACAGTGGGTTGTTTTGAGCCTCCCGACTTCTGTTCTAAATATGGTACAGATCACACCATATTTAGATATAGCTGCCATATAAACCCATCTCCCGATAAAGGGTCTGAAGGGCATAAAAGCTTAATTTATTACCCCATTTCGCTGAAATTTAAAACAGTGGGTTATTTTAAGCCTCTCGATATCTGACCTAAACATTGCTCAGATCCGACCATATTTAGATATAGCTGCCATATAGACCGATCTCCCGATAAAGGGTCTAAAGGCCATAAAAACTTTATTTATTACCCGATTTCGCTGAAATTTACAACGTCTGTTCTAAATATAGTACAGATCGGACCATATTTAGATATAGCTGCCATATAGACCGATCTCCCGATAAAGGGTCTGAAGGCCATAAAAGTTTTTTTTTAAAACGAATTCGCTGAAATTTGGAATAGTGCGCAGTTTTAAACCTCCCAACATCCGACCCAAATATAGTACAGATCGGACTATATTTAGGTACAGCTGTCATATAGACCGATCAGCCGATAAAGGGTCTGAAGTTCATAAAAGGTTTATTTTTAAACCGATTTCGCTAAAATTTGAAACAGTGAGTTATTTTTAGCCTCCTGATATCCGACCTAAATATGGTTCAGATCCGACTATATTCCGATATAGCTGCCATATAGACCAATCTGCTATAAGGGGTCTAAAGCCAATAAAAGCTTTATTTATTTCCCGATTTCCCTAAAATTTGAAACAGTGAGTAGGTTAAGACCTCCCAACGTCCGACCTAAATATGGTTCAGATCGGACTATATTTAGATATAGCAGCCATATAGACCGATCTCCCGATAAAGAGTGTGATGGCCATAAAAGCTTTATTCATTACCCGATTTCGCTATATTTAGATATAGCTGCCATATAAACCGATCTCCCGATAAAGGGTCTGAAGCCCATAAAAGCCTTATTTTTTAACCGATTTCGCGTTTAAAACAGTGAGCTATTTTAAGCCTCCCGATATCTGACTTTAATATGATTCAGATCGGACTATATTTAGATATAGCTGCCATATAGACCATTCAGACCGATAAAAGGTCTGAAGGCCATAAAAGCTTTATTTTTTATCCGATTTCGCTGAAGTTTGGAATAGTGCAATATTTTAAACCTCCCGACATCCGACCTAAATATGGTTCAGATCGGACTATATTTAGATATAGCTGCCATAAAGACCGATCTCCCGATAAAGGGTCTGAAGTTCATAAAAGGTTTATTTTTCAACCGATTTCGCAGAAATTTGAAACAGTGGGTTATTTTAAGCCTCCCGATATCTAACCTAAATATGGTTCAGATTGGACGATATTCAAATATAGCTACCATATAGACCGATCTGCCTATATGGGGTCTGAAGCCAATAATAGCTTTATTTATTACCCGATTTCCCTGAAATTTGAAACAGTGTGTTGGTTAAGACCTCCCAACATCCGACCTAAATATGGTTCAGATCGGACTATATTTAGAAATAGCTGCCAGCATATATCTTAAAATACATAAGCATTTCTTATCTTAAAATACATAAAATATTCATTTCTTGTTTTAACCACCCATAACTTTTGAAAAAGAGAAACCACATGCTGTCCATAGTGGAGGTCATTTAATATTCGGCGTAGCTGAACTTTTTTTTTTTGTTTTTTTGTTATTTTTGACCCAATATTGCTTTTGTTGCATACGAAATTTACGTTTTTCCTAAACAAAACACAAGAAAAACTTACAACTTATTGATGAGGACCTTGCTCAGAGGTATAAAATAGAAAACTATATTTTTTCAAGTGTTTACAAGAGTATATGCAAACATGAGTGAAATATTGGGAACATTTTTTAACCCATATTTTGGATTCTTGGTAGTATATAAGAACATTTGGTTACATTGTCATTAAAGTTTCATAAACTTGCTTTTTAAGCACTTCTTCTTTTTGATTCTAGATAAAATATTTTGTATAGTCACCAGTTGCACAGGATTTTGAGACATATAAGATTCTTTACATATAAGCCCTTCAGTTACTATACTATTTTCTATGAAGATTTATGCTTGTCGATTTATAGTATTTGTTTTTCAGGGATTTGAAGGCACTTTTCACATAACACATCTATTGGTTTGTTGTTATTTTATTTAAAAACTCATGGATATACTAATATTGTAACGTTTTCCCCTCATTAAAAATTGGAGCATATTTTTAGGCGTTAAAATGGTCATCAGAACCTTAGGTCATTTGTTTTAAATAGGTAAACACTTAAGGATTCTTTTTTCTCTATTTCACTTATGTTCAAACGAAACTAGACACACTTTTTCCCAAATATTTAAAAAATAAATGTTTTCCTAAATTAAACATTTAATAAAAATATTTTCATATTTTATTTACATTTGAGTACGAGCTGTCGAATTTCCAATGGTATGAAAATTTCACTTCAGTTTCACTTTCACTTTTTATATGATTTTGCCTGTTAACTTTTCAATAGCTTGGTGGTTGGTTGTCCGTGGCAATTTCCCAAACTTTCTGTGTGAGTTTATTAGTGTGGTAAATGGTTTTCTTTTTTTTTTTTTTGTTTATTTTGTTGGGGGAAAAAAGAAAACCTCTGACAGAGTGAACGTTCAAAACTCGACTGAAGCGTTTGGAGCTTTTCTGCAAGTTAATATAGCCTTTGCTGGTATGCGATGTTTCGCTAGCTGCCCATGCGATGGCATTTTCATATTCTGCACATATGGGAAAATTGTTGCTGCCACACAAGGGCGGTTGGTTTTGGGGGTGCTGGCATGGTTTGTTTGTCTAACACGACCTTTCGGGTTTGGGCACACCTGTTTCCTTAGTGCAGAACTCAAATATATTTTACAGAAATGAAGCTTTCACTCACATAAGCTCTCTTTCCTACTCGTGTTCTCTTTGAGTCATTTGTTGGCCTAACTTTCTTCTTGTGAAAGGACATTTGACATCTCTCTCCTGCCATTTGGGGTTTATTGGCATACCAAACTCCTACGCTTAGCTTTGGTACACATTGTGACATTTAGTGAGAAATATTTCCACTATCCTTTGACTGGGCGATGTTATTCGAATTAATTGAGCGGAACAACAAGTTGTTTGCCATCTCGCCTTTCAGCACTCACCTTTACTTGTGTAGTGACTAAGAGTCTACAAACAGTTAAGGATTTACCTTAAATTTGGCGGTTTAACCATGGCTTCAATTCCAATTCAATGCTGCACACAATATACTCTGATGGTACTCTAAGACCAACCCATCGTAAAACCCACGCAAAAATTTCGCTTCGTTCCACTCAATTAGGTCCACCTACTGTGATATCGAGATAGCGCCTACAGAAAATACTATTTCACACATGCATGTGTGACAAACTACGGCATGTACGCGAAACATGGAGCATAATTGAGTTATTCGCGGTACTTTTTTTAATATTGCCAAAAATATTTGCGTTATTAAGTTAGCTCCTTTGCCATATTTCCTGTGCCAGCAATTTTATTATTTTTTATAAATAAAAGAAAACAGGAGGACACAGTTGCCTAACATTTAACACCATCCACCATATAATGGCCGTATACTGATCTAGTCATTCCGTTTGTAAATAACATCACAAAATATTGGTCTGTGGCCCTATAATGTATACATATTTTCGATCGTCTTGACATTCTAAAATCTACCCATGTCCGTCCGTCAGTCCGACCGTCTGTAGAAATCATAACAGCGGTCTAAAGAATAAAGCTGACCAATTTAAGTTTTGCTCTTATTGATGCAGGACGTTGAGGATTCCCCCAAAAAAAAAAAAAAAAATAAGTTTGCTGATGTCTGCTCATTATACCCTCCACCATAGGATGGGGGTATACTAATTTCATCATTCTGTTTTCAACACCTCGAAATATGCGTCTGAGACCCCATGAAGTATACATATTCTTGATCGTCTTGTCATTTTAAGTCGATCAAGCCATGTCCGTCCGTCTGTCCGTCCGTCTGTCCGTCCGTCTGTCCGTCCGTCTGTCCGTCCGTCTGTCCGTCCGTCTGTCCGTCCGTCCGTCTGTCTGTCGAAAGCACGCTAACTTTCGAAGGAGTAAATCTAGGCGCTTAAAATTTTGCAATAATACTTCCTACTAGTGAAGTTCGGTTGGGGTTGTAAATGGGCCAAATGGGTCCATGTCCTATAAGCCAATCTCCCTATTTGATTTCTTGAGCTGCTAGAGGGCATAATTCTTATCTGATGTAGCAGACGTGCCAAAAATGGTATGAATCGGTTTATGTTATTGTTGAAGCTACATTTTTATGTGGAGATGGCGATCCTCATCAAGCTCCTATAGGTGAGCAAGCTCGTTCCGATCCGAAGGACTGATCGCCGCGGGAACAGTGTGGCCATAGGTTATTTAAAGGCGACAATAGCTCGCCTTTTCATATCGAGCATCCTTGGCACTCAGTATTTGTGCAAGAGCCGGTGCCGGCCGGCCTCGCACTGAGACTCTCCGCTCGATACCGCTGATTGTCCGCGAGTGCCTTTGCTGGTACTCCGTAAGGAGCATTCCACCATGCGCAACCTATGGACGCGCCCGGTAGCTTGCAGCTAAGCTTCTGAAGACAGCAATACACACCACACTGATCGGAGCTTTCCCGTGCCGATTTATAACCTGATATTGTTCCCATATAAACCGATCTCCCGATTTTACAACTTGAGGCCTTAGAGGGCGTAATTTTTATTCGATTAAACTGAAATTTCGATGAATGGCTTTTTTTGTGACCTTTAAGATACGTGCAAAGTACGATCCAAATCGATCTAAAATCTCATATAGCTCTCATATAATCCGATCTCCCGATTATACTTCTTGTCCCTCTAGAAGGCGTATCTCTTACCTGATTTGGTTGAAATTTTGCACAGTGATCTTAAACATATGTGCCGAATGTGATCTGTATCGGTATATGATGTGATATTAGGCCTATATAAACCGATCTTCTGATTTTAATTCCTTTAATGGGAGTAATTTTTATCCGATTGGGTTAAAATTGTACACAGTGGCATCCCCTATGGTTTCCAACTTCCAAGTAAAGTATGTTCCGAATCGGCATATAAAGAGACACTGGACTAAGCACTTGACATATGCGATCCATGGTGGAGAGTAAGGATTCGACCTGGCCGAACTGAGCATGCCTTTACTTTTTTTTTAATAATAAAAGTTGCATCTCAGTTTTATAGGCAAGGTGCGCATGATCCTAAAACTCTCACCGCTAAGGGAGAGTCTCCCTTAATTGGCACGGAGATTCGCTGAACAGGCTACCCCAAAAGCTACACGTCTATATTTGGAAACGGCACCGCAGTCAGGTTAAAAGGCTGCGGAGGACATCCCCAAAAATGTGGTTCCACGAATCTTTGCTAATGTTTCGAAGGACGGCTTTTGAGGATCAACATTCAATTTAAATGTATCGTTGCGTCCTAAAAAGGTTTGGAGAGTTCTGGTCAGGCAGAGTACTGAATTAAATCAAGTAGTAGGATATTCCTTCTCGACCAATGGCGCACGCTTGGATACCAATAATTCTCTCAGATCCTGAGTCCATACTTGGGAGACTAAGGATTGGCAGATCTGATGAGGCGGATAAGGGGACTATTCGGCAGTTGTTGCTGAAGACTTGTGTGAGGAACTATCTATCACATCTCTACACATGTGTCCAGCGTCCTGAGAAAGAATGGTTCCACTAATTTCTTAACAGCCCCAAGATGCATAAGGAAACCCATCACGACAAGATCGAACGAATCTTGTGAAGATGAACTCCTGGTGGACTCAGAAGACGAGACTAACGCAACATTAATGCAAACTCTGAATACTAACTTTGGTCTGGTTTCTGTAAATAAATCTCCACCATTGTAAAGCAGATTCGGCGGCATTAAAAGTTCTTCTAATGGCAGGAGGGTATGACGCTGTTCTTATCCAGGAACCATGGGTGTGTGGAAGAATGGTTCATGGACTAAGATTTACTGGATTTAAACAACTCAATGGAAGGGGAATGGAAGACACAGAGCCTGTATTATTGCAACCTGTGTTTCTGCAAATAGAACCCTAAATGTTTTTATACCCACCATAGAAGGATGGGAGCATATTAATTTTGTCATTCCGTTTGCAACACATCGAAATATCCATTTCCGACCCTATAAAGTATATATATTGTTGATCAGCGTAAAAATCCAAGACGATCTAGCCATGTCCGTCCGTCTGTCTGTTGAAATCACGCTACAGTCCTTAAAAATAAAGTCATTACGCTGAAATTGTGCACAGATTCTTTTTAGTCCACATGCAGGTTAAATTCGAAGATGGGTTATATCGGCATATATATTGATATAGCCCCCATATAGACCGATCCGCCGATTTAGGGTCTAAGGCACATAAAAGCCACATTTATTATCCGATTTTGATGAAATTTGGGACAGTGAGTTATGTTAGGCCCTAAACATCTTTTCTAAATTTGGCTCATATCGGTTCAGACTTGGATATAGCTGCCATATAGACCGATCTCTCGATTTAAGGTCTTGTGCCCATAAAAAGCTCATTTATTGTACGATTTTGTCACAATTTGGGACAGTGAGTTGTGTTTGCTGGTTTGACAGAAGTTTGGTATGTAGTATGTAAAATTACGCCGTTAAACTAAATTTAGTTTTATAAATTTTTAGCAGAATCCATGGTGGTTGGTTCTTAAGATTCGGTCCGACCGAACGCTTTTACTTGTTAAAGTTATGCCCAAACTTATTTAAGAAGTGTTTGTGTAAAATAGGAAATGTCAATAGTAAATCTAAAGTAAGTCATACTTTTGACTTTGTCACCACTTCTACTGACAAATTGTACCCAAGCCCATTATTTTTACTATTTATAAACATTTTATATGACATTGTCAGTAGTAAGTCACTAGGGACATTATATAGACATTACGGGATATATGGTGATATTGTCAATAGTATGTCAGTTGGGACATTATATAGGCATTTTAATCATAATCTGACTTCAACAACAACCCAAAAAACTACCATGATGGTAGGTTTTAATAGTTATTGTAGCCATAGATAGCTATCTGTCGGATTTTCAGGTCATTTTAAAAGGACAGTTATAGTTTGTTGGGTACGAGGATGCCGTTGTCATCATGGTGTGTGACTGTTCATAGTGCATATAGTATGCTGCAAAATACTAGGTAACTTGACATGCCCAGGGTACTTCTCCTGCGATGGAACTGCTGCTCTCACTACTAAATATCCTGCAAAGCCATTGCAATGTCAGGAGTTTGATCTAACGTTGGCAATATGGGGGACTTAAGCTTGATTTATGTTGGTGAGGAGGAGTCTGAGACATTTGAGACTGCCCTGAAATTGCGAGAATAGGTGTAGGATTACGGCTACTTAAAATCTAATTTCCTGTCTAAATTATCTTATCCTTTCGCCATTCTTGACTATTATAGCTATCAATGGCATTTTAGGGGGAGCTTCTCCAGACGTCCTAGCCGTTTTGTCATGCATGTTTCGCATTGTGTTGACGTAAATTTTATCAGCGTTCTTCTGCATTTTTTAATCTCTCGGGGGCGACACAATAGACCTAAGTTCACTGAGTGAAAATAATAGTGAATGAGGTTGCTAGACGTCTGCCATTATATATCCTAAGTTTAAAAACCATAACAGCAGCAAGCACAATATATCAATTACTAGCAGAACACGGCACGCTCCGCTGCGCCTTCTTTAACTCTCTAATATATTTTTAGGGTGTGGACACTTGCGCCTTCTTTAACTCTCTAATATATTTTTAGGGTGTGGACACTTTGCCCTGAATGTGGATATCGTGCAACTGTAGCCTATGCCCGCCTATGAGCTGAACTCCTGCGTTCGAATCCTGGCGGAACTTCGGACAAAATTTAAAGCTGTGGTTATGCCCTTTTATTGCTGGCTACATTTAGGAGGTACCATGGCATGCATGGTCATGTAATTCTACCCAGAGAAGTGTCGCACTGCGGCACGCCGTTCGGACTCGGCTATAAAAAAGGACCCTTATCGTTGATAAACTCACCTTTAATCGGAAAGCATCCATTGATGTGTGAAAATTTTTCCCCCGCTCGGTCCTGGGCAAATTTTTACTCACTCCCAAATGCCCTGCTTTTGAGTCCCATATTACCGTATTGGTAAATATTTCGGCTTTAGAGGATATCTTTGTCCCGAAAATGAGTATAAATTTCCCGAAAATCAATAAATCTCCATCCCAAATAGCTTTTATATAATAGGGAGGTATTTTGGGGTGGGGCGACTCGCCAAAACACATGGCTCTATATTGTCGTGATTGGCCTATATACCCACTTGGCAGATTTTGGGCGGTCCCCACGGCACCCGTCCCCAACAATAGAAACCATGTGTTTTTTGGTGATTGTTAGAGTGTAAACAATTTCAAACGAATCGCATACCAATTTCCGAGATCTGGTATTTTTGAAATTAAAGTAATGCGAAGTGCTTTTTAGAGGAGACTTTTCAACTCAAATATGGATATCAAATTCGTGCCCACTCCTAAATACCTTTACTTTGAGTCCCATATAGTCATGGTCGATACGTATGAACCGTTTGGAGGGTGTTTTAGGCCGGGGGGGCCACCTGCACTTTGCCCTGAAAATTGGTATCAAATTCATTCTTTACTCCCAAATACCGTTAATTTAAGCTCCATGTTGCTATAGTCGGAAATAAAGTTCAGTTTAAGGGGTGGTATAGGGCGTACCCCCAAAATTGTATACCATATTCTTTTTTTACTCTCAAATACCTTTCATTTGAGTCCCATATTGCCATAATGGGTCAATTGATCTATTCGACGTATTTTTAGGAGGAAAAAAGCCACCTTGACTTGAACGCAAATGTTAATGTCATATTTTTAATCTATTCCCAAATATCTCTCTTTTGAATCCTATATAGCCATGGTCGGTTAATATGCCCATTTGGGGGTGAGGCGACCTCCCATTACTTGGATCTAATTTTTTATACCATATTTGTAATCTACTGCCGGATACTTTTCATTTTAGTCTCATAATGATAGGAACGTCGAATAATTCTGTTTAGAGGCGTTTTTGGGTTGGAGCTGACCGCTGGGTAGGACCCAGCGGGTCCCAAATTTTGGGTCCAAGTAGGACCCAAAATTTAATATGATATTCTTTTTCTAGTCTCCAATACCTTTCAATTGATACCCATATTGTGCCTATCAGTCCACTTTTGGTTTTGGGTGGCGTTTTTGGTTTAAGGGGAAGGGTCAGCCACCATCCGATATCTAAAAATTTTATAATCTATGTTTCCTTTTTTTGATTCCACGGAACAAACAAACAAACCTAGTCTCATATAGTCATGATGGGTCATATGCCCATTAGGGGCGTTTTTGGGGAATGGGGTGACCCCCTACACTTCGATCTGATTTTGAATGCCAGATTCGTAATATTCTCCTGAATACCTTTCATTTAAGCTCCATATTGATATGGATGAACAATTTGTTTGCTTTTAGATATTTTGGGGTTAGGGCGACTTCCTGTGTACTTAGATCAATTTTGATATCCATATTGTCTTTATTGGTCCACTTGTGATTTTGGGTGGTATTTTTGGGGTAACGTTATCAACAAATTATAAAACATATTCGTAATCTACTCCCGAATACCTTCCCATATTGTCATGCTCGTCCAATGAACCTATTTTAGGGGGTTTTGGAGTTGGGGGCGGCCCTCCAGTTAATTTGTATTCTACTCCTGAATAACTTTCATTTGAATCCCATATTGTCCTGATCGGTACATTTTATTTTTGGGTGGTACTTTTGGGGTAAGGGGGAGGGTCCGCCACCCTTTCGATATCAAAAAATAATATAGCCTATATTTCCTTCCAGACCAACCTTCACAGTATGTGAAAATTTCGAGATAATCGGTTCAGCCGTTTTTGAGTCTATACGGAACAAACATAAATTTTACATATATTTAGCAAAGAGAAAACGTTAAATATTTTATGAAAAGGGAGATCCTTGGACAGCTGCCAAATGATTCGTCAACAATTGCCGTGTCCATACAGAGTGTATTCATAAAATGATGTTTAGTTTGTCATCTGTCAAAATAACAATGTAGACAAAATTGTAGACAATTTGTTGACATTGTCACATACATAGTAGACAAAAGTGCTTACTTGGGGCCACTTAACCCCAGACTTCCTACAGGGTTATTTTAAGGCTTCATTAAGTTTTGTGAATATTGCTGTTAGACCATAGTTCAAAGTTTTACAATGGGAATGATTAAATTAGGTTACCATTAAATTAGGTTATCAACAACATACTGTAGGGGTAGAAAAAACAATACTATTAAGGAAACAACATTTAAACACCAACTTATTTTCCCACCATACGGATCAGGTGCTCCAAAAACCTAAAGCTGACTCTGAAATGTATTTCAACATATTCTCTCAAAACCCAAAAGATAAATTATTTATGTTACCTATGCCAAGAGAAAACATATTGGGTTGCCCAAAAAGTAATTGCGGATTTTTCATATAGTCGGCGTTGACAAATTTTTTCACAGCTTGTGACTCTGTAATTGCATTCTTTCTTCTGTCAGTTATCAGCTGTTACTTTTAGCTTGCTTTAGAAAAAAAGTGTAAAAAAGTATATTTGATTAAAGTTCATTCTTAGTTGTATTAAAATGCATTTACTTTCTCTTAAAAAATCCGCAATTACTTTTTGGGCAACCCAATATTTTGGTCTAACATCTACAAACTTTCATTCAAATTTAGTTTATGTGTAGAAATACTCCTCCATAAAACATCGTCACCTGCTCCTAAGCTACATTGCACAATGTCCATTATTTGTTTGTTTCTCATGCAAGTTTAACCTTGTCCCATACGCTTCTCTGTGTTGTTATTATTTGATTATTTTGGTACCTTTCATTTTGCAGCTTCATCATGAACTTTGTTCTAAAATTTTACCATTATAATATTTGTAAATTTCCATAGCAAAATTTATAGCATTTCACTTGAATGTAAAACTCATTAAAAAAAAAGGAAGTTGAAATTCTGTATGTCTCAGTGTACCTTAACGCATGGCAAATATTTTTGAAAATAATTTTATAAAAAAAAAACACCTTGAGGGAAAACATACTCGTACAGCTCACGTTACGGCATACCAGGAACATAACAACCACTGGCACTTCAAGTAGAAGTATAAGCAGTAAAAGAGCAACGCATAAACAACAATACTGAGGACCTGTCGAAGTGTCTGCTGGAAATATGCTGAGTATATGCTAAAAATATGAATTTCAAATGCAATTTATGTAGAAAAGTAAATGCATTCAATGCGATGTGGGTGTATAAATTTTAGGAAAAGTAGAGTTGTATGAAGTCATAAGAAAAGTTTATTCATATCATTCTCATATCAAAGCAAAAGAAAAGATAATTCATATCAATGACTGTTACGCAATGCAAGTTTTTACTCAAACCCCCTTAGTTCAGGCTACGGATCACCGTAGCGCACACGTCCGTAGCATGTCCACCTATGATATTGAACGGTTGGGTTCGAATCATGACGAAAACATCAGAAACAAGTAAGAGCATGCAAAGTTCGGCCGTTCCGAATCTTATATACCCTCCCTCATGAATCGCATTTGTCAAATTCTTTGCGAGGCATCTCTGTTTAGGCAAACAAAGAATAATAAATAATAACTGTTATGATATTGGAGCTATATCAAGTTATAGTCGGATTCGGACCATAAATGAATTGAATGCTGAATTGAATTGTAGAAGACATTGTGTAATATTTCAGTCCATTCGGATAAGAATTGCGCCTTGTAGGGGCTCAAGAATCAAAATCGGGAGATCGGTTTATATGGGATCTGTATCAAGCTATGGATCGATTCAGACCATATAAGACACGTATGTTGAAGGTCATGAGAGAAGCCATTGTACAAAATGTGTGCCAAATTGAATGAGAATTGCGCCCTCTAGAGGCTCAAGATATCAAGATCCCAGATCGGTTTATATGGCTGCTATACCAGGCTATGTACCGATTTGAGCCATACTTAGCGCAGTTGTTGGAAGTCATAACAAAATACCTCATGCACCTCATCAGCCAAATCAGATGAGAATTGTGCCCTCCAGCGGCTCAAGAAGTCATGATCAAAGATCGGTTTAAATGGCAGCCATATCAGGTTATGAACCGACTTAGACCATGCTTAGCACAGTTGTTGAAAGTAATACCAAAATACCGCGTGAAAAATTTCAGTCAAATCGGATGAGAATTGCGCCCTCTAGAGAGAGGCTTAAGAAGTCAAGACCCAAATTCGGTTTTTATGGCTGCTATACTAGGTTATGTACCGACTTAGACCATGCTTAGCACAGTTGTTGGAAGTGGTACCAAAACACCGCGTGCAAAATCAAATCGGACGAAAATTGCGCCCTCTAGAGGCTCAAAAAGTCAAGACCCAAGATCGTTTTATATAGCAGCAATATCAAAACATGAACCGGTTTGGCCCATTTACAATCTCAACCGACCTACACTAATAAAAAGTATTTGTGCATAATTTCAGGCGCCTAGCTTTACTCCTTCGAAAGTTAGCGAGCATTCGACAGACAGACGGACGGACATGCTAGTTCGACTCAGAATGGTTAAGATGTAGAAAGAATTTGTAGTTAGTTAGTAGAAGTGTGGTCTAGGAAAGTGTTGTGCAAAATTTTGGAAAGATTGGTGAACAAATGCGCTTGCAGTAGCACCAGAAGTAATAATCGGGCGATATATATTTATATACAAATGACCACATTTTTGCAATATTGCTCTAAATCGGACGAACATATATCTGAGAACTATATCTAAATCTTTTTTTTTTATTCTTAAGTCTATTGATACATATATCATTACAGACTAATATTAATATACATATATACAAACAACATTGATATTTAACTAGGATTTAAGTATAGTATATTTTTTTTCTTTTTAATGAGTATCTATCTTCAGTTAGATCAAAAAGTTGATAATATTTATTACAATCTAAATAAATGCGACGAAAAGGATCATTATTTGCAAAAAAGCTTTGATGATATTGAATATTTAGCAGTTGAAAATTTCTCGTTGGTCTTGAAGGAACGTTAATTTTAAGCGGCTCAACATAAATTCGGACTTCAAATTACCGTGTAAAACATTTGAAATGAAAGATGAAAGTAATGCTCAACATTTTCCTCCGGCTACTGAGAGTAGGGAGCTTTAATAAATTTAATCTAAACGTATAGGAAGGAAGTGTTTGATAATTCTAACCCCGATTACGAAAGTAAAATAGTTGATTTATTGTTTCTGTACTGACGAAATTTTATTTCTGTGAATAGCGTAAACCGGATCCCAAATAACGGATCCATATTCAAGTGCACTTCGAACAAGAGATATATTAGTATTTGAAGGGTCATCAAATTCTTTACTCCATCTTTTCATAAATCCAAGAGAACTAAAAGATTTATTCACCATCATAGCAATATGTTGCCTAAAATTCAATTTACGATCTAAGAGGATGCCAAGATCTAGATAAGTTTCTTCTTTATATCAATTTCACGACCGTTAAGATGATAACTTTTTGACAAGTTTTGCGTTCATTAATTTATATTTTGAGATATTTAGTTCCATTTGCGTTCATTAATTTATATTTTGAGATATTTAGTTCCATTAAATTTACATTAAACAAAAGTTATCGATAGAGTTGTAACAAATCCTGCTCAGAAGGAACACAGAATGATTGGAAAATTTTGACGTCATCAGCATACATTAAGATTGAAAAATTTTTAATAACACAAAGTAAATCATATAAACAGATAAAAAAGAATTGGACCAGATAACTGGCTTGTGGAACACCGGATTTCACAATATTTGACATAGAAAAAAAATCGTCGAAGTGTACATTCTGAACACGTCCAGATAAGTAAGAACTAACCCAATTTAATAATACAGGAGAAAACCCGATTTTACCTAGCTGAAACAAGAGTAGGTCATGATTGACTTTATTGAACGCCTTACTAAAGTCTGTATATATAGCATCAGTCTGTTTTCTCTGCCTAAATACATCATTGACAAGAGTTACGAACTGCAAAACATTTGTATCAGTTGAGCGAGCTTTACGAAACCCGTATTACGCATCCAAATAAATTGAAGAAACTTGATGGGAGATGTATCAGTCATAATCTTTTCAAGAAGTTTTTGTATAGTACTTTACACTTTGCAATGCCTCCATAATTTGATACATCGAACCTATTTCCAGATTTAAATAGGGGAATAATATAGGATTTCTTCCATAGTTCAGGTACAAGGCCTGATTTTATAGATCTATTGAAAATCACGATTAAAGGAAATTTAAGGTGATCAGCGCAAAATTTAAGTACTCTAGCGGGTAACCCACCAGGGCCTGGTTTAAAAGAACATTTAAGAGATTTCAAGTTTGTAGAAACGGTATCAATAGTTATTCAAGGCATATTTATTAAAGAGGATTGAACAATCTCGAACGGATATTCGGAGTTGATATCATCAATTTTGTCAGAATATGTCGAGGCAAAAAAATTTACAAATATGTTACAAATTTTTATACCCTCCACTATAGGATGGGGGGTATACTAATTTCGTCATTCTGTTTATCACTACTCGAAATATTCGTCTGAGACCCCATAAAGTATATATATTCTTGATCGTCGCGACATTTTATGTCGATCTAGCGATGTCCGTCCGTACGTCCATCCGTCTGTCTGTCGAAAGCATGCTAACTTCCGAAGGTTTAAAGCTAGCCGCTTGAAATTTTGCATAAATACCTCTTATTAGTGTAGGTCGGTTGGTATTGTAAATGGGTCATATCGGTCCATGTTTTGATATCTCCCATATAAACCGATCTTGGGTCTTGACTTCTTGACCCTCTAGAGCACGTAATTCTTATCCGATTGGAATGAAATTTTGGACGACGTGTTTTGTTACGATATCCAACAACTGTGCCAAGTATGGTTTAAATCGGTTGATAACCTGATATAGCTTTCATATAAACAGATCTGGGGACTTGACTTCTTAAGCTTTTAGAGGGCGCAATTCCTATCCGATTTGGCTGAAATTTTGCATGACGTATTTTATTCTTACTTTCAACAACTGTGTCAAATAAGGTTCAAATCGGTTCATAACCTGATATAGCTGTCATATAAACCGATCTGGGATTTTGACTTCAAGATTCTAGAGGTCGCAATTATTATCCGATTTGCCTGAAATTTTGTACGACGGATCCTCTCATGACCATCAACATACGAGTTTATTATGGTCTGAATCGGTCTATAGCGCGATACAGCTCCCATATAAATCGTTCTCTCTATTTTACTTCTTGAGCCCCCAAAGGGCGCAATTTATATTCGAATTGGCTGACATTTTACACAGGTCTCCAACATATAATTTAATTGTGGTCCAAACCGGACCATATCTTGATGTCGCTCTAATAGCAGAGCAAATCTTTTCTTATATCCTTTTTTGCCTAAGAAGAGATGCCGGGAAAAGAACACGACAATGCGATCCAAGGTGGAGGGGATATAAGATTCGGCCCGGCCGAACTTAGCACGCTTTTACTTGTTTTATTTCCTTCGGCGATTAGTGAACCATGTTTAAGGGTGTTAGTTTTGGAGTATTCCAAGGTCCAGTCAAAGTCCGTTTTGAGATTTTGGGAGCAGAACTAGAAAAACATGTAAATAGTGGATCATAAAAATTGCGCAATATCTCATTAAGATTATTAGATTTTACTACATCCTCCAAACGATATTGGATAAAAGACTATTAAATTTTACACAATCTGTTTTAGGCAAAAAAGTAGGCTGTATCGGTCTTGACCACTTGCCTCTTAGGTTTATGAAGAGATGGAATAAATATTTTTGTTAAATAGTTGGGTGAAACTTGTCTTCTGGTAACACTAGAGGATTACAAGAATTTATGCAAACATCATGAGGCTGATTAACGAAACTGAGATCTAATAATTTAATCTGAGTATTGATACTATAGAATTGATACACTAGAAACATACCATAATTAAGCAAAGGTTCAATTGTATCACTACTTAACCGATTTCGAGCGAACTTCTTCGATATTGTGGTAGTTGTCGAGGAAAGCGTTGTGCGAAATTTTGGGAAGATTTATAAATAAAAGCACTTGCACATATTTTTGAGCTATATCCAAATCTGAACCGATTTCAATGAAATTCTACAGTAATGTCGAGAGTCATAAGACAATAATTCCTGTCTAGAGTCATGAGAAAATTCTGCCTGTCAAATTTTGAGAGAATCGGTTAACAACTTACCACATTATTGCAATATAAGTCCAAATCGGGTGAACATATATATGGGAGCTATATCCAAATCAGAACCGATTTTTCCCAATTTCAATAGGCTTCGTCTCTGGGCTAAAGAAAATTACTGTGCCAAATTTGAAGATGATTTGATGAAAATTGCGACCTGACTTTGATCACAAATTTATATGGACAGACAGAATGACATACGGACATAGCCAAATCGAACCAGTTCTGAGTCGATCGATATCGATAACAAATGCACATATAATACCCTGTGCCACAGTAGTGGTGTAGGGTATAAAAATTGACAAAACTACGTGGTTGTCCTCAGATCAGGAAGTAAGGAAACAAATTGATCGTGTGAGATGTACGATCGATCCGTGGAGATAAACAAATAAAGATTCGGATCACTACTTATTTGCATAAGTACGATTTGGCACTGTACGAAAGCTGGACTTAGGGTAGGTTAGGTTGAAAAGAGGGTGCAGATATTAATCCGCCCCATGCCACTATGAACATACACCTCGTCTTCTCACGACCAGGATCCTTCCATAGGATTTTCACCGTCCTACGTCGTGTTTGTAACACCCTTCTGGGTGCACTAAGTTATAATAACCTGTACCACAGCAGTAGTGTAGAGTATAAATACATGTCGTCTGAAGGAAATCTCCTTCCTTGTTGTTGAGAATCAGTCGCACGGAGTCTCTCAAAAACTTCAAAGTTTTTGCTAGTAAGGTCGATGGCCTAGGTAAATTCTAGACATGCGAATATGACATGGTATCGGTCTATTCTTATCATCAGAAAAATCTGTAGGCTAGTTCCTGGTTGGCTAGGTAAGACTGGTACAGCCACTCCATCATTCAATGTTTCTGTAGCAAACAATATACTGAAGTCTAATACCACCACCGCAGCTTAGAGACAGTCCACCTACCTCACAGAGAATGATACCATCTATTACGAGGTAAGAAGATATTTTTGTGAAGTGACTCGAAAAACGTTCACTCTAATCAACAATTCAAGCAAAAACGAAAGTGTTATCTATCTGACATCTAAGTCGACGATCTACGCTACAGTGAACATCACCAATGTCTCCCGCTTGTTTAATACCCACCACCGAAGGATGGGGATATATTCATTTTGTCATTCCGTTTGCAACACATCGAAATATCCATTTCCCACCCTATAGAGTATATATATTCTTGATCAGCGTAAAAATCTAAGACAATCTAGCCATGTCCGTCCGTCTGTCTGTTGAAATCACGTTACAGTCTTTAAAAATAGAGATATTGAACTGATATTTTGCACAAATTCCTTTTTTCTCCATAAGTAGGTTAAGTTCGAAGATGGGCTATATCGGACTATATCTTGACGTGGACCCTATATAGACCGATCCGCCGATTTAGGGTAGGCCCATAAAAGCCACATTTATTATCCGATTTTGCTGAAATTTGGGACAGTGAGTTGTGTTAAACCAATTGATATACTTCTTCAAATTTGGCACAGATCGGATCAGATTTGGATATAGCTGCCATATAGACCGATCTCCCGATTAAAGGTTTTGGGCCTATAAAAGGCCCATTTATAATCCGATGTCGGATAATAGTGATTTGTGTTAGGCCAGTCGACATCCTTCTTCAATTTGGCTCAGATCGGTCCAGATTTGGATATAGCTGCCATATAGTCTGATCTTTCCATTTAAGGTTTTTGGGCCATAAAAGGGGCATTTATTGTCCGATTTCGCCGAAATTTGGGACAGTGAGTTACGTTAAGCCCTTCGACATTCTTCTGCAATATGGCTCGAATTGGTCCAGATTTGGATATTGCTGATATAGACCGATATCTCGATGTAAGGTCTTGCGCCTATAAAAGACACATTTATTGTCCGATTTTGGCAAAATTTGGGACAGTGGGTTGTGTTAGGCCCTTTGACATCTTCAGCAATATGGATATAGCTCCCATATAGGCCGATCTCTCGATTTAAGGTTTTAGGCAAAAAAAAACTAGTTTATTGTCCGATGTCGCCGAAAGTTGGGACAGTGAGTTGTGTTAGGCCCTTGGATATTCTTCTTTAATTTGGCTCAGATCGGTCCAGATTTGGATATAGCTGCCATATAGACCGATCTCTCGATTTAAGGTTTTGGGGCCATAAAAGGCGCATTTATTGTCCGATTTCGCCGAAATTTGGGACAGTGAGTTAAGTTAAGCCCTTTGACATTCTTCTTCAATTAGGCAAAAATCGGTCTAGATTTTAATATAGATGCAATATAGACCGATCTCTCGATTTAACGTCTTAAGCCGATAAAAGGCACATTTATTGTCCAATGTCGCCGAAATTTGGAACAGAGAGTTGTTGTGTTAGGTCCCTTGACACCTTTCTTCAATTTGGCCTATATCGGTCCAGATTTGAATATAACTGCCATATAGACCGGTCTCTCGATTTAAGGTTTTGGACCCATAAAAGGCACATTTATTGTCCGATGTCGCCGAAAGTTGGGACAGTGAGTTAAGTTAAGCCCCTCGACATATGTCTGCAATTTGGTCTAGATCGCTCAAGATTTGCATATAGCTGCTATATTGACCGATCTATCGATTTAGGATTTTGGGCCAATAAAAGACGCATTTATTGTCCGATGTCGCCAAATGTTGGGACAGAGAGTTGTATTAGGCCCTTCGACATCTTTTAGAAAATTTGGCCCAGATCGGTCCAGATTTGGATATAGCTGCCATATAGACCGATCTCTCGATTTAAGGCTTTGAGCCCATAAAAAGCGCATTTATTGTCCAATGTCGCCGAAATTTGGAGCAGCGAGTTATGTCAAGCTCCTCGACATATGTCAGCAATTTCGTCTAGATCGGTCAAGATTTGCATATAGCTGCCATATAGATCGATCCCTCGATTTAAGTTTTTGGACCCATAAAAGGCGCATTTATTGTCCGATTTTACTGAAATGTGGGACAGTGAGTTGTGTTAGACACTTCGACATCCTTCTTCAATTTGGCTCAGATCGGTCCAGTTTTGGATATAGCTGCCATATAGACCGATCTCTCGATTTAAGGTCTTGGGGCCATAAAAGGCGCATCTATTGTCCAATTTCACTGAAATTTGACACAGTGACTTATGTTAGGCTTTTCGAAATCCGTGTCGTATATGGGTCAGATCGGTTTATTTTTAGATTGACAATGACTTGCACTTATTAGTATTTGGCCCAAGTTGAAAAATATCCGAAACATATTTCGGATTTTGACGAAAGGTTGTTTACATATATTTTCGAGGTTGTGGGTATCCACAATTCGGCCCGGCCAAACTTAACCCCTTTTTACTTGTTTTCTGTAAAGAACTGATAAAATGTTCCCCTTTTACCATCATGATCAATCTACCCAGAGAAGTGCCCATAGAAGTTCCTTTGCTATATTTAGAAAATGGATATTTTACAACATAACTGAAATATAAAAAGTGAGTTGAAGGTATTTCAACTTCCTTGGTTCTTGGAAAAACCTTTTTTGTTGATTTTTTTTTTTTTTTGCGTAAATATTTCTCGTGTTTTTTTTTAATTTTTGGAATTCAGAATGAGTTATTGGATTAACACTAGATAGACAGATAAACTTTGCTTGTCCCTACTACGCAATTTGTCTGTTTAATGTGAAAGTCATGATTGTTGCTTCTTTTTATCAATTCTAAGCAATTGCAATTTATATCCCTGACTGGCGTGTTGCTTATCATAAGTGATGAGGACAAAGGTATCATGACCTGTGCTGTATGAGCAAGAAAGGAAGTTGTATCAGGCACTGAAATATGCCAAACCATAAAAATATGCATATCATATATCCTTCCCAGGTTCTTGGAAAAACGAACAGTTGAACGGAGTTGAAAGAACCAAGGGTGTTAACATTAAGTACGGATGCAAGAATTCTCCTACCAAAATACACCATTGCAAGCTGTTGCTTTATTTTTTAATAAAACAAGAAAATGGAAAATAGAGGAGCGAAATATACATTCTGGAGCTTATGAATGGCGTCAGAGCCCAAGATTAAATGTGTCCAATTTAGTTGATGGCCAAATAAATAGGATTTTCCTTTTACCTTGGCGAAAAATAATATTACCTGAATGACCAAGCATGCCTGCAATGAAATTTGATTATTTTCCCCCGGAGATGGGTCGATACTTCAAATTATATTGCAAGCAATTTGTCTTATTTAAGTGCCTTCTATCGTGTGTATGACTAAATTTCCCTGCGTTTTTTTTTGACAAACAATTTGTGTCGAAATATGCTGTTTCTCAGAATACTATTGGGGATGGATACCAAAAATGGGGTAACATGTGTAATAGTGCATGATGGGCATTAAATAAATTTGCCTACGCCTCCTTATCCTTCGATTCACCTAAACATTTTCGAAACGTAAATAGAAATGCGTCTAAGCTAAATCATTAGCCAAATACTCCTTAATTATGCACTGTCAATACTTGTGTATGATTAGGGGTACGGTTCTAGTAACAATCTGTAATTAAATTGCCTAAGGCTGTTTAATCCATTGTGATTCCTTTGGCTACGAGATGAAGAAATGTGTCATTTATAGTCCTCCGTTAAGCTAATCGAAAAAGCCAAACAAAAGTTGAATGTTCGTATAATCCACTTCAAACAAGTCTATATATAGAAAATTTTTCTGTTGGGGAGTGCAGGTTATGTAAGCCGAAAGTCATTTATATATTTTTAGATTCCATGCAGAATATTTCCCAGCTATACGTCATTAAGTTAATTGCTTCTACTCAAAATAAAAAGCGTAACAAAAACTATTAAAAGTAAGGTAAAGGTGGTGGTCTACTCAGAGGAAGACTTGGGCAATATAATCTAGATTGTCCAAGCATAGAAGAGATTGACGAGAATGTCAACAGGATTACGACTACACTGGTGGGATCCTTCGAAGATAGTTGTCCTCTTTGGGAAAGAAAATCAGCCCAAGAAAAACCCTGGATGACCGGAAAGATTCGCAACATTGGGAAAGAGGTCCGCAAACTTTTTAACAGAGCACGTCGTAAAAAAGCAGAAGTTTATTGGGAGGTGTATTACACACGGCTCAAGGAATACAATAAGATTACCAGAGCGGCAAAACGTGCCTCCTGGAAGCTTTTCTGCGAACAGGTCGATAGCGTTAATAACGCCGTCAAGATAAAACAAGTAAAAGCGTGCTAAATTCGGCCGGGCCGAATCTTATATACCCTCCACCATGGATCGCATTTGTCGAGTTCTTTTCCCGGCATCTCTTCTTAGGCAAATTATATTGCAAGTAAAATAGAGAGAACGATTTATATGGGATCTGTATCGGGCTATAGACCGATTCAGACCATAATAAACACGTTTATTGATGGTCATGAGAGGATCCATCGTACAAAATTTCAGGCATATCGGATAATAATTGCGACCTCTAGGGGTCAAGAAGTCAAGATTCCAGATCGGTTTATATGGCAGCTATATCAGGTTATGAACCGATTTGAACCTTATTTGACACAGATGTTGAAAGTAAAAATAAAATACGTCATGCAAAATTTTAGCCAAATCGGATAGGAATTGCGCCCTCTAGAAGCTCAAGAAGTCAAATCCCCAAATCTGTTTATATGATAGCTATATCAGGTTATGAACCGATTTCAACCATACTTGGCACAGTTGTTGGATATCATAACGAAATACTTCGTGCAAAAATTCATTCAAATCGGATAAGAATTGTGCCCTCTAGAGGCTCAAGAAGTCAAGACCCAAGATCGGTTTATATGGCAGCTATATCAGGTTATGGACCGATTTAAACCATGCTTGGCACAGTTGTTGGGTATCATAACAAAACACGTCGTGCGAAATTCCATTCTAATCGGATAAGAATTGCGCCCTCTAGAGGCTCAAGAAGTCAAGACCCAAGATCGGATTATATGGCAGCTATATCAGGTTATAGACCGATTTGAAACATACTTGGCACAGTTGTTGGATATAACAACAGAACACGTCGTGCAAAATTTCATTTCAATCGGATAATAATTGCGTACTCTAGAGGCTCAAGAAGTCAAGACCCAAGATCGGTTTATATGGCAGCTATATCAGGTTATGGACCGATTTGAACCATACTTGGCACAGTTGTTGGATATCATAACAAAACATGTCGTGCAAAATTTCATTCTGATCGGATAAGAATTGCGCACGGTAGAGGCTCAAGAAATCAAAACCCAAGATCGGTTTATATGGCAGCTATATCAGGTTATGAACCGATTTGAACTATACTTGGCACAGTTGTTGGATATCATAGCAAAACACGTCGTGCAAAATTTCATTCCAATCGGATAAGAATTGCGCACTCTAGAGGCTCAAGAAGTCAAGACCCAAGATCGGTTTATATGGCAGCTATATCAAAACATGGACCGATATGGCCCATTTACAATACCAACCGACCTACACTAATAAGAAGTATTTGTGGAAAATTTCAAGCGGCTAGCTTTACTCCTTCGGAAGTTAGCGTGCTTTCGACAGACAGACGGACGGACGGACAGACGGACGGACATGGCTATATCGACATAAAATGTCGCGACGATCAAGAATATATATACTTTACGGGGTCTCAGACGAATATTTCGAGTAGTTACAAACAGAATGACGAAATTAGTATACTTATGGTGGAGGGTATAAAAAAGTTTATCTGAAAAACCCATGTCCAAACTGAAACTTTAGTGGACGATATGGGAGTGAGAGCAAAGACAACGGAGGACATGTTGAGGCATTTGATGAAAACCCATTTTCCACGCGATATGAAGGGACTCACGGAGATACCGGAATCTTGGAATAATGATGTTGACCGAAGACTAATCATTGCAGAATTTATGGCGAAGAAAGCCTTGAGGAGCTTCAAACCATTTAAGTCAACCAAACATGATGGGATATTTCCGGCGTTACTACAGAAAGAGGCAGACTATCTGGCGCTTCGTCTGGCCAAAATTTTCACAGCGTGCCTAGGACTTTCATATACTCCGAAAGCCTGGCAAGAGGCAAGGGTGATGTTTATACCTAAGCCCGGCAAAGCAAGTTATGAGACACCAAAGGCCTACAGACCCATAAGCCTTATGTCCTTTCAACTCAAATCCATGTATTGTGGACACCAAGATAAAGAGTTTGACATCTAGGGAAATGCTCAAATACAAACAGCATGTCTATGTCAAGGGAAGGTCGGTGGAGGCTGCCCTGCACGAGGTTGTGCATAAAATAGAAGAATCCTTCGATGCCAAAACGTACAGCATGAAGGTATGCATTGACATCGAGGGGGCTTTTAACAATGTGCGGACCGACACACTGATCCAATCCTTAGACCAGTACCGGGTAGACCCCGTCCTTAGAGACTGGATAAACCATATGCTAAGGAACAGGTGAATAAATTGTGTGTCCCATGGCATAAATATAAAGGAGAAAAAGACACGGCATAAATATAGGGGAGAAAGTGACACAGGGCACACCACATGGGGGGCATTTTATCACCACTCCTATGGGTGGCCACCATAAATGACCTATTACGGATGCTGACTGAGGAGGGATTTGAACCCGTCTGCTATGCAAACAATGTTATAATACTTCTAAAGGGTTGGAATCCGAATGAGCTATGCAGAAGCATCGAAAGGGTCTTGCATATGCCATTTGACTGGGCTAGACCCAGAGGTCTCAGTGTTAACCCAGGTAGGACTGAAATATGCTTGTTCACGAGGAAGACGAAGGTGGGCCAATTTAACGCACCACGTTTCCTCAATAAGGCGATTTTGATAACCGACAAGGTCAAATATTTAGGTCTAATCTTGGACTGGAAACAGAATTGGAAGTGTCACATTCAGGAGCGTACTGAGAAGGCTCACATATGTTGGGCACTATGTAGACGGGCCGTAGGCTCGAAATGGGGCCTGAATCCTAGGATAGTCAACTGGCTCTACAGGCGCATGATTAGACCAATACTTACTTACGCCTCAGTAGTTTGGTGGACAGCTATGGAGAAAAAGTGCAACATAAGGGCCATACCACAGGTTCAGAGAACATGTTGTCTTGGCTTGGGCAGAGCGATGAGGACCACGCCCACTAGAGCACTGAAGACTATTCTAGACATCCAACCCATTGACATACAGATTAAGTGTGAGGCAGTTACTGCGGCTATGAGACTTAAGGCGATGGGAGAATGGATTGAGGATGGGAGCTGCTCATAACATCGCGGCATAACCGAGGCGACGATAGGAAACCTGGAAGGAAGGGAAGAGGTTTCCGATCGCATACCTCAGATGAACCTTGAAGTTGAGTGCGAGGCACTGCTGCCAACGGCACAGTCTTGGATAGACGGAACCCTAGTATTGCCATGTGGCAAATCATGTTACACGGATGGATCAAAGCTAGAGGATAGAATGGGTCTGGGGGTTTACATTGGGAACCCATGGACTGAGATCTGTTTTAGACAGCCTGACCATAATACTGTCCTACAGAAGGATATCAGGGCGATCACGGAATGCGTGAAATGGTGTGGTGTTAACGCGAGGACGTCGAGTGTGAACATCTTTACCGAAAGTAAAATTGCCATAAGGGCAATAACAACCAGGACGGTAAGGTCACGATCAGTATTGCAGTGCAAGAAGGAGATGGCAAAATCCACATCGTTTGGGTGCCGGGCCATAACGGAGTAAGGGGAAATGAAAGGGCAGACGATTTGGCGGTGAAGGCCAGAGGACTGCCGTCAATAAACTTGGATAACTCGAAGCCTTTTGGGTCGACGCAGTCCGAGTTAAGGGAGTGGGCGACAAATGCGCATGCAACATTGTGGAACAGCGAAACGGTTGGTAGGACTACGAAAATCCTATGGGGGGCTCCAGATCGTGAGAAGACGAAGCTATTACTGAGAGGAAGCAAGAAGGAGGTCAGCATAGCTATTGGTATCATAACGGGACACATAGGGCTGCGAGCTCACTTATGTAAAATCGGTGCGGCAAGTGATAGCGTGTGTAGGGCATGCGGGGAAGATGATGAGACGTTGAAGCATTTCCTTTGTCATTGGATTTAATATCTGCACCCTCTTTTCAACCTAACCTAACCTAAGGAACCAGCTATGCAGAAGGTCCCAAATTGTCTTGCAGATTATATACAATTGGGCTAGACCCAGGCGTCTCAATGTTAACGCAAAAAAAATATGCCTATTTACAAGAGAGAGGCGAAGGTGGGCCAATTTGACGCCCCACGTTTCATCTCAATAGAACGGTTTCGATATCTGACAATATCGGAAATGTCACAATCGGGAGGGTACGGAAATGTTGGGCACTATGTAGGCTAGAAATGGGGCTTGATTTTGAGGATAGTTCACCGGCTCTACAGGATCGTGTTTAGACCAATACTTACTTACAGCAGTTTGGAGAAAAAGTCGAAAGTAAGGATAGTATTGCCATCTGGAAGATCAAAGCTAGAGAAAAGAGTGGGCTTTGGGGACTGTATTGAAAACTCAAGGATTGAGATCTTTTTTAGACTGCCTGACCATAATATGGTCCTGCAGGCGGAGATCAGGAAGATCACGGTATGCATGAGGTGGTGTGGTGTTAACGTAAGGACTTCGAGTATGAACTTCTTTACGGACAGTAATCAGGCCATAAGGGGAATAACACCGAGTACGGTAATATCACTAACAGTCTAGGAATGGAAGAACAAGATTAACACCTTTTCAGAGGATGGAACGATCCGCATCGTTTGGCTGCCGGGCCATAGCGGAGTAAGTGGGAATGAGAAAATAGGCGATTTGGCAGTGAAGGCCAAAGAACTGCCGTCAATAAACTTGCTTAACGCGAAGCCTTTCGGGTCGACGCAGTCCGAGCTGAGGTCGTGTGCGGCGAATGTACATGTTACCCTGTGGAATAGCAAAACGGTTGGTAGGACGGCGAAAATCCTATGGGGACATCCATATCGTGACAAGACGAGCCTATTACTGCAAGGAAGTAAGAAGGAGGTCAGTACAGCTTTCGATACGAGCTCACTTATGTAAAATCGATGCGGCAAATGATGGCATGTGTAGGGCATACGGGAAGTTGATGAGACGTTGGAGCTTTTCCTATGTTATTGCCCGGCTTTCGCGGCTAACAGATACCAGAGTCAGAACGGCGAGGGAAGTCCTCACGAAAGATGCCACAATAAGGACGGGATAAATGTATAATCCTCTCGTCAATCTTTGAACCTAGACATAGTGCATCATAGGCGGATAAACCGACCTCTGTCCTATTGTGACCTCCTCCAGAAGTCTGTTGGTTGGTTAAATTTCCCCTTCTAAATGCATATGGCCATAATTGGCCTAACATATATTCCATTTGTCTTTAGGTAAGGTAAGAGTGGCAGTCTAATTTCTAAACAGACTCACTTCGAAAATTTTAGTCCATTCTGATACCAGCGACACACCGGGCATCTGGTGGGAATAGAAGCCACGATCCCCGCACTGTAACTCCGAGCAAGCTACCAACTCAGCATACGGGCTACCTTCCATTTGGACTTAGTCTGTTCAATAATAAGCAGATTCTAACTTTGACTTGGTTTACTTTTGCTCTTATTATGATAATCTTTTTCTCCGCTATTATTTCCGATTTTTTATTTTTCCGATTTTTCATCACTCAATTTTTCTTTCGCCTCGACAAACTTGTACAAAACTGAAACTTTGGCAATAACTGTCACAAACTAAACACCAAATAAACTGCATTAGGATTTCATTTAATTTCTCAGAGCTTTATTTATAAACGCTGCCACCTTCAATTTGGCCACATTCATTTCCACCGTATCTTTGAGGTTTATTGAACCTAAATCCTCCACATGGCTATAGCCTGCAAGTGTTGAAGCAAATGTCATAGCGCATGAGAGGAGATGAAAAATTAATTAAAATTCCAAATATGTTTCAGCGTCATCAACCAACTTAGTTGTCGACATACAAACCTTTCAAAAGTAGAACATTCTGACCACGATGTACTCCTACAGCACGCCAGGGATCAAGAAGGCCATGGGTAAATATCACCCGTTGTGAGACATTGGCAAAACCACCGAAAATATGGTTTATCTTCTTGGCACTGATATGGAGTTCGTTCAGGAGGGGCGAAAATAATCCCAAATCGCTGCCACCCACTCGACTGCCATCGCCGTTACTTGGAGAATGAAAAACATCATGGCATAACTTTTGGAAAAACTTTAAAGGAACTTGCCCGGCAAAGGAAAGTTGCGATGATGCATTGCCCGATGCCTTGGTTGTGGCAAACCAACCAAATTCATGGCATGTCTGATAAAACCAACAACGAGCTAAAAGGATAAACAAAATCAGTGAATAGGAAGAACATTTTGTTCAACACTTTTCACATTGCTTTGTGTGCACCTACTTCCACTGTATATATCAGCATATTCGGAATATATGGATGCCATAGCCTCATAAGACAAATCCAGGCACCATTCATCGCCATGCAGTTTGTCCTCTTCCTCCTCTTGGGGATTAGGTAGAAATATCTCTTTGATGTACTGAATTAGAGCTTCACCAGGATCTTCAGTCATTTTTAAGAAATTCTTGCAGAATGTGCCAACCCATTTACTATTCTAGTTGAAGGGGATTTAATAACTTCAATATATAAGGGAATACTGATTATCATACCTGTAACTTTGCACTAGAACAGCGAAATAATTTCCCAGAGAATTAAAAAAGGCTGCTCTGTCCATTTCATTGTTTGCATTAAAACTTGTACAACTTTGAAGGCGTTGTAGTAACTGTCTGGATTTAATTGGAGATTGTAATTGGAGGCGCAATTTTTGAAAGCCTCTTTCTAAGTTATTGGCACATTTAGAACCTCCGATTTCCCTAATGGCTTTCATGGTTAGGGACATGTAGTCTGCAAAGAAAATTTTTTCAAACAAGTAAGAGCGTGCTAAGTTCGGCCGGGCCGAATCTTATATACCCTCCATCATGGATCACATTTGTCGAGTTCTTTGCACGGCATCTCTCTTTAGGCAAACAAAGAATAATGAATAACAACTGTTATGCTACTGTTATGTTATTGGAGCTATATCAAGTTATAGTCCGATTCGTACCATACATGAATTGAATGCTGAACATTGTAGAAGTCATTGTGTAATATTTCAGTCCATTCGGATAAGAATTGCGCCTCGTAGGGACTTAAGAAGCAAAATCGGGAGATCGGTTTATATGGGAGCTTTATCAAGCTATTGATCGATTCAGACCATATTAAACAAGTATATTGAAGGTCATGGGAGAAGCCGTGGTACAAAATTTCTGCCAAATCGGATGAGAATTGCTCCCTCTAGAGGCTCAAGTAGTCAAGATCCCAGATCGGATTATATGATTTGCGCCATACTGTGCACAATTGTTGGAAGTAATACTAAAACACTACGTGGGAAATTTCAGTCAAATCGGACGAGAATTGCGCTCTCCAGCGGCTCAAGAAGTCATGATCCAAGATCGGTTTATATGGCAGCCATATCAGGTAATGAACCGACTTAGACCAGGCTTAGCACAGTTGTTGGAAGTGATACCAAAACACTACGTGCAAAATTTCTGTCAAATCGGATAAAAAAATACGCCCTCTAGAGGCTCAAGAAGTCAAAACCCAAGATCGGTTTATATGGCAGCTTTATCAAAAAATGGACCGATTTGAACCATTTACAATCCCAACCGACCTACACTAATAAAAAGTATTTGTGCAAAATTTCAAGCCGCTAGCTATACTCCTTCGAAAGTTAACGTTCTTTCGACAGACAGACGGACGGACGGACGCATGGATGGACGGACAGACGGACGGACATGACTAGATCGACATAAAATGACATGACGATCAAGAATTTATGTATTTTATGGGGTCTCAGACGCATATTTCGAGCTGCTACAAACAGAATGACGAAATTAGTATACCCCCATCCTATGGTGTATAAAAATTAAAAATTTGGCAGCCCGAATAATATTTCGAAATGCCGAAATGACCAACTTTTGGGGCCTATCAAGAGGCGACCGGAGCCCCCAGGGCCTTATAATCTCATCAGTGCCGGACGACTTAAAGGAGTCGAAACCTTTTATTGCTCAAAGGATCTACGACTTGGACAAAATTTCGCCTTCAACCTCCATATCAGCCGAATGCATATCAGCCACAGATATATCCTCCACTAAGCGTAAAATTCCACCAAATTCTCACATATCACCGAGTTAAGTTTAAGCTCAATGATAGAACCCCCTGTTTATAGCCGAGTCCGAACGGCTTGCAACAAAGAGACACCTCTTTGGGGCAAAGCCTTTACAAGGAAAAGTACCCCACAAATGTGGGGAAGGGGACAATCACCGCTGAAAAAAATTTTCTGATATTGGGCGTCTTAAGTGGACATGTAAACCTCTTCTGAACGGTAGCCTCGGGACCAATTCTGCGGTATTTTTTCCACAGCTGAAAATAATATAATGATGATCAGAGAAGCTGTGGTCATCCAACACTTCCCAGTCATATATCCTTCCGCTTTTATACTCTGATGCAAAGGTATAATCTTGTACCCCTTTAATTGATATCCGAACTTCCCCATATCTGGTGATGTGCATCACTTTTTCAATGCAGAAGCGGCCTCAACCTGCAACTTAAAGTTTGAAGGCGGAATCTGGGAATCGTGTGCCAAATATAGGGAAGCCCTCTTTACAACGCTAGAGATCTTACTGCAGATACCGGATCATAGTCAGCGTTGAGATATTTTTCCCTATTGCCTAGTCTGAGTCCGCCATGACTTCATACTCTCAAGGCTCGTTTGATCTTGTCATGATGTCTTTCCTGACGCATCCATTCAGAAAGCTGTGGAAACACTCTTCAACAGAGCTCTGGATACTTGGGGGATCTTAGGGACTTACATCTTAGTTACTTCACTAGCTGCTGTTGTTGCAGTAGGTTTTAAACTCCGAACTTCCCCGCTGGCTACCGTGGCGCAGTGGTTAACATGTCCGCCTATGACGCCGAACGCCAGGTCTAAAATTCCGGCGTGAAAATTAGAAAAAATGTTCAGCTGTGTTTATCCCCTTGACCTGAGGGTGAGAGGGCCACTGACGCCGGAAAACTCCAGTGGGGCACAATACGCATACCTCAAAGGCGGGTCAGTGGAGACGGCCTTTCACGAGGTGGTCCTGGAGGCCGAGACGTCTTTCCGACAAAAGGAATACACTTTGACGGCCTTCTGGGATATTGAGGCGGCCTTCGATAATATGGATATAGGGGCGATAGTCATCGCACTGGACCGCACGGGGATTCACCACTTAATCTCCCAGTGGACCAATAATATGATTTATAGAAGGTATATTAATGCGAACCTGGTAGATAGTGTGGTCAGAAGGCGGGTGACCAGAGGACCGCCACAAGGAGGGGTGCTCTCGCCGATTCTATGGAACCTAGTGATTAATGGATCTAGGTGGGGACGGCACGAGGATTTTCGCTTATGAGGATGACGTCGTGCTGCTGGTCCGAGGCAGATTTCAGTCGATGATCAGCGAGATCATGAAAGATTCACTCAGAAGGTTGTTACGATGGGCTACCGGACATGGGTTAAGAAGACGGAGCTGGTGCTCTTTACTCGGAGATATAAGATACTGGAGTTTAGACTACCGTCTTTGGTAGAGGTCCGCCTTCGGTAGAGGAACACCGAAGAAAGAAACCATAAGGCACTGTGCGCTTGCTAAATATGCATCCCATTGAGACCTAAATATATTCGGAAATATGGTTGCGGCCACAGTTCGATTCTGGGTGTTATGACACAAGTGCCGACTGGAGTGAGGGAATTCGCGATTTGATTTCCTGAGGGGGACGAATGGAGAGCGAATGCTGTACTTGAGGAGGATGAGACCTCGATCTACATAGATGGCTCCAAGATGGAGTCAGGGGCTTGGGGTCTACTCTTATGCACTCAATATCAGTATTTTTCTGAGACTGCCGAACGAGTGTACTAGGCAGAGGTCTGTGCCATTGCAGTGGCCGCAAGAGAAATTCAGGTAAGGAACTTACTGCCCTCGAAACTTAGAATTTATGTGGACAGTATGGCAGCGCTCAGGACCTCAGTATCAATGATGGTGAGGTCGAGATGCGTGGCGGATTGTTTGGAGTCCCTGGATAGGCTCCGGGCCCACCATGTGACGCTGACATGGGTTCCTGGGCATGAGAGGATTCCAGAAAATGAGAGGGCGGACGAGTGCGCCAGGAGGGGTTTATCTGAGCCAGGCGGACCAGTCATCGGTCTTGTCTATGTGCCATTTTTTGAGGTGCTGAACACGATAGAGGGGATGGTCAGGGCGGCGTCGGTGGCGAGGTGGGACTCGGTGAATGGTTACCGGACTGCAAAGGTGCTATGGCCGCTCATCGACCGGAGGAGGACGAGGGAGTTGCTGGCGTTCGGTAACAGGTCGATTAGTACCTTGACAGGGGTCATAACCGGAC
Source organism: Stomoxys calcitrans (assembly GCF_963082655.1). Taxonomy (NCBI): domain Eukaryota; kingdom Metazoa; phylum Arthropoda; class Insecta; order Diptera; family Muscidae; genus Stomoxys; species Stomoxys calcitrans. The sequence continues at coordinate 177,727,104 of NC_081553.1, forward strand.
ACTGTGCCATAGGCGGCATGGTGGTGTACATGGGAATACCGTACAATGACTTCTGTAGGAGTTGCCTCGATAAGGAGGAGACTCTTGAGCATTTGCTGTGTTCTTATCCGGGTCTGCAGGGACGTAGGCTCTCATTTTTGGAGAGCCGTTTCTTCTGTGATCTGGGTGAACTTGCAAACGTACCTACTTATGTCTCCTGAGATTTGTAGAAGGAACAGGATGGTTCCGACGTGGGTTGCCATAAGCTCCGGCGTAGGTACATTCGTGCCTGCGTGGGGACGGGCGTTTCTTCTCGGGTTCTCCATTCCTCTTGTTTTTCTTTTATTGGTGTATAACTTCTATTCCGAGGTCTCACGTCTTCTTTCTCTTCCCTTTCTCTCTACGGTGCCAAAATGGGCCAAACTGGTCTCCGAGTGAACTCACCGTTGGTGGGCAACCCATTGAACCTAACTTAACCTAACATCCCCTTATTAATGTTAGCTACATTTGTGAGGTATCCTGCCATGTTTAAACTTCTCTACCAAGTGGTGTCGCTATGCGGAACGCCGTTCGGACTCGGCATAAAAAAGGAGGCCTCTTATTAGTGAGCTGCCTGACCATAATACTGTCCTGCGGAATGCGTGAAATGGTGTGGTGCTAACGCGAGGACGTCGAGTGTGAACATCTTTACTGACAGAAAAAATTGCCATAAGGGCAATAACAACCAGGACGATAGAGTCACGAACAGTCTTGCAGTGTAGGAATGAGATTAACGCCTTCTCTGAGGATGGCAAAATCCGCATCGTCTGAGTGCCGGGCCATAACGGAGTAAGGGGAAATCAAAGGGCAAACGATTTGGCGGTGAAGGCCAGAGGACGGCCCCGTCAATAAACTTGGATAACTCGAAGCCTTTCGGGTCGACGCAGTCCGAGTTAAGGAAGTGGGCGACGAATGCACATGCAACATTGTGGAACAGCGAAACAGTCGGCCGTAGGACAGCGAAAATCCTATGGGGGATTCAGATGAGGCTATTACTGAAAGGAAGCAAGAAGGAGGTCAGTATAGCTATTGGTATCATAACAAGACACATAGGACTGCGAGCTCACTTATGTAAAATCGGTGCGGCAAATGATAGTGTGTGTAGGGCATGCGGGGAAAATGATGAGACTTTGGAGCATTTCCTTTGTCATTGCCCACTTAGGTGGAGACACAATATCAGACATGAACCAACTTATAGGAGTGGTGTTGACACCAATTAAGGATGTTGTAAGTAGCACGCAATTTCTAACTTAAAATTTTCTTTTCAGAAGCCGATTACTGGCTCAGATGTATGTCCATAGTGGCATGGGGCGGATTAATATCTGCACCCTCTTTTTGACCTAACCTAACCTAACCATCAGTGAGCTTAGACTTTAATCGGATTGCACTCATTTATATAATAAAAGTATCTCTTGTTCCTTAACGAAATTTTCACGGGAAATTTAGTAGCTTTGTACTACCCCGTTGGCGCACAGCTTGAGCCAAATCAAACCATATGACCCACCTACACACTGCTAGTTTGGTTTGGCAGGAGACAGCAATCCGCCAGACTTTAGAGATTTTGGTAACAAGTTTCAGCAACAACTGGAGAGTCGTCCTCTGACTCCCAACTCCACCGCTTCTAAACACCAACTTGTTGAGTCCTCAGGATACAACTCCTTCAGACTTGGAATTGCACGCGCTTAGTCTCCCAGGTACGAATTCAGGATCTAAAGGAATCCTTAGTATCCATGCGCGTGCCATTCGTCAAGAAGGAATATCATACCACTTGATTAAATCTAGTGCCTACTTGACTATATCTGGCTAAATCCAAGCAATCCTTTTTAGAGCGTGACTATTCATATCGATTGAATGTTGAACCCCGAAACCTATTAGTTTGAATCGGCCACAATACCAGCCAGCGTAGTCATAAATTAAACGATGTCCAGGCAATTCCGCTAGAATTTCGGAGTATACAGACGTTCTCATATTAAACTCACCTGTAAAATCGATCTTTGCCAGCAACGGAGCACTAGAGGCCCAAGCCACATCCGCTTCATTGGGATACTGTTTCATAAACCAGGCCACCATACTCCCCGAATAAGAACAACCGACCAGAACCACTTTGGCATCACGTAAATCATCTGAATATGATTTTTGATATTCAATAAAATAACGAAGATCTTCCAAGGATTGCAGTACACTCAAATATTTTAAAGAGTCAACGGAAACGGAGCTTAAATAAAATTGTTAATATAAACGGAAAGCACTAAGCTTTTACATAATTGTGTGTATTACCTTATTGGCCAACTTTTTCCATAGTAACGATGTTCGGTATAGAACATTATGCCATTATGTTGTAAAGCCATATCATAGAAATGACCTTGATGCAACAATGAGGGTGTGATTTCCCATTCACCTCCTACCAATATCAAAATTGGACCGCCTGGTTCATAAAACTCGGCATTGACATAATAACGCTGTCAAATTAAAACAAGTAAGAGCGTGCTAAGTTCCACCTCGCCGAATCTTATATACCCTCCACCATAGATCGCATTTGTCGAGTTCTATCTCTTCGGTATCTCTTTTTAGGCAGACAAAGAATAAGAATGGGGCCTTGTAGGGCCTCAAGAAGCAAAATCGGGAGATAGGTTTATATGGGAGCTGTATCAAGCTATTGATCGATTCAGACCATATTAGACACGTATGTTGAAAGTCATAAGAGAAGCCGTTGTACAAAATTTCTGCCAAATCGAATGAAAATTTCGCCCTCTAGAGGCTCAAGAAGTCAAGATCCCAGATCGGTTTATATGACAGCTATACCAGATTATGAAACGATTTGAATCATACTCTGCACAGTTATTGGAAGGGATACCAAAACACTACGTGCAAAATTTCAGTCAAATCGGATGAGAATTGCGCCCTTTAGAGGCTCCAGAAGTCAAGACCCAAGATCGGTTAATATGGCAGATATACCAAAACATGGACCGATTTGAACCATACTGAGAATAGTTATTGGAAGTGATACCAAAACATTACCTGCAAAATTTCAGTCAAATCGGACGAGAATTCCGCCCTCTAGAGGCTCAAGAAGTCAAGACCCAAAATAGGTTTATATGGCAAATATATCAAAATATGGACCGATTTTAACCATACTGAAAGCAGTTATTGGAAGTGATACCAAAACACTACGTGCAAAATGTCAGCCAAATCGGATGAGAATTGCGCCCTCTATTGGCTCAAGAAGTCACGATCAAAGATCGGTTTATATGGCAGCTATATCAGGTTGTGAACTGATTTGCGCCATACTTAGCATATTTATTGGAAGTCATAACAAAACACCTCATACAAAATTTCAGTCCAATCGGATGAAAATTGAGCCCTCTAGAGGCTCAAGAAGTCAAGACCCAAGATCGGTTTGTATGGCAGATATATCAAAACATGTACCGTTTTTAACCTACTCACCGCGGTTGTTGGAATTGATACCAAAACACTACGTGCAAAATTTCAGTCCAAACGGGCGAGAATTGTGCCCTCTAGAGGCTCCGGTCAAGTCAAGACCCAAGGTCGGTTTAGATGGCAGCTATATCAAAACATGGACCGATTTGAACCATACTTGGAGCAGTTATTGGAAGTGATACCAAAACACTACGTACAAAATTTCAGTCAAATCGGCCGAGAATTGCGCACTCTAGAGGCTCAAGAAGTCAAGACCCAAGATCGGTTTGTATAGCTGCTATATCGAAACATGGACCGATTTGGCCAATTTACAATCCCAACCGACCTGCACTAATAAAAAGTATTTGTGGAAAATTTCAAGCGGCTAGCTATAAAAAGTATTTGTACAAAATTTCAAGCGGCTAGCTTTACTCCTTTGAAAGTTTGCGTGCTTCGACAGACGGACGGACGGACGGACAGACGGACGGACATGGCTAGATCGACTTAAAATGACATGGCGATCAAGAATATAAAGGGTGATTTTTTTGAGGTTAGGATTTTCATGCATTAGTATTTGACAGATCACGCACAGTGGGCCAAATGGCAAAAAAATTGGAAATAAGTCTACAACTTTTTATCTGTTGATTTTAGCCATACAAAATGTTCTAGACATTTGTAGAGGAGGACATAGGCTTTCAGAAAAGTGCTGTTGTTGGTCCATATCTTTAATACAGGGTGAGCTACAGGGTGTCAAAGTTGACCACTTTTGACTTCTCCAAGCTTCTGGGGGCCATAACTTTTGATCTACTCAACCGATTTACATGATTTAGGACTCTAGAGAAAGAGCTTGACAAGATCTAAAAAACTTATGCATAAAGTACCATGCCATCGTGTACTGTTAAGGAGTTATGAATTGTTTAATTTTAAAATATGAAAATTTGGCCTTGGTTTTTTTCAGTGTTTTTTTAATAACTCCGTCAATTTTAAAGCTATAAACTTCATACTTCACACAAATTATGCCAGCATATGTGTGCATAAAATACAAAAGGAATCACGTGAATATCTTTGGCGGTTTAAAAATGGCATCGTTTTCAATATGAAAAATATTTTTTTTGTCAAAAAATTGCAAAATTTTTCAAAAAAGATACTCCCATTTCCTTTAAGTTTTCGCAAACTTTGGCCGTCAAAGCATTATCATTTCTTTCCATTTTCACAAAGTCGAGGTATTAAGAAAAGTTTTAAGTGCTAATTTGGCTAATTTCGATATCAAACAACACCGTTATCTTAAGACCAAAATGGCCAATTTTTTTACTAAACTTCAAAAGTTTCTCACTGGAAAAAAAGTTCCACGGGGATTTTTTCGCTTTTTTTGAACTTAAATGAAAGCTTAAAATGTTCCCAACATTTTAAGGTATGTCTCGCCATATCCTAGCCATAAATGAGATCGTAGCGATCAAAATACTGAAAAAAGTCAATTTTCAAGTAGTGCTATATTCATTGCTAAAAAACAAGTATTACGTCACATTTTATTGCAAAGATGTTAAATAAACTTTTATTTGGTAACACTTCTTCTACAAAACACAAAAAGAATCATGGAAATATCTCTATTCTATTCCATTTTATGGAACCGGCAATAAAAAAGTCAATTTTTCAAAAAAGTCGAATTTCCCAAATTTTGTTTTTGTTGTCCTAATTGCACATGACACACTATAGCCATATTTACGCAACATACCTTATCGTAAAGGAAATTTTCATACCTTTCCAACGATGTATAAAACATTTCTCAACTCGGATTCTATCTACTCTAAAATTCATTTACACTTCATTAAACTCTATATAAAAATGTCTATTTGTGAAATGGAACCTTATATGGGGCCTACACTAAAACATTGATAGATTTGCCCAGGGTTTACAATACAAATGTGTTAGAATAAAAAAAGGTCTCCTGCCAAAGTTTAAAAAAATTGGAATAAAAATATGTGTTTTAGAGCGAAAACACTTCGCATCGGCGTGCGTTTATATGTATATTAGCTACTCCCAAAATAAAAAAGCATTTTAGTTTTGTATTATTTGATTTTATTCTCTACCAAATAATCTAAGGTATCAAAATTTAAAAGCTCTTTAATTTGAATGGCATCGGGATCGTCCTTATCTATATCGTCACATATTTTTGGTAGCCATTTAGTTCTGATGCTGTATAGTACCGGATCAGACGATAACAATAAATATTGAAGTAAATCATAATTTTGGTTAAATTTGGTGCTCTTTCGGGTATTGAAAAGCCGGAACTGTTTAACATCTCTATTACGGGATTCCTGAGCTTCTTCTGTAAGTTCTCCTAACGGAAGTATGTTGTATTCCACAATTTCCTTGCCATGATGTAAGACTTTATGTACTGTCGGTGTTAAAGCTTTCCACGAATATAAATCAGATAAAATGTTTTTTGTGTCATTACTATAAGCTTCAAATTTGGTTGAATTTATCATCTTTTTGCTATTGATTACAGCCAAAATCACTTTGAATCGTCTTAGCAAGTGTTCATCAAGACCGGTTATTTTAGATGTCGATACGGGGTCCTCAAAAAACCGCCTTGCCGAGTTGCCATCATTTGTGCTTCCGTATCCGTAAAGAGGTTTATCTATTATAAGTCCCTTTTGTTTAAACTCCAACTGGATTCGATTCTTCTCTTCCTGCCTCATTTTGTGAAGATCTTGGTTGTTTCTAGCAGAGACATCGCGGTTTCCAGGGCTAGTCCGATATTTAAGGTCATACGATAAATGCAAACAATACTCCATGAATCGAATTCTACAGTGCAGGGGCGAAATACCGAAATTGAGCGCATTTTCGTTTACTAAATTTTCATCAGACTTGTCCTCGAATTGCCCATTCTTCTTGCCACAAATATTGCATCTCCAATTGGACATAACGCCAGTTAATGCGTTTGCCACCTTTCCATCGATCATAGTGAGTTGTAGTTGAAACGAAACTTTTATATTTCTTCCCAATTGGTTTATAACAATCATGGGTAATGCAGCAATTTCTTCCTTTATTTCGTTCACCAAAGATCGTGTTGTGTTCCGGTCTTCCTTTGTATACTCAAACCGAATTGGGCGACATAAATATTTTGACCCAGGTGTTCTATTTATCCATATATCTTGAAATGCATTTTCTTTCGATGATGAAGATTGGTCCTTGTACAATCTCATTCTCAATGGTACTAATGATGCCATGAAAATTGATGCGAAGTTGGTATCTATTTCTGTTTGTTGCTTATATTCGGAAAATCCAGATGATCCATCACAACCCCATTTGCTGATCAAAACCACTTCGGAATTATTACATGTGTTCAACTGTTCTTCAGTAAAATTAGAAATAATTCTAACAGCTGTATTTTCAACAAGATCAGCAAGTTTCACTCTTGCTTTTAATTCGTCCACGTATATATTTGATGGCACCATTTTCGTCCTGGTGTTGTACAATTTATGTTTTGAGGGTAAACAACCCCATCCTTTTTCACGAAGAGCCTTCCTCATTGTTGAGTATTTGTTTCTTGAGAGGCCTAGGTTCAAAATCAGGGCCAGTGCATCTTCCTCCGTGAATTCTGTAGTCGATTTTGGAGTTGGAATACTTTCTACCATTCTCTTTACCCTTTTCGGAGATGCTAATGGTAAAACATCGACAATTCGTCCAACATTTTTTGGTTGTGTTTTTAACAATGCTGTTTTGAACGTATCTTTTATTAAATTTGGCGGATGTGCCGCCAATAGTTCCTCTTGTTTTTTCTTTTTGGTTTTCTCCGTAACTTCGTCGTATGCTTTGCTAGGCCGGCCGGGAATCAGCGGTTTAATTTCAATAAGTAGATCCGATTTCAGCCACTTCTCATACATTTTGAAAAACTTGATTTTTGCGAATGAACATTCTGGCAACCTTCTCTCAAATGATTTGTAGAATTTTTCAAGTTTGTCTAAAGCGTCTTTATTTAGCCTTATTCCATATATGTGGTCCAAAGTGTAAACAAGTTCCTTAAATGACTCCGTGTATGATTTGGAATCATTTTTGATGTCCCATACAATTTTCGAAAGAGTGGAATACTTCAGTATGACTTCCATAACTTATAAATGTCCTTTACGCCTCTACAAAATATAATGAAGAAAATTTGGATTTTGTTCAAATATTTATGCAATATATTCACAATTAATGACCCATTTCAGGTATCACACGCAATCGTAAAAAGGGGTCCAAAGTGCCTCTTTTTACTTACTCTTCTATAATTATTTACCTGGACTCGAATTTGGTTAAAAAAAATGACAATGAATTTTTTATGGGTAGGTTTTTTCACATTCATTGATACGGTGGATTTCCTGGGAATTCGACATAGCGAAACAGGTAACATTTGTCTGCATCAAATCTTAACACAAATATATATATATATGCAGGTATATTTCTAGGTTACTTTTTATTCAAAAATCATCAGCTTACATTAAAAATAGATGTAGGTACTATACAAACGCACGCCGATGCGAAGTGTTTTCGCTCTAAAACACATATTTTTATTCCAATTTTTTTAAACTTTGGCAGGAGACCTTTTTTTATTCTAACACATTTGTATTGTAAACCCTGGGCAAATCTATCAATGTTTTAGTGTAGGCCCCATATAAGGTTCCATTTCACAAATAGACATTTTTATATAGAGTTTAATGAAGTGTAAATGAATTTTAGAGTAGATAGAATCCGAGTTGAGAAATGTTTTATACATCGTTGGAAAGGTATGAAAATTTCCTTTACGATAAGGTATGTTGCGTAAATATGGCTATAGTGTGTCATGTGCAATTAGGACAACAAAAACAAAATTTGGGAAATTCGACTTTTTTGAAAAATTGACTTTTTTATTGCCGGTTCCATAAAATGGAATAGAATAGAGATATTTCCATGATTCTTTTTGTGTTTTGTAGAAGAAGTGTTACCAAATAAAAGTTTATTTAACATCTTTGCAATAAAATGTGACGTAATACTTGTTTTTTAGCAATGAATATAGCACTACTTGAAAATTGACTTTTTTCAGTATTTTGATCGCTACGATCTCATTTATGGCTAGGATATGGCGAGACATACCTTAAAATGTTGGGAACATTTTAAGCTTTCATTTAAGTTCAAAAAAAGCGAAAAAATCCCCGTGGAACTTTTTTTCCAGTGAGAAACTTTTGAAGTTTAGTAAAAAAATTGGCCATTTTGGTCTTAAGATAACGGTGTTGTTTGATATCGAAATTAGCCAAATTAGCACTTAAAACTTTTCTTAATACCTCGACTTTGTGAAAATGGAAAGAAATGATAATGCTTTGACGGCCAAAGTTTGCGAAAACTTAAAGGAAATGGGAGTATCTTTTTTGAAAAATTTTGCAATTTTTTGACAAAAAAAATATTTTTCATATTGAAAACGATGCCATTTTTAAACCGCCAAAGATATTCACGTGATTCCTTTTGTATTTTATGCACACATATGCTGGCATAATTTGTGTGAAGTATGAAGTTTATAGCTTTAAAATTGACGGAGTTATTAAAAAAACACTGAAAAAAACCAAGGCCAAATTTTCATATTTTAAAATTAAACAATTCATAACTCCTTAACAGTACACGATGGCATGGTACTTTATGCATAAGTTTTTTAGATCTTGTCAAGCTCTTTCTCTAGAGTCCTAAATCATGTAAATCGGTTGAGTAGATCAAAAGTTATGGCCCCCAGAAGCTTGGAGAAGTCAAAAGTGGTCAACTTTGACACCCTGTAGCTCACCCTGTATTAAAGATATGGACCAACAACAGCACTTTTCTGAAAGCCTATGTCCTCCTCTACAAATGTCTAGAACATTTTGTATGGCTAAAATCAACAGATAAAAAGTTGTAGACTTATTTCCAATTTTTTTGCCATTTGGCCCACTGTGTCACGTGGGATTTCAGACATGGTGTCAAAGAGAAAGATGCTCAGTATGCTTTGACATTTCATCATGAATAGACTTACTAACGAGCAACGCTTGCAAATCATTGAATTTTATTACCAAAATCAGTGTTCGGTTCGAAATGTGTTCAAATTTTGACAAATTTTGTTCAGCGATGAGGCTCATTTCTGGTTGAATGGCTACGTAAATAAGCAAAATTGCCGCATTTGGAGTGAAGAGCAACCAGAAGCCGTTCAAGAACTGCCCATGCATCCCGAAAAATGCACTGTTTGGTGTGGTTTGTACGCTGGTGGAATCATTGGACCGTATTTTTTCAAAGATGCTGTTGGACGCAACGTTACGGTGAATGAACACATTTCGAACCGAACACTGATTTTGGTAATAAAATTCAATGATTTGCAAGCGTTGCTCGTTAGTAAGTCTATTCATGATGAAATGTCAAAGCATACTGAGCATCTTTCTCTTTGACACCATGTCTGAAATCCCACGTGATCTGTCAAATACTAATGCATGAAAATCCTAACCTCAAAAAAATCACCCTTTATAATGATTTTATGGGGTCTCAGATGCATATTTCGAGGTGTTACAAACAGAATGACGAAATTAGTAATCCTTTGGTGGAGGGTATAGAAAAAGATCACCTTACACACCAATGTTAACAAACATGCAACTTACCATCATCCATGTCTGATTTCCCAGTTTATGTTCAGTACCAGCAAAATGGTCAACCTTCTGTGGTAGCCACATTTCTTGCACATACTCTCGATTGTGGGTGCTTATGTTAGTCGCCACTCCCACGGGCGGCTCCTTGAGCAGCATTTTCAAAATTGTGTCATACGGATTAATTCGCTGTATATTCGCACTGTTGACAGAGATCTCCCAAAATACCAATACCATCAACTGCATCAGCAGGCGGACGCGTTTAAATAATGTGTTGCGTTTAATCATTTTAGCAAAAATGCAAAAATTACTTTGTATGCCGACGTTTTTATGCAGCATTTATTATGACGGAAATGAGGCACGGCGTACTTGAACACCCAGCTGCCCGCACTTATTCGATTTGCTTTTGTTTGGTTGCCTTGTGGGGAACTCCAATGCAGGCTATTAAAAGTGAAATTTTATTTTACACAGCTTAATAATGAATGAAAAATTAATTGATTCGCAAATATTCAGGTAATTGGGTCAAGTGTAATTGGATAAAGTGATTATTAATTTTAAATATTATTGAATTATTTCTCTCTGGACTAATGGCAAGTAAAATTGCTAATTCATAATAGAATTTTTAAGTAAAAGGTTTTTCATGGAGCGAGCAAAATTCGTAACTAAACAAAATCTATTAACCAAAACAAAAAATCTGAGTTTTGTAAGTTCGCGTTCTATATGGACGGCCTAATCACTCCGAAAATTGAAAATGTTAATTAAGATTGAAAATATTGCCCACAATTGGCAAAAGGCAACCAAGTAAAATAAGGATGAGGTTATAACTCTGTGGCACATCACAGCACGACGAGCATTGAAAACCACATCTGCAGGAGTAGGTACTAAGATATGAAGAAGAGAGTTAAACCAAATGGAAAACGCGGTTCATCCGAAAACTGAAGAAGTACCAGCAGCACAATCGGGCAAAAAAACAGTATATTCCTAGGGATGAAATAGATTCTCCAACCACTGCTGCAGAAGCTGGTCTCCCGAAGAGCTGAACACTGCGAAACTACAGAAAAAGAAACAGAGCTTTCATCTTACCAGTACTCTAGCGAGTGCAAGTCAGCCCCCCCAATTCGGAGACTTGAATATCTTACAAAGGCCGACAAAGTGGGATCAAGTAGAAAAGCAGGCCTGTGCCTTCAAAGAAGGCTGTTGAATACTTTTAGGAGTCACCTCGGAAGTGAAAGAAGCTTTTTGATGGGGCTAAAGAGTCACCCACTTACGCCGAAGTAGTCCGCACAACAAAAAGACGCTGATGTAGAGTGGAATAGAATCGATAAAACTAGTAAAAACCAGTAAGGAAGGGCAAAAGTCGGGCAGTGCCGACTGCATAATACCCTACACCTACCCTATAAGTACAATGTGGGAGCTATATCCAATTCCAAACCAATTTTGATGGACCTCGGCGGATGTTTTCAGACGTGTTATTAAACCATCCCTATCATATTTGGAGCAAAAGACTTCTTTGCTGGAGCTTCTTCATCCATTCTGACAACATGACCTAGCAAACGCAGCCATTGTATTTTGATGCGTGTAAATTTGCTATCGTCGTCATACAGCTCGTGGTTCATACGTCGCCTATATTCTCCGTTAACGCAAACTGGTCCATATATTTTACGAAGAATCTTTCTCTCAAATACTCCAAGCACTGCCTCATCTGCTTTCACAAGTACCCATGCTTCAGAACCATATAACAGCACGGGTCGAATCAGTGTTTTCTATAGTGTAATCTTCGTCTGTCGAGAGGTGGCCTTGTTTCTAAACTGCTTACTTAGTCCAAAGTAGCATCTGTTTGCCAGTATTATTCTTCGCTTTATCTCAAAACTGGTATCATTCTTTTCGGTTACGGCGGTGCCGAGGTAGATAAAGTTACTGACTATCTCAAAGTTGTGGTTCCCAACTTTCTCCATTTTCTTTATCTGCTCGGTTGTGCAAGGCTTTTTGGGAGTTGAAACCATCCATTTCGACTTATCTCCATTTACTGCCAGACCCATTTTCACTGACTCTCTTTCGAATCTTTCAAAGGCTGCAGTTAATACTTCCGGTGACCGACCTATGATATCGATGTCGTCGGCATAGGTGTGCCATATCTATTCACATCTGCATCTCGTATAATCTTCTCCAGCAGGATATTAAAAAGATCACACGATAGGCTGTCTCCTTCTCTGAAACCTCGTTTGGTATCAAATGGTTCGGAGAGATTCTTTGCTATTCTTACTGAGGAACGCATATCAGCAAGTGTCATCCTGCAGAGTCTTATTTTGCAGGGATACCAAACTCAGACATGGCTTGAAATACCTTTGAACGTAAAGGAGTATCGAAGGCGGCTTTGTAGTCAACAAAGATATGATAGGTGTTGATTTGTCCTTCTCGGGTAATCGGGTATGCAGCTGCATTGTTGTTCTTCAGCCGGATCACAGCTACTTCGACCTTATTCTGACTAGGAGGTATACATCATCAGGGATTAGTTCTGTGGTATACTCATGGCCATCATCATCGGAAACCATCAGCTCGGAAAAATCTTTCTACCATATTCTACACCCAGAAAAAATTGTCCGCTGATATCAGCAAACACTGTCTGCTGAAATAAAATTCAAAATTTTTAACTTCCGAATAGGTTAAACCTAACCTAACTTCTAAATAAATCCATTCCAAAATTTCTATCTTGTAAACAGCTATTGAGGCATTTGCTATATATTAATAAAAAAATTGCCAATTATTATTATTTTAATTTTTTTGTTTAAAGGCATAAATATAACAGTAGTAGGTGTTTTGTCTACTGTTATTTAAATTTGTTAAAAAATAAGCAAATTGTGGAATTTCTAAAAAAATTGTTGTTTTAGCAACGAATTACCGCTGTCCCATTTTCAGCAGACTTTTTGCTGATACAGCAAACATTTTTGCTGTTTTTACCAGCATATTTCTCTGAGTGTAAACACACTATCTATATTGGTTACCAGATTTCCGTCTCCGTCTCTGTATGAGGGTAAATCCACATCAAAGCCATCGGTTTGAAGTTTAATTCTTTGGTAGAATTTGCGAACTTCATTCTGGCCCCTGAACATCTCAATTCGCTCACAATCATGTCTTTCTAATTCCATTTTCTTTCTGGCGGAAAAAATGCTTTTACACTCGCCTTTTCTTTTAATACCTCTCCCTCAACTGGCACGTTGCTAATGATTGCAGGGTTACTCTGTATGTCGCATTCTTGGCTCCAGAAGCATTTCGATACTCTTGGTCGTACCATAGGTTTCTGGTACACAAGTACGGATTTAGCTTCATTTTCCATCGAGTGGACAGAGGTTTACCAGTAGGCCGTTATATCATCGGTACAAGGAGTAATTTCATCAAGCAGTTGTGTTAGTCGAGTGAAGTATGGTGTTGAAATCCGTTGCGTTTGCAGTTTTTCGATATCCAGCTACCGCACAGTGTCAGATCGTACTTTTCTTGTACCGCTTAAATAGATGCGAACCTTTGCTGCAATATGGCAATGATCCAAATCTTTGTTCGCTCCCCGGATCGATAGTACATTTAACACGCTGGATGAATGCCTTCGATCTATAACAACGTGATCAATTTGATTCCTTACATCTTGATCTGAGGACAACCCTGTTGTTTTGTGAATTTTTTAAAATCTCGTGCTGCTTACTACCATGCTTTTTACCGCGGCGAAATCAATCAGTCTCAACCCAATATCGGATGTTATCTTATATTTTCCTTCCCTATCTTCGCATTAAAATCTCCCAGAACGATTTTAATATCATGGAAGTATCGGTCGTATTCTCTCTATAGGTGCTCGTAGAAAATATCATTGGTCTGCTCGTCCTTGTCTTCCGTCGGGGCATGGGCACAAATAAGACTGATGCTGAAAAAGGAGGATATGACGCTGAACGCCTGGGTCGAATCCTGGCGAGACCATCAGAATAAATTTTCAGCGGTGATTTTCCCTTCCTAATGCTGGCAACATTTGTGAGGTACTATGCCATATAAAACTTCTCTCCAAAGAGGTGTCGCACTGCGGCTCCCCGTTCGGTTTCGGCTATAAAAAGGAGGCCTCTTATCATTGAGCTTAAACTTGAATCGGACTGCACTCATTGGTATGTGAGAAGTTTTTCCCTGTTCCTTAGTGGAATGTTAATGGGCAAAATTTGCAGTTTGCTGAAAAATTTAGCTTTTTTACGGACTGTGTCTAGCCTCTCATCAATCGGAGTAAAGTTTGACAAAGTGTTTCAGTCTCCGTAGTTTCTTCCGTATGAGTCACGAAAAACTCTTCTATGATGTTATTGGACAATTTATTGCGTGTGCGGATGTTTTAAGCAACTTTTCGCCACGATTCTCTTACAACCTATTGCGTTACAATCGTCCATATGACTCGCTAAACACTCTTCTAGGTTATCATTGGACAATCCATTGCATGTGCGGAAGTTTTAGCAACTCTTCGCGACGATTATTGCGCAACCCATCGCGTTATAATCGTCCAGAAGATTTATTTACTAATCGCCTGACATAACTTTTCGCGATTGTTTATAATTTCATGCCTGGTGCGTTTAGGACATGTATTGAATAATGAAATTCGATGTTTTGTTTTGAGTGGACATCTTCCACAACACCCAAAACAATTTTCACTTGTTTTCTTTGACGATGTGTTGTTACGTTTTTGATAAAAAAAAACTAATCTTGATATGCATTTTTAGATCTGCCAACCGAATAACGCTCAACATTTTTAAAACCATATTTAATAAATATTCCAAAACACTTATTTTTTACTCGTACAGGAGAGTAATGCGCAACTCTTCCAGAAGGGTAATTTTTAAATCTTCCAAAACACTCATTTGTTATTCGTCCACACGTTTCTTGCGCGATTCTAAGATCTTCCAAGACCCTTCTGATTTACTCTTTGGCAACTCGTGTGGAAGATTCGCGGATTCGTCAGGTGATTCGTCTTGAGGACACCACTCCTCACGAATGGGGAATCGTCTATGACTCTTAGACGAGCTCGTCCGCGAAGGTAACCTTTATCTAGAAAATTCGCGGAAGATTATTTGGCGATCAAAAATGTTTGCAGGGCTTGTTGTCATAACGATAAAATATATATAAACTTTGTGGGTTCTTAGACCACTCTGAACCACATAATTTATCGATATTCTTGGCAACCCTGCATTGCCAATAATGCTCAATGTACTCTCTCTTCGGTTAAATTTCTCTCAATTAAAAATGACAATTCTATGTTTTCTCTGCAGTTTCACTCAAGTTCCCCAAAAGCTCTCTCATTTGAATTCGACTCTCTGAGATACGCCATACGAAATCACACATTGTCAAATGAAATTTCTTGAACCCTTTCCCCCCCTAAAGTGCCATCACTAATTACCATTTTCGAAAAGCTTTTACTCCAGTAATGTTAACAGTCATACATTTGCATTGTTGTGGTGGGTGATTTCATTCTACTACTGCCAAATAAGCTAAAACACAAAAAGCCCAAAGTATAGCCTCCTGTTGCTTAAACCTAACAGGTGGATACGTCATCGTTGTCACACCATGTTAACATCAAACATTTGCGAGACAATGTTGAACATACGAACGAAAACAAGTACACACACATATGCACACTCTTCAAGTCAACGACGAAGGATACAAGAGCGAATGCTTGAATGAAAGCATGCAAACAAAAGGACAAAAAAAAAGAAATTGTAGGAAAAACAAACAAAAAAAGGACCAAAAAGCAATAAACAAAAGGAAGAGCAAGAAAAACAACGGCAATCACTTAAACTATGAAGGCACAAGGAAAACAACTAAAAGAAACATCCTTCCAGAGACTATGGAGAATATTGCGTGGAAGAGACACAATGTGCATTCATATTAATAAAAATTATAAGGGTGTCCCTGGCAAATGCAGTCTTATCATTTTAAGTTAAAAAGTCGGAAATACTCCTCGACATTTTATTATGTTTTGTCAGTGCTAATTTCGTCCTTTGAGAGGCTGAGTAAACAATAACTGGTTATGGTTTACTTGTACCTATCATATAATGAAGACAATCCCTCGCCAGGCATACTTCGGACCTTAGTTAAATGATTCGAAACCAAGGATTTGGATTTAATACTTTGAGTTACACTAACTTAATGATAAACTTTTTTATTATATCCTGCCCAAGGACTTGTTTGTCTATAAGAGACGGAATACTCTCACATTCTACAACCGAGCCTGGAAACAATTACAGATATAACGTTTGTGACGAAAAATGACTCAGTTAAAGTCTCAAATTGGAACACATCCACTCAGTGCTCCGGACTACTACAGAGTATGTTTCCAGGATGGTAAGGAAGGCCCATTTAGATATTTGAGAATCATAACTAGGAGAAGTTCTGAATACATACGCAGTATGCCTGTGACCCCTGAGGACCTATATCTGGTTATGAAGAAAGTCTTTCTGAAAGCATGTCCTGAAAAAAGGCTTTCTGAAGGCACGTCCATCTTGAACTGAAGATTCTCAGAAAGTAGAGAAGGACGCTCTTTTATTAGACAAAAAGAGAGGAAGCACGATTAAGGGCTGGGACGAAAATAAAGACGAAGACAAGGGAAGTTCTTAACTCTTCTTCTTTGAGTATCCCAACATGCCAAGATATTTGAGAAGAAAGGACAAGACTATCACCGATACAGTGGAACATCGGATCGAAAGACATTTTCCAGTCAGTCAGGGGAAGAAAAGTGGGAGGCACTCCATTTCCATCCATTTTAATGGCTCTGCCGTAGTTTTTATTTAAAGAATTGAAAAGATGGATCGACCTAAAAGTAAATTAGGGGTCAGGTAAAGTTGAAAAGAGGAATATTAATCAGCCCCATGCCACTATGGACATGCTCCTAAGCCAGTATTCGGCTTGTGCGCTCTAAATACAAAAAAATAACCTCGAAAAAGAAAAGTTAGGAATTCCGCGTCACTTAAGGGATGTGAACTATACAAAGCATGTAGATCTCTTAAATGCGAGATATATTCGGGAAACAAACCAACGTATTGGCCTTCGAACGGAAATCTTATACCTGACTTGATTGATTTTTTCATCATAAAAAATATACCTAAAAATTATGTGTTTATTGAAAACTCAGAAGCGTTATCATCATCTGATCATTCTGCTGTAATACTGACTGTAAGTGACAGCGCCATTGAAATGGATCCTCCAAATTTTCTTATAAACAAAAAAACAAACTGGCACTTTTTCAAATATACTTTATCGGAGAAAATACATTTAAATACCAGTCTCAAGACAGAAGCCCAAATTGATGAAGAGCTAGCGAAATTTATTGAAGCCATTCAAATTTCTGCATGGGAAAGTACTCCTACCCAAAATTTGAATAAAATATATCATACGCCTACGTTTCCGAAAGAAATAAGAATTTTATTATCAAAGAAAAGAAAAGCACGAAAGAAGTGGCAAAGAGAAAGGACGGCAGAAAATAAAGCCGCCTTAAACCGTCTTGTTAATGATCTTAAGAAATTAACAAGTGAATCTAAAAATAAAACTATGTCGTCGCACCTAGAAAACTTGTCTTCAACCAAAGCAACCAACTACAGTTTGTGGAAAGCAACGAAGCAATTCAACCAAGCTTCACCAAAAATGCCTCCAATCAAAAACGTCGATGGAACATGGATTCGTAAAGCTGATGAAAAAGCTGAATTATTTGCAGATCATTTCTATAATATATTTAAACCACTGGAAGACAGATCTAATAACGAAGGTACCAGCAAAACCCAAAAATCGGACCATCTCACAATCAAACCAGCCACACTAAGGGAGTTGGAGAATGTAATAGCAAAAGATATAAGTGCTAAAAAAGCGCCTGGTTACGATTTAATAACAGGACAGATATTTAAAAAGCTTCCAGCTACAGCTCTAAAAAATCTATTATTTATTATAAACGCATGTTTCCGACTGCAGTATGTTCCACTAGAATGGAAAGTAGCCGAAATTATTATAATCCCGAAACCTGGCAAACCAGACCATCAAATAACCTCATATCGGCCTATATCTCTGCTACCTGTTATGTCGAAAATATTCGAAAAACTGCTCTTAAAGAGACTTGTACCACTAATAACAAATAGACGTCTCATCCCAAGCCATCAATTTGGATTTCGAACTGCACATTCAACCATTCAACAGGTTCACCGCATCGTAGATGTAGCAGAAAAAGCTATTGAAGATAAGCGCGTTTGTTCAACAGTATTTTTGGATGTTGGGCAAGCATTTGATAAGGTCTGGCATGAAGGGCTTTTGTGCAAACTACATAATGATCTACCACATGAGTATTATCAAATTCTGGCTTCCTACTTAACCCATCGCCACTTTCGAGTAAAAATTGAAACCCAATACTCAAATCTGAGGCCAATTCGAGCTGGTGTCCCACAAGGGAGTGTCTTAGGCCCAATACTATACCTCTTATATACGAGAGATATTCCAACATCTCCTGATGCAACCATTGCAACCTTTGCTGATGATACGGCGGTCCTCACCACTGCGGACACTGAAAAAGAAGCCACAAACAAGCTCCAAGTTATTCTTTCCAGTATTTTAAGCTGGATGAAAAAATGGAGAATGCATTTAAACGAAAGTAAATCAACGCACATTGTGTTTACAAATAAACAGATACTTCAAACTCCACTTTATCTAAATGGCACTGTGGTACCTTTCGTGAATAAGGCAAAATATCTTGGCATGACCCTAGATACAAAACTAAAATGGAAAGAACATGTGAAGATAAAGAACAAAGAAGTTAAAATGAAATTCAGTCAAGTATACTGGATATTAGTGGATAGTAGAATATCACTTAAAAATAAACTGCTGATTTACAATCAAACAATTAAACCTATATGGTGTTACGGCATACAGCTGTGGGGCTGTGCTGCAAAGAAGGAGGTGGATATTATACAGAAGACCCAAAATAAAATACTACGTACTATGGTAAACGCCCCTTGGTTCATACGCAACAATGACCTGCATCGGGACTTGGGAGTAAAAACCATCGCTGAAGAAATTCATATCAACGCACAAAAACATGTCCTCAAGCTACAAAGTCATATAAACAGTGACTTGAACAATATTGTCAGCAACTATTCCAGCACAAGGCGACTTCAAAGAACTTTACCCTTAGATTTAGCCACATAAACTCCCTTGATTGTACACAATTAGAGTATAGTTATTGAACTACTTCTCATTAAAATGTTATATACTAGGTTAACTATTCTAGTATTGAATATGTATTGTTAACATTAAATTACTAGATGAGTGCAAACTCAGTCGTAATAAAACTGCATTAAAAAAAAAAAAAAAAAAAAAAAAAAACTTACAAAATCCTTAATTTTTTTCCCAACATAAACCCCTAAGTTGGTTTATGTTGGGCAATGTGTCCTCACCTAAGTACCGGTATCTGTTAGCCGTGAAAGCCGGGCAAAGACATAGGAAATGCTCCAACGTCTCATCATCTTCCCAAATGTGACCTACAAAAGATATCCATTGCCGCACCGTGTTTGCATAAGTGAGCTCGTAGTCCTAGGTGTTCCGTTATGATACCGAAAGCTATAATGACCTCCTTCTTAATTCCTTTCAGTAATATTGTAGCCCGCATGACCTACAAATGATATCACTTGCCGCGCCGATTTTGCAAAAGTGAGCTCGTAGCCCTAGGTGTCCCGTTATGATACCGAAAGCTATACTGACCTCCTCCTTATTTCCTTTCAGTAATAGCCTCGTCTTCTCACGGTCCGGATCACCCCATAGGATTTTCGACGTCCTACCGACCATTTCGCTGTTTCACAGATTTACATGCGCGCTTGACGATCTCGTCCTAAACTCGCACTGTGTCCACACGAAGTCCTCGGGGCTTCACTACCAAATCGTCCGCTATTTCATTTCCCCTTACTACGCTATGACACGGCAACTAAACGATGCGGATTGTGCCATCCTCAAAGAAGGCGTTAATCTCAATAGAAATTATCCTTCACTACCTGATGGAATATTTCCGGCGTTACTGCAGAAAGAGGAATACTATATGGCGCCTCATCTGGCCAAACTTTTCACAGCGTGCCTAGGACTTGCATATACTCCGGAAGCCTGACAGGAGGCAAGGGTGATGTTTATACCCAAGCACGACAAGGCAAGTTATGCAACACCAAAGGCCTACAGACAAAGCTGACTTGGACAAACCACATTAATCGCGCTTCTGGCAAAGTATATGGTATGCTGAGAAATTTATGGAATGTGCGTACATGTACTACTTTTAATATTCGTATGATGCTTGCAAAGACATATTTACTCCCAACACTGCTTTACGGATGTGAAGTCTTTGCATATTGTGACTACAATGACTCCCGGACACTAAATGTTGCATATAACAACATCGCACGTTATGTCTTTAACAAAACTAGGAGAGACAGAATATCTGAATTCGCATACAAAATTTTCAACGTTCAATTTAGCAACTACTTAAAGATAAGATGCTTAATACAGCTGCATAATATAATTTACACAAAAGAACCCTTTTATCTTTATAATCGTGTGCAGTTCGCCAGATCCAACAGAGGCAAAAAACTCATTCTTCCCAGGTTCAAAAAACTCTCCTCCGAACGCCAATTCTTCATCAACACAATTCGTCTTTGGAACTCGCTCCCTAATTATTTGCAATTACTAAGCAATGCTTCTGTTTTTAAGACTGAGCTTTTTAAATTTTATGCTTGATTATTGTTTTTTTAATTTTGTTTCTTAATTATACAAATTTAAATTTTATTTATACAAATTTCAATTTTATTTATACAAATTTCAATTTTATTTACACAAATTTCAATCTTATTTATAAAATGTTTTCCTACTTCTAATTTTTGTAAACCATTACTGTGTATCTTCTTGTGATTCTAGTACAGTCAATTATAAGACTTATGTCTTGTTGTACTAGTAATGTCATAAATAATAAACAAACAAACAAACAAACCCATGGAACCTAGTGTGGACACCATGATAAAGGGTATGACATCCAGCGAACTTCTCAAATGCAAACAGCATGCCTAAGTCAAAAGAAGGTCGGTGGAGACTGCCCTGCACGAGGTTGTGCATAAAATAGAAGAATCTTTCGATGCCAAAACGTACGCCGGTATGCATTGACATCGAGGGGGATTTTAACAATGTGCGGACCGACACACTGACCCAATCCTTAGACCAGTACCGGGTGGACCCGGTCCTTAGAGACTGGAAAAACCATATGCTAAGGAATTGGTGGATGAATTGTGTGTCCCATGGCATATATATAACGGAGAAAGTGGCATAGGGGACTACACAGGGGGGGATTTTATCCTACTCCTATGGGTGACCACCATAAATGACCTATTACGGATGCAGACTGAGGAGGGATTTGAACCAGTCTGCTATCCAGCTTCTAAAGGGTAAGGATCCGAACGAGATACGCAGAATGGCCGTAAGGTCTTGTATATAACATATGACTGGGCTAGGCCCATAGGTCTCAATATTAACCCAGAGAAGACTGAAATATGCCTGTTCACGAGGAAAACGAAGCCAATTTAACGCACCACGTTTCCTCAATAAGACGATTTCGACATCTGACAAGGTCAAATACTTAGGTGTGATCTTGGACAGGAAACTGAATTCAGGAGCGTACTGAGAGGCTCAAATATGTTGGGCGCTATGAAGACGGGCCGTAGGCTCGAAATTGGGCCTGTAACCTAGGATAGTCCACTGGCTCTATAGGAACGTGATTAGACCAATACTTACTTACGCCTCAGTAGTTTGGTGGACTGCTATGGAGAAAAAGTGCAACATAAGGACAATACAACAGGTTCAGAGAACTTATTGTCTTGGCATAGGCGGAGAGATGAGGACCACGCCACTAAGGCACTGGAGACTGTTCTAGATGTCCGACCCATGGACAAACAGATTAAGTGTGAGGCAGCCACTACGGCTATGAGACTTAAGGCGATGAGAGAATGGATTGAGTATGGGAGCAGCTCATACCATCGCTGTATAATCGAGGCGACGATAGGAAACCTGGAAGAAAGTGAAGAGGTTTCCGATCGGATACCTGAGATAAACCTTGAAGCCGAGTGCGAGGTACTGCTGCCATCGGCACAGTCTTGGATTGACGAAACCCAAGTATTGCCCTCTGGAAGATCATGTTACACGGATGGATCAAAGCTAGAAGGCAGAGTGGGCATGGGGGTTTACATTGAGAACCCAGTGACTGAGATCTGTTTTAGATTGCCTAACCATAATACGGTTCTGCAGGCGGAGATCCGGGCGATCACGGAATGCGTAAGGTCGTGTGGTGTTAACGCGAGGATGTCAAGTATGAACATCTTTACCGACAGTAAAATTGCCACAAGGGCAATAACAACCAGTACGAACAGTCTTGCAGTGTAAGAAGGAGATTAACGCCTTCTCTGAGGATGGCAAAATCCGCATCTTTTGTGTGCCGGGCCATAACGGAGTAAGGGGAAATAAAAGGGCAGACGATTTGGCGGTGAAAGCCAGAGGACTGCCGTCAACAAACTTGGTTAACCCGAAGCCTTTCGGCCGACGCAGTCCGAGTTAAGGGAGTGGGCGACGAATGCGGATGCAACATTGTGGAACAGCGAAACGGTCGGTAGGACGGCGAAAATCCAATGTGATCTTTGGTATATACACTGCTGTTCACTCTAGCTTTGGAGAGTGCAGAGCTCTCCTCGGCTTGCAGGTCTAGCGGTGCCATTATTGCTATTATCTGCACCGCAGCAACCGAAACGATGTGATATGGCAATGCTACTCTTAGTATGGCAGTTCTCTGAACACAAGGCTGTTCAGTAGCACCGTGATTACAATCGCTTTTTGAACGGAAAATTTTTCGCTGAAGACCGAACGTCAGTTTGGAATCCAGCCGAATTCCAAGGTAATTTACCGCCTTCCTTGTCCTCATATCTAGGTCATCGACTCACATATTGATTTCTAGAGGAATTCGCCGTCTGGTTAGCAGGACTAGTTCAGTCTTGTGTGTGACCAATTCTAGTCCACGCTCGTGTAGCCATTCCCTCGAGGGGATCATGACCTGCGTTAGTTTACGCTGTGGCCTTTTTGAGTTTCTCGCCGGTATGACAGCCGCAATGTCGTCTGCATAGCCTACGAGGAAGGTCTGGTCAGGCAATTCCTTCCTTAGGATGTCTTCGTAGTTGATATTCCACAGGTCCGTACCCAGAATGGACCTCAGAGCGGCTCCTGATGTTATTAGGAATCTCTTCGTTCCAGAACTCGTGTCGTAGACCAAAGTTCTATCTCTATGATGGCTTTTGTTTATAATTAAAATGTACCCTAGTAGTTTAAACTTGCTTCATAAAAGCGTTCTTCATATCCATAGTAGCCAAGAAAAAGATTGGTGTACTATGTTGGTTTTTTTCTCATGCATATAGAACCTCGTCGACAACATTTTTAGTGCACCGACAGTTGATTTTCTTGAGCGGAAGCGGTACTGCCTTGCGGATAACCCTCCTCCCGTATTTAAAGCTTCTTTTAGTCTGGGTTTATGAATCTCTTGAGGAGTTTGCCGGCTGTGTCAAGCATGCATAGAGATCTGTAGGAAGGAGGGGCTAGTGCGTCTCCCTTTTTATACCCACCACCGACGGATGGGGGTATATTCATTTTGTCATTCCGTTTGCAACACATCGAAATATCCATTTCCGACCCTATAAAGTATGAATATTCTTGATCAGCGTAAAAATCTAAGACGATCTAGACATGTCCGTCTGTCTATTGAAATCACGCTACAGTTTTCAGAAATAGAGATATTAAGCTGAAACTTTGCACAGAATATTTTTTTTTGTCCATAAGCAGGTTAAGTTTGAAGATGGGCTATATCGGACTATATCTTGATATAGCCCCCATATAGACCGATCCGCCAATTTAGGGTCTTAGGCCATTAAAAGCCACATTTATTATCCGATTTTGCTGAAATTTGGGACGGTGAGTTGTGTTAGGCCTCTCGACGTCTTCCGTCAATTTGGCTCAGATCGGTCCACATTTGGATATAGCTGCCATATAGACCGATCCTCCAATTTAGGGTCTTAGGCCCCTAAAAGCCACATTTACTATCCGATTTTGCTGAAATTTGGGAAAGTGAGTTGCGTTAATTTGGCTCAGGTCAGTCGAGATTTGGATAAAGCTGCCATATAGACGGATTCTCCGATTTGGGGTCTTAGGCCCATAAAACACGCATTTATTGTCCGATGTCGCCGAAATTTGGGACAGTGAGTTAAGTTAAGCCCCTTGACATATTTCTGCATTATCGCACAGATCGGTCCAGATTTGGATATAGCTGCCATGTAAACCGATCTCTCGGTTTTAGGTTTTGGGGCCATAAAAAGCGCATTTATTGTCCGATGGCGCCGAAATTGTGGACAAAGAGTTAAGTTAAACCCTCCACTATTTCTGCTATGGGACATAAGGTATGAGTTTTGCACCGGATTTTGACGAAAGGTGGTTTACATGTATACCCGAGGTGGTGGGTATCCAAAGTTCGGCCCGGCCGAACTTAACGCCTTTTTACTTGTTCTTGCTTATCAATACCAACATCTGCTCTTTCCAGCTTTCTGGGAAAATACCTTCTGTTGGTATTCCATCAGGACCTCGCGATTTCCATTTTTTCAGTTTTGCAGCTGCAAAATTAAGTTCCTCCACTGTAAAGGACTAAAGCTTTATTTATCCTCAAACAGTATTCGCTGCATCTACGACCTCATCTTCTATTATCTAGCGCGCTTGTTGGGCTCTTCCCGACGACTTTTTTCACAACAGCTTTGTAGCCAAGGCCCACGTATCTTGGTAAATATCCTTTCTCAGTGCTTCCCACTAAACTTTCTTACTATTTCGTGTGGCGTTTCTAGATTTTTTTTACCTCTTTAAAGGGTGATTTTTTTGAGGTTAGGATTTTCATGCATTAGTATTTGACAGATCACGTGGGATTTCAGACATGGTGTCAAAGAGAAAGATGCTCAGTATGCTTTGACATTTCATCATGAATAGACTTACTAACGAGCAACGCTTGCAAATCATTGAATTTTATTACCAAAATCAGTGTTCGGTTCGAAATGTGTTCATTCACCGTAACGTTGCGTCCAACAGCATCTTTGAAAAAATACGGTCCAATGATTCCACCAGCGTACAAACCACACCAAACAGTGCATTTTTCGGGATGCATGGGCAGTTCTTGAACGGCTTCTGGTTGCTCTTCACTCCAAATGCGGCAATTTTGCTTATTTACGTAGCCATTCAACCAGAAATGAGCCTCATCGCTGAACAAAATTTGTCAAAATTTGAACACATTTCGAACCGAACACTGATTTTGGTAATAAAATTCAATGATTTGCAAGCGTTGCTCGTTAGTAAGTCTATTCATGATGAAATGTCAAAGCATACTGAGCATCTTTTCTTTGACACCATGTCTGAAATCCCACGTGATCTGTCAAATACTAATGCATGAAAATCCTAACCTCAAAAAAATCACCCTTTATTATCTTCGTATTCCGCTTGACCTTTCCGCTTAGCTCTTGTACATTTTCTTCGATGTATAAGCCAGTTTCGTCTTTTAGCGTTGAGCTTTGTTTTGAGCGTTGCGTTGAAAAATTCAACTCTGTTAACAAATCCCACAAAAGCAACACACAAAAGCTAAAAAATTGTCAATTTTGACGACTGATCTCCATTCTGTGTTGACATACGTGAAATAGTGTTTTGAGGCGTCAAAGTTAACAATTGTTTAACTTTTGTTGGGTTCATTTGCAGAGTTGCATTTTTCAACCCAAAACTCAAAAACAATAATCGACGCGCTCATTCTGTTGTGGCCTTTAGTGTGTCGATTGTCTCGTTCCACCAGTACAATGCTTTTTTGTTCCCTCTTGGAGTTCTGGGAAGCTTTGGTAATGACACCCATTGTCTGACTTACTTGGTTCTGCTTTGAGCTGTTAGCTACCTCTTAGGCGGTCGATCTCAGACTTGAGTACAAAGTAAAATACAAAGTGATGTCCGTTGGGCTAAACATGTATTTGAAGTGTCGAAAGAAGCATTTAAGTGTTAAGACTTCCTTAATCGGTGTAAGAATTACTTCACGCCCTCTGATCTTCTTAACATCTGTACCACTTTCATAAGCACGAAAATGGAGAACAACTGACATGTATGGGCTGGAGCTTCAAAATCATCCCTCGAGCTACTGGACCGTGTACAGAGGAGAGCGGTGGCGTTGATTGGGAACAGTAGAGTATCCAACTCTTTTGCCTCCCATGAACATCGTCACAATGTGCGTTGTTTGGCGCTGTTCTTTCGGTTCTTTCATGGCTTGTGTTCAATTGATATTCGTTTTCTTATTCC
This sequence comes from Stomoxys calcitrans, assembly GCF_963082655.1. Taxonomy (NCBI): domain Eukaryota; kingdom Metazoa; phylum Arthropoda; class Insecta; order Diptera; family Muscidae; genus Stomoxys; species Stomoxys calcitrans. The sequence goes on from NC_081553.1 coordinate 177,753,569, forward strand.
TGATGTAAGAATGTATGTCAGGGATACTAGACATTCCAGGCACTTACACTCGTTTGTAATTGATTAGCTAGTGGACCGCACAATATATTATAGAGAGAATTCTTATTTCGCTCGAACCGTTCGTATGTGAAATCGACTTCTGGCAACTGTTTTTCTCACCCACTATGACATCCAGAGATTTTAAACAAATGTTAATAAGCACTACATCCTTTTCCCCCTCCAATTCCTAATTTCAATTCGCCAACGCAATGCACTGCATTCATAGGGGACATTCCCACATTAGGGACTGTGAGGTCCTTTCTTGCCGCCATTTGTACAATACTTCTGCTTCTTGTGTTTTGGTCTTTTTTGATCCCCATCATATAGCTCGTGAGTTGAAGTCATCCGCCATTATGATCAGGCTAGTTTTGCCGCAAATTCATCTGTCGCTTATCGCTTGGGATCAAGCAACAGCTAAATATTGTTAATCCATCGATCCTTTCCCATACGAACACGTGTTCTTTGCCTGTTCTCCCTGTTCACTGGTTGTTGCCACTCGGAATTCATATTGCTGCAGTTCCTGATAAATCCTCGAACCACTGACCGATTTCCTTTTTGAGCACTGCTCGCTAATGACTGTTGCGTCCGCAGGTTGCTCCAGCACTATCTGTGACATTAGAGAGTCCGCGACTTTATTACTGTGCATATTGAGTTGTAGGACTGTCAACGCGACAACTGCTTATTCGCTTTAAAGCTTCTTGAGCCAGGTTGGAGATCAACCTTGCTTTATCCCTCTTTAGAGAAGAGACAAATTTTCGGATTGCTCCTACATTCCTTTAGATTGTGTCCTTTCTCACCACACCAATAACACTTTGTTATTTTCATTTATTACTTTAAACATTATAACCATATTTGATGTTATTCTTCAAGTAGTATACATTATTTTCGGTTCTAAAATATTTTCTTGTTGGTTCTAATGAAACCTTTGTATTGAAAACAATTTGAAACACTCTTCGTCTTCTTCCATTTGCTGACCTTTTAATAGGTTATGGGCCCACGCTAACATTTTTCGGGAATGAAACATTAATCATCAAAGAAAAAATATAAAAGAAAGCTGCAACATGGATTTCAAGCTAACATTCCCCAAGCTAAGTACCAATAATTACCATTCCTGGAAATTTAACGTTGAAATGATTCTATTGGATAGGGAATTGTGGAATCACGTTGCGGACGCCATACCTGAAAAGCCGAACTCAGCATGGATTTTAAAAGATGGTAAAGTTCGTGCTTTGATTGATTTATCCATAGAAGATTCGCCAAAAATTCATAAAAGAAAGCTAATAACGGCAAAAGCATATTGGGGTGCCCTCAAGACACATTACAAATTTAAGCAATCGTATCAGTTTTCTACGGCAACTATCATCGAGGCGTATGAACGAAAGCCAGTCGATGAAAAGTAACATTGTGCGTAAATTGGGGGATCTTTGAGAAAGGAAATTAAAATGAACAAGTAAAAAAGGCGTTAAGTTCCGCCGGGTCGAACTTTGGATACCCACCACCTCGGGTATATATGTAAACCCCATTTCGTCAAAATGCATGCATACCTTATGCCCCATATATCGAAATATGTTCCGATTTGAACCAATACTAATAAGTACAAGTCATTGTTCAATTGTATATAACAAAATATTGGTCTTTTAAGCAGCTATATCTGAAGAACACCCGATCTGGACAATATACGACACGGATGTCGAAAAGCCTAACATATGTCACTGTGTCAAATTTCAGCGAAATCGAATTATAAATGTGCCTTTTATGGGGCCAAGACCTTAAATCGAGATATCGGTCCATATGGCAGCTATATATTTAAATCTGGACCGATTTGTGTCAAGTTCCAGAAAAATGTCGAAGGGCTTACCTTAACTCACTTTCCCAAATTTCGGCAACATCGGACAATAAATGCGCCTTTTATGGGCCCAAAACCTTAAATCGAGAGATCGGTATATATGGCAGCTATATCCAAATCTCAACCGATATGAGTCAAATTGAAGAAGGATGTCGAAGGGCTTAACACAACTCACTGTCATAAATTTCGGCGACATCGGACAATAATTGCGCTTTTTATGGGCCCAAAAACTAAAACCTAGAGATCGGTCTATATGGCTGCTATATCCAAATCTGATCCAGTCAGGGCCAAATTTCAGAAAAATGTCGAAAGGCCTAAGACAACTCACAGTCCCAAGTTTCAGCAAAATCCGGTTAATAAATGTGGCTTTTATGGGCCTAAGATCCTAAATCGGAAGATCGGTCTATATGGCAGCTATATCCAAATCTGAGACGCTTGTTGATAAAAAGTACTGCATCACTATTCCTGATAGAACCGATTGGAACTACGATATCCCTGGTAACAGAAGTTACATAGACTTCTGTACGGATGGTTCCAAACTAAACGACCAGGTGGGCTTTGGGGTGTACTCTAAAGATCTAGAACTGGTCATATCGAAAATGTTACCCGACCACTGCAGTGTGTATCAAGCAGAGATCCTTGCAATTAAGGAAGTGGTGGAATGTCTAAGATATAATGTCATTACGACGATTGACATAAATATCTTCTCAGACAGCCAGGCAGCCATTAAATCGCTGGAGAACGCATTTCTGAACACAAAAACCGCCCTCGACTGTCGCAGATCTCTCAACAAGATGGCTGAACAGTTCAAAATTTACCTGTTTTGGGTGCCGGGGCACAGAGATATTCTAGGGAATTCTAAAGCAGACGGGGTTGCGAGACTAGGAACTACCTTACACACTCCAGGAACACTAGAATCTGTGGGCATGCCATGACCAGGCCCGAAGGGAAACGAATGATAGATGGCCGCAAAGAGGGGGCTGTGAGCATTCCAAAACTAAGTGGCCTCATCTAGACTTGAAGAGGTCTACCGCTTTGCTGTCATTGGCTAGAACAGACGTCTTAATCATCGGAAAACATGCTGACAGACTGAAGGTTGCCAGCAACGACTTTTGCAGAAGCTTTAGGGACATCGAGGAGGAAGAGACTATAGAACACCTTCTATGTGTGTGTCCCGCACTAGCAGTTAGAAGGAATTCCACTTTAGGTTCTCATTTCTTTGAGAACCTGTCTGATTTAGCGGATGTGAACATTCGCAAGTTAGTGGGCTTTTTAAAGCGATCTGGATGGTTCAACGATAGGAACTAGAAGGCATTTTCCTTTTTCTGTTCCTGTGGTATCACAATGGACGAAAACGTCTAAGTGAGTACGATGAGTACGAGTACTGCCACTTAAACCTAACCTAACCTAACCATACACCATCCTACGGTGCAGGGTATAATAAATCGAAACATTTTTCGTTTTCTTGTGTTAGCTGACCGTTTAATAGTTCTTTTTCTGGAAGCGTAAAGTTCCATTGAATGTGCCCACGATCGTCCGTCAAGCTCCCGTATGAGCAAGCTCGTTCCGATCCAAATGACCTATCGCAGCGGGAACAAGGTAGACATTGGTTATTTAAAGGCGCCTACAACTCGCCTAGTCATATCGAGAATTATAGGCACTTAGTATTTGTGCAAGAGCCGGTGGAGCCCGGCCTCTCACTGAGACTCTCCGCTAGATACCGCTGATTGTTCGTGACTTCCGTTGCAGCTACTCCATATGAAGCATTACACTATCCGCAACCTGTGGACGCGCCCTGTATCTCGCAGCTAAGCTTCTCGTGACAGCAATGAAAACAAAACAGATCGGACCTCAATGTCCGTCCGTCTGTTGTAATCACTCTACAGGCTTCAAAAATTGAGATATTGAGCTGAAATTTGGCACAGATATGTGCTTTTGATGGACGCTGGTTAAGTTATTGAACGGGCCAAATCGGACCATATTTGGATATAGCTGCCATATATACCGATCTGCTAATAAAGGGTCTGAAGCCCATAAAAACTTTATTTATTACCCGTTTTCGCTGAAATTTGAGAACGGACGGTTATCTTAAGCCTCCTGATATCTGATCTAAATATGGATCAAATCGGACTATATTTAGGTATAGCATAAAAGATTTATTTTTTAACCGATTTCGCTGAAATTTTAAACATTGAGTAGTTTTACGCCTCCTAACATTGGACCTAAATATGGTTCAGATCGGACTATATTTAGATATAGCTGTCATATAGACCGATCTCTCGATTAGGGGTCTGAAGCCCAAAAAGCTCTATTTTTAACCGATTTCGCTGAAATTTTAAACATTGAGTAGTTTTATGCCTCCTAACATAGGACCCAAATGTGCTTCAGATCGTACTATATTTAGATATAGCTGTCATATAGACCGATCTCCAGATAAAGGGTCTGAAGCCCATTAAAGCTTTATTTATTACCCGATTTCGCTGAAATTTGAAACAAATTGTTACCTTAAGATTTCTGATACCCGACCTAAATATGGATCAAATCGGACTATATTTAGGTATAGCTGCCATATAGACCGGTCTCCCGATTAGGGGTCTGAAGCGCATAAAAGCTTTATTTTTTAACCGATTTCGCTGAAATTTGAAACTGTAAGTATTCTTAAGTAGTCTCTCCTAACATAGTATCCGATCTCCAGATAAAGGGTCTAAAGCCCTTAAAAGCTTTATTATTTGACCGATTTCGCTGAAATTTGGAACATTGAGTAGTTTTACGCCTCCCAACGTAGGACCCAAATATGGTTCAGATCGGATTATTTAGATATAGCTGTCATATAGACCGATCTGCCGATATAAGGTCCGGAGTCCATAAAAGCTTTATTTTTTTATCCGATTTCGCTGAAATTTGAAACAGTTAGTAGTTTTAGCCCACCCGCTATCCGACCCAAATATGGTAAAGATCGGACTGTAGTGAGATATAGCTGTCATGTAGACCGATGTGCCGATTAAGGGTCTGAAGTCCATAAATCTTTATTTAGTATCCGATGTTGTTTAAATTTTAAATACAAAATTCAACAGTGGCTTATATTTATTAGCCCACTCAATATCCGTGTCAAATTTGGGTGCATAAGTTATCCAATTTTCGCTGGATTGTGCCGAAAGGGGGTTTTTATATATACCCGAGGTGGTGGGTATCCAAAGTTCGGCCCGGCCGAACTTAATGCCTTTTTACTTTTTTTTTTTTTTTTTTTGAGTTGTATATCTCACAAAAGGCATTAAGTTCGGCGGGGGTGAACTTTGGATACCCACCACCTCGGGTATATATGAAAACCCCCATTCGGCACAATCCGGTGAAAATTGGATAACTTATGCACCCATAAGTTATCCAATTTTTTGTTTATGCCATTGAATTACAAGCATAGTAGTACATATTTTATGATCTTCCAGAAAGAATCCACAAATACATCATTGAAATGTCAGTGGAATATAATTAGGCTGACATTTTCTCGCAAGCCATTCTCGGTATTTGTGATAAAATCCTTAAGTATCACAATAAAAATGAAAATAAAAATGAATTAAGCGAGTTTTTCCAGTAATGCAGCATTTTTATGTTCACACAGCAGTTAGTGGTGTGGGTTACATGTTTCCCTACAGCTTGAATGTTTTTTTGAAGGCACTCAAACATGTTTCTGCACAAAGTCGAGCAATGTTAGAGCATTATTACGTTGTACTTGTATTTGCTGTGGAATGTGATGGCAAATATTTACGAAGTAAAAGTTCCTTGTGGCATTGTAGTGATGTTGTCAATGTTGGCTTAAGAGTTACTGTCATATCACACTTTGACGACAGGCTTTATATACTTCGGAATGGAAAAGAAAAATATTTGGGGAGGTCAGCAGAAAGAGGGAATATATATGCCAACTTACACAAGTCACATTTGAGCAACTTTTCGCTAAGAAGGTAAGTGCAGGACATTCAATTCTTTGACCAATAATAAATAATTTAATTTTGAGTTGATAGAGTTTTACACGTGTAAAAGATTAGCTATCTGAACAACAATATTAGTATAACCTACACCATAGACTGGGGCATGCTGTCTCCTCACTATTCCATAAATAATGGCTCGAAATATTGATCCGAAACCTTGTGATGTGTATATTCGTTGACAACATGATATTTTGAGTAATGTCTGTACGTCAGACGCAACGCTATTTTTATTATAATTAAACGAAATTTAATATGAGAATGAAAGTTATGTTTATCACAAATACCCACAACAAGTTAAAACGTGCTTAAGTCATCCCGGCCGAATCTTGGGCAACCACCATCATGTATTCTGATTAAAATTGAAACAAATTAACTAAGCGTTCGAAACCCTCAATACAACTTCCAACAAATGCACAAAATCATGTGTAGTACGGAAGAAGTGTAATTTGCCACAGAGAGAATATCTGTCATTACACAAAAATACATGCATTGGGAAAAAGTACAGCTAAAAGACAGGGTTGTCGAGCGTGCTTAATGTGGTAATTGTATCATAGATGCGTTTTCACTATTAATACGATTCAACGCACGGCCCTTGAAGTCATAACACTTAATAAGGTTAAAAAGTCTTCGAACCAAAGACGAAACGCGTCCCATAGTGGTTGGTGTGTGTTGCTATCTTTGGCTTTCCTTTTCCATTTGCATCTCCAATCATTGAGCTCATCTCGAAAGGGAAACAAACAGAAATTCCAATTTAACTTAGTTTATATATGGATTAGCTTAAAGCAAACAAGTCGGGTAATGATTGACGCTTCAGGGATCTAAGATGCATATGTGGGCCACATTTGACGTGGTGGTTAAATGAGATAAGTGAATTTCACGCACCAGATCGATTAGATTAGGCTAAGTTGGTGGAGGATGATGCCAGCACCTTAACCGTTTAGACATCCACGATGGTCAAATTAAGGCGCATTGTGATACCTTATCTTCACTCTTCTCCTACCGATGAATTTTTTTTCACAAAGCTCACCTCCTTTTAGTTACTTTCTGGTGACACCCGGATTAATAGGCAAACGCCTTGATACTGCAGGGATTTACGTCTCTCGGTTCTTCTAGTGCCTGAAAGACATCACAGAGAATCTACTTGAATGATGCTGCAGTCATCACACATTCGCAAAGAGACGTTAATGTAAATTTCACTTCAATATATGCCTTAACCGATCCCACTCTCCATCTTAGATCCATCGTTAAATATATTAATATGGGTAAACATAGTCCGACTATTCAGTCATTCTATCACGTAAGGTTAGGTTAGGTTTAACTGGCAGTCTGCCATCAGACTCACTTAGACGTTTTCGTGCATTGTGATACCACAGGAACAGAAGAAGGAAGATGCCTTCTAGTTCCAATCGTTGAACCATCCATATCGCTTTAAAAAGCCCAACATCTTGCAAATGTTCACATCCTCTAAATCTGACAGGTTCTCAAAGAAATGAGAACCTAAAGTGGAATTCCTTCTAACTGGTAGTGCGGGACACACACACAGAAGTTGTTCTATAGTCTCTTCTTCTTCGATGTCCTGACAGCTTCTGCAAAATTCGTTGCTGGCAACCTTCAGTCTGTCAGCATGTTTTCCGATTAGACAGTGACCTGTCATGACGGACAAAGCGGTAGACCTCTTCAATTCTAGATTAGGCCAAATAGTTTTGGAATGCTCCCAGCTATCTATCTATGCTCTTTGTGACCATCTATCATTCTATGTCCTTCGGGCCTGGTCCTGAAAACTAAGCTAACATGTCGCTAGAGGCATACCCATAGATTCCAGTTTCCCTGGAATGTAAAGGTAGTTTCAGTCTCGCAAGCTCGTCTGCTTTACAATTTCCAGGGATATGTATGTGGCCCGGCACCCAGAACAGGTGAATTTTGAACTGTTCAGCCATCTCGTTGAGTGATCTGCGACAGTCGAGGGCAGTTTTTGTGTTCAGCAATATGTTTTCCAAGCATTTAATGGCTGCCTGCATGTCTGAGAAGATATTTAGTCATTCCAACACTTCCTTAATTGCAAAGATCTCAGCTTGATACACACTCCAGTGGTCGGGTAAACTTCTCGATATGACCAGTTCGAGCTCTTTAGAGTACCCCCCAAAGCTCATAGAAGTCTATGTAACTTCTGTTACCAGAGATATCGTAGTTCCAATCGGTTATGTCAGGAATAGTGGTACAATAATTTTTATCAAAAAGAAGGTTAGGCATGGTGAAATCCACACTGCCTGGAACCTCGGCAAAGAGAAAGCACCCTTAGTCTCACTGCAGTAAAAATGCAAATTTTGCCCATGAACCTTCCACTAAGGAACAGGGCCAAACATATCATACATATCAATGAGTGCAGTCCGATTCAAGTTTAAGCTCAATGATAAGGTGCCTCTTTTTTATAGCCGTGTCCGAACGGCGTGCCGCAGTACGACACCTCTTTGGAGAGAAGTTTTACGTGGTATAGTACCTCACAAATGTTGCCAGCATTAGGAGGGGAAAACCACCGGACATGGTAACCTCTGCACTACGTGGTCACAGCTATTTGTCTCACCACAATGTCGAGGGGCATTAGATGTATCATTAAATTTAGTGCACCAGATGGTATCGTCCTCACTGCGGTTGTGATGCACAAACAAGCCATCCCTTGGTCCGGTTGACTATTGAACAGTAGGTGGACTTTTGATGCGCCGTCCACCAGACGTCATCACCATACAGCATTATAGGTCTCCAGTATACAACCAGTGCATGACGCGCTGTTTAAACCTTCAACATTTACCCATGGCTCTCTGGTAGGTGTATAGAGCAAGAGTTGATTTTCATGCCAAATCTTCATCTATGGTTTCCAAGTTTGGAAATTGGAAATTTTTGTTTGGATGGATAGTACCCAAAATCCCAACAATCCGCTTAACGACTTCAATTTCTCTTCTGTAATTTTATATTTTTATACCATCCAACATAGGATGGGGTATAGTAACTTAGTCACTTCGAATTATTGAACTCTTGATTTCACGTCTGGCACACGAAGTTGCAATTTTGTCCGATTTGGCTAAAAATTTTAACGTAATATTCTATTATGATTCCCAAAAACTGCCAAGTGCCGTTCATAACGGTCAATAACCTGATATAGCTCCCCTTTACAAACCGATCTCTCGATTATCCTTGTTCGGCTCCTGGAAGCTTTAGTTTTTGCTTGGTTCGGCAGAAATTTGGTACGTAGCGTTAAATTATGCCAAATTTATTATTATTATTATTATATTATTTTTCATCAACAGATAAATTCCGTCCATGGTGTAGATTGTAAATATACGATCCTGCTCAGTCCAATTGAATGCATTGGCTGTATTCATACTGGGGCACAAATCAATCACAGCTAGGGTATATGTTTATCCAGTCTTAGAAAAACTTTATTTCGCTCTTCCCATTTCTTATACAATAAACTTAAAAATTTCCATAGTGCTTATCACAAATCTCACTCCATACAATTGCCTTGGCCTTCTTTGAAAGAAGTTCAACCTTAAAGTAAGTTAAATTACATCATCTCGTCTATCATTTTCTACAGAATTATGAAATATGTTCCTGTGGCTGAGTGTTTTGTGTTTACCCTTCCTTCCCCTTCCCTTCCAGAGCATTGCCCAAGTCTACAAAATGTTATTAGCATAAACTTCTCAGCCTGCCTGGTGTTCTCATCATACTTGATAACTTTCATGTTTACCTAATTGTTTCAAAGTAATATTTTTCCTGCGAAACCATCCAAAAATAAGCAGTGTCTCGTCGCCTTGAAGATGTTGTCTAAGATGGTGGCTGCACCACAAGACTGTTGGGAGCATTGTGGTTTTATGTGTGTCAGGGTTGCAATTTCATTGAGAGTTGTTACGGCATACTAAATAATGTTCATTTACAACCATTAGCATAGAATGCGAGGCATACTATCTCGTCAATTTCAAATTTCATCAAAATCAGATGAAAAATGCTCGTTATATGGGCTCAATACTCTATTTGGAGAGATCGGTATATATATCCATAGCTATATCCAAATGTGGTCCGATCTGGACAACATTTAACAGGAATCGGTAGGCTTCTACCAGAACACACTGTGCCAAATTACATCTAATTCGGGTAATAAATCGATCTTTTATGACCTCAACACCCTATATCGGGAGATCGGGTGGTCGGTTTAAGGGCAGCTTTCTTATATATAAAAATCAATTTGTGTTTGTGTATTCCTTATAGACTCAGAAACGGCTGAACTGATTTTCTTGAAATTTTCACTGATGGTGCATAATGATCCCGTGGTGAAAAAAGGGTACTAAATTTTTTGATATCTGAAGGGGGAGCGGACCCTCCCCTTACCCTAATTTTCAGAAACGCCAGATCTAGGAGATGGGTGGTGAGATTTAAGCGAATTTGTGTGTGCTCTCTTATAGTAACCCACAAACAAAAATTTGGTATCCAAATTCCGTATGGGGTACCTAGGGGGGGCGCCCCACCCCAAAACCTACCAAATATATATATGCACCAATCACGACAATATGGGACTCAAATGAAAGGTATTTAAGATTAGAAAACGTATCTGATATCCAATTGTCGGGCCAAGTGTTTGGTGGACCACCCCAACCCCCAAAGCACCCCTTAATCGGACATATTTACCGACCATGGCAATATGGGAGTCAAATGATAGGTATTTGCGAGTAAAGTACGAATCTGATACCCAAATGTGGGACCAAGTTTCTGGAGGTCCACCCCTTTCCCAAAACACCCCTCAAACAAGACTTATTTACTGACCATGGCAATATGGGGCTTAACAAAAAGATATTTGAGTGTAGAATACGAATCTGGTATCCAGATGGGGGACCAAGTGTTTAAGGACAGCCCATCCCCGAGATCATCCCCCACAGAAGACAAATTTACGACCATAGCAATATAGGGCTCAAATGAAAGGTCTTTGGAAGTAAAGCACGAATCTGAAATGAAGCGTATTTCGGAGTAGACCATGAATCTGACATCAACATTCGGGACCAACTGTCTAGGGGACGTCCCACCACCATAACAACCCCCAAGAAGGACGTATTTGGTCACCAAGACAATTTGGGTCTTGAAGACCCGATAATTCATAGTTTTTAGGGCCCATACTCCAAATCGGACATATTTGTTAGTTTTTTTAAATAAGGGGTTTAAACGAATGGTATTTGAGATTAAAAAACGAATTTGATATCCAATTTTGAGGCCAACGGCAATATGAGGTTCAAATATATGAAAATAGAGCATTTGTGTTTGGTGGACCACCCTACTCCCCATAAAAACACCCCTAAATCGGGCATATTTACCGACCATGTCAATGTGGGGCTTAAATGAAAGGAATTGGGGGATAGAGCAAGAATTGATACCCACTTCGTGACCAATTTCCCAAAATACCCCACAAACAGCAATTTTTTACTGACCATCGCAAAATGGGGCTTAAATGAAGGTATTTGGGAGTAGAATACGAATTTGATATCCAAATGTAGGACCAGGCATTTAAGGCATCACCCCTTCCAGAAAACACCCCCAAAGGTTATACATTTTTTGACCATGCCTATATGTGGCTCAATTGAAAGGTATTTGAGATTAGAAAACGAATTTGATAACCAATTTTGGGACCATATGTTTGGGAGACGAATCATCGATATCGGATGAAAAATTATCAATTTATTGCCTCAAGACTTAACGTCTGGAGACGTTAACTAAAATCCGACTTTATGATATCAGAAGGTCAGGGTTTTATACAAAGAATACGAAATCATCAAAAGTTGTTTGGAACCTTTTAGATATCTGCAAAGTTATAAATACCCAGCTTTTGGGTATAAATGGGTAAATACCCGGTTACCGGGTAAATATCTCTTGCGTATTTGCCCATCGCCCATCTCTATATACTCCTCATAGTTGTTATAAATACACAGATCTTTTAATCACTAAGCCTTAAACATATCTGAAGTTCTTCAAATGGAAAACATTCTTTATTCTACAAACTTCGGTTAATTGCAAAATATTTCAATTATCCGAACATCGCGTAATTGAAACAAGTTTCTTGTTTTTTGCCATTTTCAATTAAGCGAATTCGACTGTATAACTAAAGGCAGCACCTGTGTTCAATGTTTTCACTGCGGCCACCCTTCTGTATTTACTTTTGCAAGACGTGTGAAAACATCGGAGTTGGGTTTCCACGATAATGGTGGATTGCATTAAAGCTTTCACAAGTCATGTGTTTTCCCCTATTTGTTATCTTTTTGGTTAAATGGCTATGTGTTGGAGGGATGGTTGTTAAAAGTCAGCGTTTGGGTGGTTTTTGGTAAATGTTTTTTTGACGCCTTTGTGGCCTTCACTACGGTGAGTGCTAAATGCACTTTTCTGTTGATTTAGTCCATATGAAGGATAGTTCGTTTAATTGCATACATTGGCGAATTATTGCAGCTATTGGCAAAGGGTGGTATAATAAGGGAACATTTTGAAGAACGGAGAAAATAAACCAATTAAAATTTTCAAACCCAGGGCACCCCCCAACATGGAATGGAGGGTATACTAATCTAGCCATTCCGTTTGTAACATCTCAAAATATTAATTAGCGACCCCTTAAACTATAAATTTATATTCTTGTTCGTTTTGATACTCTTAGTCAATTTGGCTATGTCCCTCTGTCGAAGTCGCAATATTAGTCGAACGAATAAAGATATCCGCTAGAAATTTTTAAATTTTTTCTTATTGAGGTAGGTCGTTGCTGCTTAATTATGATGGGGATTTTAGAAGAAACAAGAAAAGGCGTGCTATGGATCCAGGGATCGCATTTGTCGAGTTCTTATCCCGTATCTCTTTTTAGGCCAACAAAGGATTAAAGGAACTACAGAAGTTATTATGTAAAATTTCAACCAATTCGTATAAGGATTGCTCCCTTTAGGGGCTCAAGATTCAAACCATATTTGACACGTATGCTAAAGGTCATGGGAGAAAAATTTCAACAAAATCGGATAATAATTGCGCCCTCTAGAGGCTCAAGAAGTCAATATCCCAGATCGGTTTATATGACAGCTATATTAGGTTATAAACCAATTTGAACCACCATCACCACAGTTATTGGAAGTCATAACAAAACATGTCATACAAAATTTCAGAAAATCGAATAAGAATTGCGCCCTCTAGTGGCTCAAGAAGTCAAGATCCAAGATGGGTTTATATGGCAGCTATTTTAAAGCATGGACCGATAAAGCCCATTTACAATCCCGACCCACTTACACCAGTACGAAGTATTTGTGCAAAATTTCAAGAGGCTAGCTTTACTCCTTCGATAGTTAGCGTCAGACAGACGAAAAAACGGACGGACATGGCTAGATCGGCTTAAAACGTCATGATGATCACGAATATATACTTTATGTGGTCTTAGACGAATATTTCGAGGAGTTACAAACAGAATGACGAAGAATTTGGGTATATTATTTTGTCATTCCATTTGCAACACATTGAAATATTTATTTCCGTCCCTACAAAGTATATATATTTTTAATCGTCGTAAAAATCTAAGACGATATAGCCATGTCCATCTGTCTGTCTATTGAAATCACGCTACAATCTTTAAAAATAGACCGAAACTTTGCACATGGGCCCAACACTTTAAATCGAGAGACCGGTCTATATGGAAGCTATATCCATATCTGAACCGATCATGGCCAAATTGAAGAAAGATGTCGATGGGCCTAACACAACTAACTGTCCCGAATTTCAGTAAAATGGGATAATAAATGTGGCTTTTATGGGCCTAAGACCCTAAATTGGAAGATCGGTCTATATGACAGCTATATCTAAATCTGGACCGATCTGGGCCAAATTGACGAAGGATGTCGAATTACCTAACAGAATTCACTTTCCCAAATTTCAGCAAAATCGGATAATAAATGTGGCTTTTATGGGCCTAAGACCCTAAATCGGCGGATCGGTCTATATGGAGGCTTTATTAAGACATAGTCCGATATAGTCCATCTTCGAACTTAACCTGCTTATGAAAAAAAAAAAAGAATCTGTGCAAAGTTTCAGCTCAATATCTCTATTTTTAAAGACTGTAGCGTGATTTCAACAGACAGACGGACGGACATTTCTAGATCGTCTTAGATTTTTACGCTAATCAAGAATATATAAACTTTATAGGGTCGGAAATGGATATTTCGATGTGTTGCAAACGAATGACAAAATGAATATACCCCCATCTTTCGGTGGTGGGTATAAAAATTCAAGCTAACTCAGTCACATTTTGAAATTTATACCAATAGATGGATCAGGTAGCTTCTTTACTATAATATTCCACAAATTAAAGTCATCTCTTCCAACAAAATTTCTAAACAAATTTTAAACAAGTAAAAGCGTGCTAAGTTCGGCCGGGCCGAATCTTATATACCCTCCACCATGGATCGCATATGTCGAGTTCTTTTCCCGGCATCTCTTCTTAGGCAAAAAAAGGATACAAGAAAAGATTTGCTCTGCTATTAGAGCGATATCAAGATATGGTCCGGTTTGGACCACAATTAAATTATATGTTGGAGACCTGTGTAAAATATCAGCCAATTCGAATAAGAATTGCGCCCTTTGTGGGCTCAAGAAGTAAAATAGAGAGATCGATTTATATGGGAGCTATATCAGGCTATAAACCGATTCAGACCATAATAAACACGTATGTTAATGGTCATGAGAGAATCCGTCGTACAAAATTTCAGGCAAATCGGATAATAATTGCGACCTCTAGAGGCTCAAGAAGTCAAGACCCAAGATCGGTTTATATGACAGCTATATCAGGTTATGAACCGATTGAACCATACACAGTTGTTGAATATCGTAACAAAACACGTCGTGCAAAATTTCATTCCAATCGGATAAGAATTGCGCACTCTAGAGGCTCAAGAAGTCAAGACCCAAGATCGGTTTATATGGCAGCTGTATCAGGTTATGGACCGATTTGAACCATACTTGGCACAGTTGTTGGATGTCATAAAAAAACACGTCGTGCAAAATTTCATTCCAATCGGATAAGAATTGCGCACTCTAGAGGCTCAAGAAGTCAAGACCCAAGATCGGTTTATATGGCAGCTATATCAGTTTATGGACCGATTTGAACCATACTTATCACAGTTGTTGGATGTCATAACAAAACACGTCGTGCAAAATTTCATCCCAATCGGATAAGAATTGCGCACTCTAGAGGCTCAAGAAGTCAAGACCCAAGATCGGTTTATATGGCAGCTATATCAAAACATGGACCGATATGGCCCATTTACAATACCAACCGACCTACACTAATAAGAAGTATTTGTGCAAAATTTCAAGCGCCTAGCTTAACTCCTTCGGAAGTTAGCGTGCTTTCGACAGACAGACGGACGGACGGACGGACGGACGGACGGACGGACAGACGGACGGACATGGCTAGATCGACATAAAATTTCACGACGAACAAGAATATATATACTTTATGGGGTCTCAAACGAATATTTCGAGTAGTTACAAACAGAATGACGAAATTAGTATACCCCCCATCTTATGGTGGAGGGTATAAAAATGCCTTTAGGTAATCAAAGTAAGTAAATGGCAATCATAATAAAAATCATACGAATTTCTTTCCAGCAGACTTGTGTATTCAAAACAGCAGATTTTGTAACTTGAAATAGCAATAAGAAATGTTTGCTAATACAGCAGCCCTATATTTGCTGAAACAGCAGTAATATCTGCTTTCCCATTTTCAGCAGATAAAAACTGCTGGTTTAGTAACCATTTTTGCTGTTTTGAATAATAAATTTGGTTGAGTGTACCTACGAAAAAGAAAATTTTAAGTTGCGAATTCCGTGCTACTTACAAAACCGATCTCCTGATTTGAATTAAACCCCTGGAAGCCGCATTTGATACCTGATTTGACTGAAATATTGCTCATGGGAGAGGCACATCCCTGAGTGCCTTCCCCGCACGCTTCTGGTCCGTGCCGGCATTGAAAAAAACCCCGGACCCTGGTTCTGTTCGGTTTGCCAGAACCGCCGCCATCATCGGTCGGTGTCGGTGAGGTGTAACCGGTGCATGGAGTGGGTACATTTCCGATCTTGCTCTGGCCTCACTTCACTATGGGAGTATTGTCATACTGGTTATGTCGCAAAGTTCTGTGCGAAAATAGCAAGCAGTGGGTCACAAGCGTCGTCGTTGTCGACTTGTGCGTCCTCGTCGTCGGACTATGTGACTTCCCGGCGCAAGCAGTGGTACTCGCTGACGAGCGTGATGGGATTCGTGGTATGGACCCCACTAACACCAGAATCAGCGAGCTGAATCTGGAAATGATCAGGGTAGTCAACGAACATAAGCGGCATTTGTGGCTGGAACACTTGGAGCAATGTAACTTAGGCACCGGTGTAGGCAAACTATGGTCTACTGTTAAGTCACTCTCAAACCCATGCAGACGGGATGACAGGACCTCAGTCACTTTTGGCGAAATAACCGTGACTGATCCGAATAGATGCGCCAGGTTGTTCAACCGTCAATTTATTGTGCATCCCGAGAGTGACAGGGCAAGGAGGAGAGCCATTCGCCGTATTCGTGATCTCCGAGCCAATGAACAGCCATTACAATTTATTGCGAAGTTACGAATGTCATCCGTGGCGCCAAATCATCTAAGGCGTTGCGCCCCGACGGAATCCCTACATTGATGTTGAAGAATCTGGATTCACCTGGAGTTGAGTACATTCGAGCAGTCCTAAACCTGTCTTTGAACACTCTTATAGCTTCCGATGTCTGGAAAATGGGCAGAGTGATCCCGCTACTGAATCCTGGAATAGACCCGAGTTTGGAGGAGTCGTACAGACCGATCTCCCTTGTCTCACCAGTGGCAAAGGCGCTTGAGGCATCAACATGGCTTTGCATGACATCACCGCACACAATTGCCGTGCCTTCAATCAGCCCAGGCCATGTGATAGGAAGGTTCTCGTGGCACTGGACCAATCGAAGTCATTCGACACGGTCAGCCATGCCAAATTATTCGAGGACATCGCCAACACGTCCCTCCAGCCAGGCCTGAAACGCTGGGTCGCGAATTATCTGTGTGGTCGCCAGTCATTTGTGGAATTAAGGGATAATAAGTCGAAGCACCGTAGCGTAAAACAGGGAGTTCCCCAAGGTGATGTGATATCTCCGGCACTGTTTAACCTCTACCTATCCTCCATTCCACCCCTTCCAGATAGCATAGAGATCGTATCACATGAGGACAATTGTACGATCATGGCATCAGGCCTCCCTCCCATTGATGACGTCTGCGATAGGTTGAACGTCTACCTCAACGAACTAGCCTCATATTTCGCCGCAAGAAATCTCAAAATATCCGCCACCAAATCTTCAGCGTGAGGTGAAAACTGAGCTGACTGTGATGGTCGATGGAGAAATGCTTCCGATCATCAATTGTCCCAAAATACTTGGCGTCACATTTGACAGTTCTTACATATTCTCCCCAAATGCCACAGCATGTTGATTTGTTGACCACGTACAAAGCAATTGGCCGGTCTGTGGTAAGTTATGCAGCGCCAGTGTGGTCTCGGCAACTTTGTGACACGCAGTGGAATAATATTCGGATCAGTCAGAATGCCGCCCTCCGAACTGCGACGGGCTGTCTCCTCAGTTCTCATGTGGACCACCTCCATCAGGAGACAAAGATCCTACCGGTGCGAAGACATAACTACATGCTGTCTAAGTAATACCTTTTGGGCCTAGGCCACCGCCTAGAAACCTTAAGGTAGATTTACATGATCTAGAGCGTGAGGTTCAGCGCTACAAGAGAGAACCTCTAGATCAAGCGGCATATCAAACAGGTCTAAACAACATTCATGCAGACACAGTAGCAGATGCGGTAAATGGCTACCGGGTGAATATAGTCTTTGGAGAACGACCGCTTCCCATTGCACCTGAAGAAATTGACCACCTCCGGCAAACCAGAGTAGTTCTGACTCAATTACGTTCAGGCAGATGCAGCCGCCTCAACTCCCACAAACCAATGATTGATGCCGACGTGCAAGATGTATGTTTCGATTGTAATTAGGGACCGCACGATACACGTCACCTGTTTAACTGACCGGCCAGAACCACTCGACTCAGACCTAGATCACTGTGGACGCACTCCATCTTAGTCGCAGAGTTCCTGGGTCTTGACACTCAACAGAATCAAGCAGACGAAAGATAGAACACAATAAACTGCTACAACAACAACCTATCTTTTGATTTTACTTCAAGAGCATTACAGGAAAAACACTCAACCACATTCAATATGTAGATCCTTGTAGATATCTTGACATATGCATTTCATGAAAGAGGGTATATACGATATCGCACAATTAACCTGTTTTTACTTATTCAGCATACAGTCCCATTGTTCATCACATAAATCTTCTTCTTATTTTAATGGTGAATTTTATGACATTATTTATTGGGCTAGAATATGTGCTTTGCCGTCACTGTTGCTGTTCTGTTGTTCTGACCACAATGCGTACCACTTTTGATAATGAACAGAAACGTTTGCAATAAATGTGGGCGGCGGTAAAATTAAAACCAAACACGTTAAATAAGCAACGTAACATAGCCTCATAAAATGTGAGAAAACATGTGCTTTATTCATTTAATTATTCGATTTTTCACAGAAATACAATGTGAATTATGGACTGAGAAACCTATGTAAATAGGTTTTATTATTAATTTTATTATTTTTACATTAATTTTCTTTACTTTAGGAATTTTACGAAAAACACGATAAATATTTTTGCTATACAAATGGGGAGAAAGGGTTAATGGCGAGCCACTGGCTCAAGGACATTTGCAGTTCTCTTTCAAAAATGAGAACAAAAATAAAAGTTTACAAAATTAAATAGCATTAATTGGATCTTCTTCATGGCAGTATAGGACAGGATTTACGATATTGTCAGAAGTTGACGAGATTTGTCGGTAAGTGCACACAAAAAAATTTAACGTTTGAGAAATTTTTATGACAAACAATACTCCTATCATGAAGTTTTGGTTTTATTGTAACCGTCTAACGTTCCGCTTCAACATACAAAACCTTAGCCTTAAACGTAGTATTTTTGAACGTAACTAACTTTGTTTATTGCAAACCCTTTAGCAGCTTCGTTTACGGTACAAGGATCTTTTTTTTTTGTGGTAAAACCAAAAACTCTTTCATTGCAAAAGTGCTTTGATAGCCGCAAACGATTATTTGTGTACCGGACTAATAATTATTCTCTTGTGTCTCTCCTTCTAGAGAAAAAGAGTGAGTATTTCGGCCTATAGACCAGTGGTTGGCAAAAGTATTCACTTTATTGCACATTACTTTGTACATACACTAGAAAATAACCCCAAGCAAACCAGATTACGATTTGAATGCCATTTTCATTGCCTATGAATCCATTTGTACAATAAAAACGAGTAAAAAGGCGTTAAGTTCGGACGGGATGAACTTTGGATTCCCACCACCTCGGGTATATATATAAACCACCTTTCGTCAAAATCCGGATGAATTACTACTAGCGGACTAATAACTACAAGCCATTGTTCAATAGGTGTTATATCTAAAAATAAACCGATCTGAACTATATACGACACGGATGTCGAAAACCCTAACATAAGTCACTGTGTCAAATTTCAGTGAAATCGGACAATAAATATGCCATTTATGGAGCTAAGACTTTTAATCGAGATATCGGTCTATATGGTAGCTATATCCAAATCTGGAGCGATTTGGGCCAAGTTGCAGAAAAATGTCGAAGAGCCAAACACAACACACTGTCCCAAATTTCGGCGAAATCGGACAATAAATTCGCCTTTTATGGCGCCGAAGCCTTATATATGGCAGCTATATGTAAATCTTCATTGATTTAGGAAAAACTGCAGAAATATATCGAGGGTTTTAACTCAACTCACTGGCCCAAATTTCGGCGATATCGGACAACAAATGGGCCCAACACCTTATATTGAGAGATCGGTCTATATGGCTGCTATATCCAAATCTGGACCGATCTAGCCCAAACTGCAGAAAGATGTCAAGGGGCCTAACGCAACTCACTGTCCCAAATTTTGACAGAATCGGATAATAAATGCGCCTTTTATGGGCGCAAGACCCTAAATCGGAAGATCGGTCTATATGGCAGCTATATCCAAATCTGCACCGATCTGGACCCTATTAAATAAAGATGTTAAAGGGCCGAACACAATTCACTGTCCCAAATTTCAGCAAAATCTGATAATAAATGTGGCTTTTATGGGCCTAAGACCCTAAATCGGTAGATCGGTCTATATGGGGGCTATATCAAGATATAGTCTGATATAGCCCATCTTCGAACTTAACCTGCTTATGGACCATAAAAGAATCTGTGCAAAGTTTCAGCTCAATATCTCTATTTTTGAAGACCTACAGTCGTGATTTCTACAGACAGACGGACTTATGCTGGTGCAAATGTCACCAGCATTAGGTGACATGAAAATTTGTGTGATGTTCCCGCCAGTATTCGAAGCGAGATGTTTAGCGTCATTGCCTCTTGCCTCTGCACCACGGTGGTCTCGATCGTGATGCGTTTATTTACGAAAATAGTGGACTTAAAAATAGAATCAGATCATATTCGCAATGGATGTGAAAGGGTCTAATATATCATATCATCGTACATAAAATTCATCGAAATCGGGAAAAAATACTAAATAAGGAAGCCTTGAAGCCATCATACCTAATATGGTTGAAAAGTCTTCTAACCAAAGACGAAACGTGGGGTGTGTGGCTATCTCTGACTTTCCTTTTCTATTTGCAAAGAAAATCTCCCATCATTGAGCTCGCCTCGAAAGAGAAACAAACAAAAATAGTGAAATTTAATGATCTTCACCCTAACAGGCAAAAAACTTGAAAATGAAAAATTCGGTAAAGCCCGGCCGTGATTCGAACCTGAGCACACGAAGCAACAGTGAGAGCAATTGCCGTTGTCTAACGTTGGAAGCCATCAACACAACTTCCAACAGATGCACAGAATTATGTGCATCATGGAAGTAGTGTAATTGTCGCAGAAAAAAAGTCTGTCATTGCACGAATTATTACACAATACATTACACACGCATTGGGAAGAGTACAGCTAATCGACAGGGTTATCGAGCGTGGTTAATGTGGTAATTGTATCATAGAAGCGTGTTCGCAATAAATACGATTCAAATACAACATACCAACGCACGGCCCTTGAACCCATCACACCTAATATGGTTGAAAAGTCTTCTAAACACGAAACGCTTCCAATAGTGGTTGGTGTGTGTTGCTATATCTGGCTTTCCTTTTCCATTTGTAAAGAAAATCTCTGATCATTGAGCTCGTCTCGAAAGGGAAAAAAAACAAAAATTGTGAAATTTAATGATTTTCGCCCCAACAGGCAAAACAAATTTAAAATATTTAAATAAATACGTTTAACAATTAAGAGATCAACATATTTACAGTTCAACCTCGATTATCCGGCCTACTCGGGGTCGAGCTGCCGATTGAAATTTTGCACAAATACTTACTATTAATATAGGTCGTTGGGGGTTCCAAATGGGTCGAAACGGTTCAGTTTTAGATATACATATATATATCGATCTCCCGATTTGATTTCTTGACCCCATGGAAGCCGCAATTTTCATCCGATTTAGTTAAATTTTTGATCAAAACCTTGAGCTATGACTTCCACCATCCATGCCAAGCATGATCCGAATCCGTTTTAAACAGATCTAGACCCCAAATAAACCGATCCCTGGATTTAACTTCTTGAGCCCTTAAAAGGCTCAATTTTTATGCGATTTGGCTGAAATTTGGATCAAAGACTCGAGTCATGACTTTCATTCATGTCAAGTATGATCCGAATCGGTCTATAAACAGATAAAGCACTCACCAGGGACGTAGTCAAGAATTTAATTTTTTTGGGTGAGGGGTGGCACCTCCCATTTTTCAAAACCAAAAATTGCCAACATGTCTCTGTTACTTTGAAATAAGTAAAGATAAGTCAAACTTTTTTTTAAAGTTCTGGTCGCTACTGGGTGCAAGAACTGCCCCATCGGCGGTGACATTTGGTTAAAGTCAGAGCTAAATTTTGCACTGTACTAGTATAGTACTGTACTAGTATTTTCGATCTCATACCACTGCACGTGGCCCAATTCCGATAAAAATTTTCGTTAACATAAGTACCATGTTTCTCAATTTCCACATATTTTCATTTGAAAGGGAAAAGATTGGCTTCTCTTTGAGTGGACTTGCAAAAAATTTAAATGTTTGACATTTTCCATTTATACTGCGCATTTGCTCAAGTCTCACATCCCGGCTTTGCATGATTTCGTATTCAAAAGTCACTTTACCCGATATAAATAAAATTTTACACAATTTCACATACCAAACACGTCTCATGTGGTGAAGAGCATTACGAGGTTGTGCTTGCCTCGTAATGCTCTTCAGACATTCGTTTTCATTTTTAAATTTTATAGCCATATAAAATGCACACAGATGTCAAATTTAAAAGATTTGGATGCGACAGAAAATTCGTAATAGTTCACTTCTTATACCCTCCACCATAAGATGGGGGTATACTAATTTCGTCGTTCCGTTTGTAACTACTCGAAATATTCGTCTGAGACCCCATAAAGTATATATATTCTTGATCGTCGCGACATTATATGTCGATCTAGCCATGTCCGTTCGTCCGTCCGTCTGTCTGTCCGTCCGTCCGTCCGTCTGTCTGTCAAAAGCACGCTAACTTCCGAAGGAGTGAAGCCAGCCGCTTGAAATTTTGCAGAAATACTTCTTTTTAGTGTAGGTCGGTTGGTATTGTAAATGGGCCATATCGGCCCAAGTTTTGATATAGCTGCCATATAAACCGATCTTGGGTCTTGAGCCACTTGAGGGCACAATGCCTATCCGATTGGAATGAAATTTTGCACGACGTGTTTTGTTATTATATCCAACAACTGTGCCAAGTATGGTTCAAATCGGTTCATAACCTGATATAGCTGTCATATAAACCGATCTTGGGTCTTGACTTCTTGAGCTTCTAGAGGGCGCAATTCCTATCCGATTTGAATCGGTCTATAACCCGATACAGCTCCCATATAAATCGATCTCTCTATTTTACTTCTTGAGCCCCCAAAGGGCTCAATTCTTATTCGAATTGGCTGACATTTTACACAGTTCTCCAATATGTAATTTAATTGTGGTCCAAACCGGACCATATCTTGATATCGCTCTAATAGCAGAGCAAATCTTTTCTTAAATCCATTTTTGCCTAAGAAGAGATGCCGGGAAAAGAACTCGACAAATGCGTTCCATGGTGGGGGGTATGTAAGATTCGGCCCGCTTTTACTTGTTTTTTTAAGGATTTGGTTGATTTTAACATTCAAGCCACATTTACACAAACCATTAATTCCGATAAACTATACCTTAAAGTCTGGCTACTTCTTTTAAGACCAATAAATAGATTGTCATGTATACATTTGGTAATGTGATCTGGTGGACGAGATTTAAAACAATCAACTATTGTTCGAATCTTATGTATGGATAGTCTGATTTTGGGCATGGTAGCAAGACAAGATGCTGCGACGATCGCCATGAGATTGGGGAAATTTATTTTTCGTAAAATATTTCTCAGACGGTATGAACCTCAAACCAATTGGAGCTAATATAACCCTCAATTGAAGATAAAATACCCCACAATTGGGGGTAAAATATTCCTGATAATAGGGGCTTGTTGACTTCAATACAGTTGATTCTAGACTAGACTATACTCTAAATAACTAGAATTTGGTGTACTAAGAAGGTTTCCCGATCACTTTAGTGTATATCAAGTGGAAATCCTATCACTTAAAGAATATGCAAAGCCTGAACGACAGAAAATACAAGGGAGAGCTGAAAAAGGCTCAGATCAAAACCATGATTGAGGAAATTGTGTTTGAGAAAAAAATCCTTTGGGCGATAAGAAGTTTCGACTCCTTAAAGTCGCCAGACCCTGATGATGTACCACCGGTGGAATTACAAGCTGTGTCTGATAGACTGGCTCCTTGGCTAGGGAGTTATACTCTGCTTGTAACAGCATGGTGTATATACCTGTGTGATAGAGGGTCACAAAGGTAATTTTCATTCCAAAAACAGAAAACCCTTACCACACGAAAGAGAAAGATTTTCGTCCTACTAGTCTTTCATCTTTTATGCGGAAAACTCTAGGGCGGTTTATAGAAACCTTTTTGGGGCAAAGATCCCTGGTGACCGCCTGCCTTGGCAACATCATGCATAAAGTAAGGGCAAGTCCACTAAAACAGAACTAATCACCTGTGGGACATATTACCGAATCCAAAAACTGCCCTCGACTGTCGCATATCTCTTGACGAGATGGATGAACAGTTCAAAATTCATCTGACATGGGTGCCTAGCCACAAAGATATCCCAGATTACGAGAGTTGTCATTTATATTTCGGAATTAGAGAACATAAACAAATATCAATCATCGAAAATCGTCATACGGCGGATGGCTCATGAAATCGATGTTTTGAGTGCTCAAAAATGCAATTGTTTCAACTGATGTGTGAGAGCTCGCATTATAGTGGTGAAGAGTGATCCGTCTTCGGCGATTGGTTTTCCTGATGTCTTGGAAGACAACCGGCAAGTAAATGGTTGTGTGCCACTTAAAATTTACTGTTCTGCGTTGTTCTAGTGCTACGATTGCGACATGTCCAGTTTTTCCGAAAAAAGGCGATCAATTGCTTGAAAGTGCTTTGTGCGCGGAACCGATTTACAGGAAATTTTCACAGGAAGTAGAGTTTGAGCCTCCGGTGAAAATAGGGTACTAAATTTTTTTCTAAAACGCATAAACTGATTTAAGCGAAATTTTGTATGCCACCTCATGGTACCCAAAAACACGAAATTGCTTTAAAATTTTGGGGTCAACTTATCTGGGGGGGCGCCCCATCTCAAAACCGACCCAAACGGACATGTTTACCGACTGGGACAATATGGGTATCAAATGAGAGGTATTTAAGAGTAGAATACGTACTTGGCACAAAAATGTCACTTTAAGTATCGGTGGGTTCCCCACCCAACAGGACAATTTTAACTCTTTGGGCAATATGGGTATCAAATGAAAGGTATTTAAAAGTAGAATACAAACCTGACGTACAAATATATTCTTTAGTGCCTGAGGGGCACCCCCCCCCCCCCCCCCCCCCCCTTCCAAAAAAAAAACCCTAGTAGGACATATTTACCGATTGAGACAATATGGATATCAAATGAAAGGTATTTGCAAGTACATTAAAAAACTGATATTAAATTGTAATCCTTGGTGTACGAGAAACGTTGTCCAGAGTATCTTGATAGCCACCCTCCAAATGCTTGACATTATGGGGCTCAAACAAAATCGTGCTCTAGCACGATGCTGATATTATTTCAGGGTTCGTCCCCTAAGCTCCCTTCAATCTCAATTAGAAAACGAATTTGATATCCAATTTTGAGGCCAAGTATTAAGGGGTAGTCTCACCCCATAAACTCCCCCTAAACTAATTGCAACTCAAATAAAAGGGCGTGGGTGACCGCCCCACCCTACTTACCCCTCAAACTGGACATATTTTTGGATTATGTCAAAAATTGGTTCAAATCTGATATCCGTTTTATGGCCAAGTGTATCAGGGACGACTCATCTCAGAAACTCCCCCTGAACCACACATTTACCGACTATAGCAATATGTAGCTCAAATGTGGTTTTTGGGAGTAAAATATGAATCTGATATCCACTTTCGGGGCAAAGGGTTTGGCTACTCAAATCCACCATCAGAACCAAGAGAATGAAGTAGATCGAACATTCATTGGTATACTTATTTAAGGTGGGATGTCTAGGATGGCCGTCCCACATCCAAAGCCCGCCAAATGGAAATTTAAACCAATAATGGCCATATTAGGTTCAAAAGAAAGGTATTAGAGACTAGAGCGCGAATCTGATACATACATACATACATACAACCTCACCCCCTCAAAAGCATCCCCATACCGAACATAATTACCGACCATAGCAATATAAGGCTGGAAGCAAATGAAAGAACTTTGGGAGTAAAGCACCAATATGAAATCCACATTGGGGCGAAATATCTGAAAGAACGTACCAATACCCTCAGATACAATAAGGGAGTGAAAGACGGCGCAGCGGAGCGGGCCCTGTTCAGCTAGTATAAAATAAATATAACAAAACACTTATATGTTACTCGTGCAGGCGAGTTATGCGCAATCATTCTGGAAGAGCCAGGATGAAATTCCCACCGGTGAGAGATGATTGCGAATTTTACCCTTGCAAAAAGATGGCGGCAGACTTTCTTAATATTAAATAAAAGTTTTTCTTTGCACTATTTCTATATTGAACGTTTAGTGCTATTTCATGAATTTTACAAAATTTAAAACTTCGACAATAACTCTGGCAAACATTTGTCCTTGTACTAACGGCGCCATGGATTACTTGACATTCCACAGAGGAAAATTTAATTTCGTCTATGGCATAGTTCAGTATTCGCATGCGAAGCAAAGAAAGGCAAATATATGTGTGCCAACATATACATAAACAAAGACACATGCACACAAACCCTGTACCCTACCCTGCAGGACTTAGTACTGGTCCCAAACTGGCGATTTCACCGTTTTTAATGACCAGTGATAGATCCACTGACTATCCCTAAGACCGGTAATTTATTTGGATTTGAGACAAACACTTCACTTTATCTGTTTGGACGATTTGTTAAGTTAATATTTTTAGAATTTTTGTTTTATACATAAAAAAAACAATCAAGGTAAAAACAAAAGTAAAAACTAAGTAATTCGTTACATAAAAAACAAGTAAAAGCGTGCTAAGTTCGGCCCGGCCTCCACCATGGATCGCAACAAGTTCTTTGCCCGACATCTCTTTATTGCCAAACAAACGATGATGAATAAGAATTGCTTTGCTATTGGAGCTATACCAAGATATAAACCGATTTGGGGCCATACTTGGTTTGCTTGGGAGTCCAAAGTGGAAGTAATTGTGGAAAATTTCACCCAAATCGGATAAGAATACCATCCTATAGTGGCTACATCAGGTTATAACCGATTCAGACAACATTTAGCACGTATGTTTGAGGTCATATAAGAAGTCGTTGCGCAAAATTTCAGCCAGATCCGATAAGAATTGCGCCCGCTCAAAAAATATAATCGGGAAATCGGTTTATATGGTAGCTGTATGAGATTATGAACCGATTTAGTTGTTGTTGGAATTTAAAATAAACTACAGTTGTTGGAATGTAAAATAAACCATTCTATGCTTTAGCGGCACAAGACGTCAAGATCCGAGATCCGTTTATATAGGAGCTGTATCAGGTTAAAAACCGATTTAGACTACATTTGGCATAGTTATTGGAAGTAAAAAAAAAAACACTTTATGCAAAATTTCAGCCAAATCTGATAAGAATCGTGCCCTCTAGAGGCCCAAGAAGTCAAGATCCAAGATCTGTCGAAAGAACGCAAACTTTCGAAGCAGTAAAGCAAGGTGCTTGAAATTTTGCACAAATACTTCATATTAGTATAGGTCGGTTGAGATGGTAAATGGGCCATATCGGTCCATATTATGATATAACTGCCATATAAACCGATGTTGGATCTTGACTTCTTGAGCCACTGGAGGGCGCATCTCTTATCCGACGTGGCTGAAATTTTGGGTAAGATGTTTTATTATGACTTCCAACAACTCTGCTAAGTATGGTTCAAATCCTATATTAACCGATTTGCGAATTATACTTCTTGAGCCTCTAGAGGCCGTAATTCTTATCCGATTTGGCAGATATTTGTAAAACGGCTTCTCCCATGACATTCAACATACGTGTCAAATATGGTCTGAATCGATCTATAGCCTTATATAACTCCAATATCAACCGATCCCCGATAATACTTCTTAAGCCTCTAGAGAGCGCATTTCTTATCGAATCTGACGTACTGAACTCAATACTTCATCTTATGCCTGTGGACCACTGCCTTGAGGTTAAGGGAGCTTTGTCATTGGTCATGTGGCGGCTACGGATACTGTTTGATAAAAAGTCCTGTACCAATATTCCTGATAGAAGCGATTGGAACTACGATATGTCTGGTAAGTTACATAGACTCATACACGGATGGCTCCAAATTAGACGACCAGGTGGACTTCGGGTTGTACTCTAAAGATTTAGAACTGGTCATATCGAAAAGGTTTCTCGAAGTGGTGGAATGACTAAGATATAATTTCATTACGACTATTGGCGTAAATATCTTTTCACACATTTCTGATCACAAAAACCGCCCTCGACTGTCTCAGATCTCTCAACAAGATGGCTGAAGAGTTCAAAACTCACCTGCTCTGTGTGCTGGGCCACAGAGATAACCCAGGGAATTATAAGCGGATGAGCTTGCGAGACTAGTAACTACCATACACATACCAGGGATACTGGAATGTGTAGGGTATGCCTCTAGCAACATGTAAGCGAAATTTTCAGGACCAGGCATGAAGGACAACGAATGATAGATGGTCACAAAGAGGAGGCTCAGAGCATTCCAAAACTATGTGGCCTAATCTACTGCTTTGCTGTCATTGGCTAGAACAGATGTCTCAGTCATTGTGTCCGTCATGACAGGTCACTGTCTAATCGGAAAACATGCTGACAGACTGAAGGTTGCCAGCAACGACTTTTGCAGAAGCTGTGAGTACATCGAAGAAGAAGAGACTATAGAACACCTTCTGTGTGTGTGTCCCGCACTAGCAGTTAGAAGGAGTTTCACTTTAGGTTCTCATTTCTTTGAGTACCTGGCTGATTTAGCGGATGAGAACATTCGCAAATCATTGGGCTTTTTAAAGCGTTCTGGATGGTTCAACGGTAGGAACTATTGTAGAAGGCATCTTTCTTCTTCTATTCCTGTGATATCACAATGGACGAAAACGTCTAAGTGAGTCTGATGGCTGCCACTTAAACCTGACCTAACCTAACGATATCCGTGTGTCTGTCAGTCCGTCTGTTGTAATCACTCTTTCAAAAATTGAGATATTGAGCTGAAATTTGGCACAGATACGTCTTTTTGATGCACGCTGGTTAAGTTCTTGAACGGGCATTTTTTGGATATAGCTACTATATAGACCGATCTGCCGGTCTATATAGCATTTCGATTTCGCTGAAATTTAAAACAGAGAGTTATTTTAAGTCTGCCGACATCCGACCTGAATATGGTTAGATCGGACAATATTTTGCTATAGTTGCGATATAGACCGATCTGCCGATAAGGGGTCTGAAGCCCATAAAAGCTTTATTTTTTATCCGATTTCCCTGAAATTTGAAATAGTGAGTTATTCTAAGCCTTCCTTCATCACACCAGATCGGACAGTATTTATTGGGTTGCCCAAAAAGTAATTGCGGATTTTTCATATAGTCGGCGTTGACAAATTTTTTCACAGCTTGTGACTCTGTAATTACATTCTTTCTTCTGTCAGTTATCAGCTGTTACTTTTAGCTTGCTTTAGAAAAAAAGTGTAAAAAAAGTATATTTGATTAAAGTTCATTCTAAGTTTTATTAAAAATGCATTTACTTTCTTTTAAAAAATCCGCAATTACTTTTTGGGCAACCAAATAGATATAGCTGCCATATAGACCGATCTGCAGATTGGGGGTCTTAAGCCCATAAAAGCTCCAATTATTATCCAATTTCGCCGAAATTTGAAATAGTGAGTTGATTAAAGCATCTTGATATCTGACTCAAATATGCTTTAGATTGGTCTTTACACATATATAGCTGTCATATAGATCGATCTGCCTATTAAGGGTCTTAGGCCCATAAAAGCTGCATTTATTACCCGATATCGGTTTGGAATTTGACACAGTGACTTGTATTAAGCTTCCCGTCATCCGACCAGCATATGGTGCAGATCAGATTGTATTTAGATAATTTAGGGTCTTAATCCCATAAAAAGTGTATTTCTTGCCCGATTTCGCTGAAACTGTGACTTGTATAAGAGTTCTCGGGTCTGTATCAAATATGATACAGACCAGCCTCATTTGCGTATTAATATGGCACCGTATACATAGTAGTTGGAGTATCCATGAAGTTGTTATAAAAGAGGATGGTTAATTTATTAATGATGGTGGGTATCCGAACCTAATGCCTTTTTACTTGTTTTATTTTGGTATGCTCAGTTCGAAGCAGAAAAAAAACTCGCTCATAGCATCGTGGTTATTCGTTGTTGTTTTTATACCCTACACTACCACTGTGGAACAGGGTATTATAAGTTTATGCATTTTTTCCAACGCTTACAAGGAGAAGAGCTCGACCCAATGATAAGTATACCGATCGGCTTAGAATCACTTCATGTTCATGTATTCTTGTGATCAAGTTACAGGTCGCATTTATAGTCCCATTGTCATGAAATTTTGAACAAGTCTCTTTTTTGGCCCAAGGACAAACGCTATTGAATTTGAAAAAAATCTGTTCAGATTTAGAGATCCGATATGGTCTTTTAAGGCTGTAGATGCCACAACTTTTGTCCGATCTTTACAAAATTTGGCATGGTGATATTCTATTCAACGTCCTCATGTGTGTGCAAAATTTCGACAAAATCGGTTTAGATTTAGATATGGCACCCATATATATCTTCTATCCGATATGGAGTTTAAAGGCTGTAGCAACAACAATTTTGGTCCGATCATTACCAAATTTAGCATAAGCTGTTTTATTTAAAGTCCATATGCGAGTGCAAAAAGTATAAATCGGCCTAGATTAAGATATAGCTCCCATATATACATTTTATCCGATATATCCGGTTCAGATTTAGATATAGGTCCCCGATATATCTTTCATCTGAAAAAGACTTCAGCCTGTAGAAACCACAATTTTCGTCCGATTTTGCATGAGACGCTTTAATTGACGTTCTAAAATGTGCGCAAAATTTCATTCAAATCGGTCCTGATTTAAATATAGCTCCAATGTGTATATTTCGATATGGACTTTTAAGGCAGTAAAAGCCACAATTTCGGTCACATCTCTACAACATAGGGCGTGAGATGTTCTATTTGACGTCCCAGCACCAAAAACATTGCATGCGTACTTATGAAAAAAAAAACGAAGTATCCCCTACATAGAAACTTTTAAACTGGTGTTTTCACCGGTTTATTCTGTGAAAAGAAAAATACGCCAAGGCAGTCACGATATTTTTTATTTATCCCAAAACATTCTGCTACCCTGCAGGGAAGTCCCGAGTGAAAGCAAAAAATGCAAGTGTGGCAAAACTACTTTGAGAAATTGAACACAAAATGGTTTAGATTGTCGTCTGTTGAATAAATTCTCTGACACTGGGAGGCAAGCAAAGTGGCAGCTTAAAAAGTTTTTATTGTCAACAACTTGGCTGGTTGGTTGCCAGCAATGAGCTAAGATGCAATTAAAGATAGTTCACAATCGCATTACGTGAATTGCACTTGCTCTGCTGTAGGTCATGGCAGAGGGCAATAGTTAGAGACATAAAAAACCATCAACAGATTTGGATGCTTCTTTCATTTTCAAATGTTGTCATCAGCTGCTTCTTTTATAAAAATTATACATGCCAAGCGAATACCATTCAAATGTCTCTGTATGAAGAATAATGTGAGTGTATTGCAAAGGAAATACAGACCTAAATTAGCTTTTTTAGCCGAATGATATATGGAGAGAGGATGTGTGGGGTATTTTTAAAACCCGGTTAAATATTGTTAAACTGGGTCTTCTATTTGGCATAGTTTACTCTGATTTAAAGAACAAGATTGAATTTATACTTGTTAACATACATCAATTACCTTTAAATTACAATGGAATATAACTCAACTATAAACCATAGTTAAAAGACGTGTAAGAGAAAACCAGCGAATGGCTAACAGAGACAAGCATAAGTTTCTTAAATCTTTGAAGACTTATCTAGCTGATGTGAACATTCACACCGTAGAGCAGAGGTAAGCATGTCCGCCTATGACGCTGAACGCCTGGGTTCGAACCCTGGTGAGACCATCAGAAAAAAATTTTCAGCGGTGGTGTGTGTCTCTTCAATCACGTGTCGTACTGCGGCATGCCGTTTGGACTCGGCTATAAAAAAGAAGACCCCTTATCATTGAGCTTTAACTTGAATCGGACTGCACTCATTGATGTGTGAGATGTTTGCCCCTGTTCCTTAGTGGAATGTTCATGGGCAAAATTTGCAATTTTGTGAACATTCACTAGTGAATAGGCTTTTTAAAGCGATCAGGCCGAATCAACGGTAGAAACTAGGAGACATTGTGAAGGTTTAATAAATTTCGGAACTTTTTGTATGTTGTTTCTTAAAGTAACTATGATGGTGTTTTTTGCAATCAAAACTAAACAAAAGGAAAAATTAATTTTCATAGACATAGTGCTAGCATGTCAAATTGTTCAAAACATTTGTTCATAACAAAAAGTCTATTTACAACAAAGGGGTAACATAACATTAAAGAAAAAAAACTTGCACACTTTTTTTCTTAAATTCAACAGCAGAAAGTTATTTCCAGTATTCTCATTTAACGATGTTCCAAAATACTTTTCACTGCATGACCAACGCAACACAAAAGTTCTTAATTAAGGAGAGTAAAGAATTCTCAAAGATTTTGCAATTAGAGAAGCTATGGAAAGTTTCAGTTGTGAAGTTAAGACAAACACGTTTCTCTGAAGGAAAAACGAGTAAAATCAAGAGCTGTTGAAAGAAATTGTATAGCAGCATAAGTTTAAAGTGCAGGTGGCACAAATTTAATATTAATCAATTGCCTTTTACGGACGGAGACATATAATGATGGAGGAGTTCTAAGAAGACTGAAATTTGGAAATTTTTCATGGATATGATGTTAGTTTTGTATCCTCTAGAGACAGTTAATTAGGATGTTTATCACACACAACTCAAGTACCACAATAAGATGAACAGAGCTTAAAAACTAACCTTCTGGAAGATATTCTGCGAAAAGATCGATAGCGTTTATGATGCCGTCAAGATAAAAACGTTTCTCTCAAAAACCCATGTCCAAACTGAAATTTCAATAGACAACATAATAGTAAGGTGAACCAGTAAGGAAGCGCCAAAGTCGGGCGGTGCCGACTGTATAATACCCTACACCAACCCTATAAGTACAATGTGGGAGCTATATACAATTTTGAACCATTTTTGATGGACCTCGGCGAGCAAAAATATGTTCAAACTGTAATAACTACGGTTGACAAATGACAACATTATTGCAAATTACTCAAAATCTGACGAACATATATATGGGAGCTATAACTAATACTGAACCGATTTCTATGAAATGAAATTGTAATGTCGAGAGTCATTAGAAAATCCTACCTGCCAAATTTCGATGGAATCGGGTAACAAATGACCATTTTATTGCATTATTACTGCAAATCAGACGAACATGGAATTCATCTGTAATGTCGGGAGTCATAAGAAAATTCTTCCTGCCAAATGTAGAGAAAATCAGTTAACAAATAATCATTTTATTGCAGTATTACTGAAAATCGGATAAACATATATATGTGAGCTATATCCAAATCTGAATCGATTTTTTCCAATTTCAATAGGCTTCGTCTCTAGGCCGAAAAACACGCCCGTACCAAATTTTAAGACGATCGGATGAAAATTGCGACTTGTACTTTGTACACAAATTAACATGGACAGATAGACAGACGTCTATCTGTCTGACAGACGGACATAGCTAAATCGAATCAAAAAGTGATTTTGAGTCGATCGGTATACTTATCAATGGGTCAATCTCTCTTCCTTTTGGGTGTTACAAACTAATTCACTTAGTTATAATACCCTGTGCCACAGTAGTGGTGTAGGGTATAAAAAGCATTTTCCACGGGATCCGACAGGACATACGGAGATACTGGAATTCGGCCGGGCCGAATCTTATATACCCTCCACCATAGATCGCATTTGTCGAGTTCTTTTCCCGATATATATTAGGCATCTCTTAGGCAAACAAAGGATAAAAGTAAAGAATTGCTATAACATTGGAGCTATATCAAGTTATGGTCAGATTCGGAACATAATTGAACTGAATCTTGGAGACCATAGTAGAAGTCATTGTGCAAAATTTCAGGAATATTCGAGTAAGAATTGCGCTCTTAAGGGACTCAAGAAATAAAATAGAGATCTTGGTTTATATGGGAGCTATATCGGGTTATAGCCCGATTCGGACAATGTTTAATACGTATATTGAAGGTCATGAGAGAAGCCGATGTACACAGCCACATCAGATAATAATTACGCCCTCTGGAGGCTCAAGAAGTCAAGATCCCAGATTGGTTTATATGGTTATGGATCGATTTGAACCATATTTAGCACAGTTGTTGGAAGTCATGCCAAAACATCTCGTGCAAAATTTCAGCGAAATCGGATAAGAATTGTACCCTCTAGTGGCTTAAGAAGTCAATATCCCAGATAGGTTTATATGACAGCTATATCCGGTTATGGACCGATTTCAAACATACTCAGCACAGTTGTTGGAAGTCATAATAAAACACCTCGTGCAAAATTTCAGCAAAAACGAATAGGAATTGCGCCCTCTAGACGCTCAAGAAATCAAGTCCCCAGATAGGTTTATATGACAGCTATATCCGGTTATGGATCGATTTGAACCATATTTGGTACAGTTATTGGAAGTCATAACAAAACACCTCATGTGAAATTTCAGCAAAAACGAATAGGAATTGCGCGCTCTAGACGCTCAAGAAATCAAGTCCCCAGATAGGTTTATATGACAGCTATATCCGGTTATGGATCGATTTGAACTATATTTAGCACAGTTATTGCAAGTCATAACAAAACACCGCATGTGAAATTTCAGCCAAATCGGATAAGAATTGCGCCCTCTAGAGGCTCAAGAAGTCAAAATTCAATATCGGTTTATATGGCAGCTATATCCGGTTATGGACCGATTTCAAACATACTCAGCACAGTTGTTGGAAGTCATAATAAAACACCTCGTGCAAAATTTCAGCGAAATCGGATTAGAATTGTGCCCTAAAGTGGCTCAAGAAGTCAAGATCCAAGATCGGTTTATATGGTAGCTATATCAAAACTTGGACCGATATGGCCCATTTACAATTCCAACTGACCTACACCTATAAGAAGTATTTGTGCAAAATTTCAAGTGGTAAGCAAGAAGACGGAGGCCCACAATTGGGCCTCCGTTACTAAACAACGTGGAACATTTTGCGAAAGGATTTAGGTGTGAAGAATTTCAAAATACCGATGGTGCACGAATTGAATCCGAACGACCTAACGCAATGCAGAATTTTTGGTGAATGGGCTCTTGGAAACTTGGCCGAAGATCCACCTTTTTATCGAAAAATTGTATTAAGCGACGAAGATCATTTTTGGCTCAATGGGTACTTAAACAAGCAGAATTGTCGATTCTGGAGTCAAGATCAGCCAGAAGCATTGCAAGAGCTACCAATGCATCCAGAAAAAGTCACAGTTTGGTGCGGTTTATAAGCTGGTGCCATCATTGAACAGTATTTCTTCAAAGATGATGCGAGTCGTAACGTAACTGTGAATGGGGAGCGCTACCGTGAGACGATATCCAACTTTTTTTTGCCCAAAATGCAAGAGCTTGACTTGCATAACATGTGGTTTCAACAAGACGGTGCCACACGCCCCACACCACGCGTAACAACGGACGATAGAGAGGCGAGTTCGGTGAACATTTAATTTCATGTTCGGGACCAGTCAGTTGGCAGCCTAGATCATGCGATTTAACGCCTTTGTTTTTGAGGGGCTATGTTAAAGCTCATGTCCATAAAGACAAGCCAGCTTCAATTGACGCATTCGAAGACAACATTGAAGCATTTATTCGTGAGATACTGACTGAAATGTTGGAAAGAGTATGACAAAATTGGACTAAGCGGATGGACCATTTGAGGCGCAGTCAAAGTCAACATTTGCATGATATAATCTTCAAACTAGCCCATCTTCGAACTTAACCTGGAAAGAAAGAATACGGGAAAGTTTCAGCTCAAAATCTATATTTTTAAAGACTGTAGCGTAATTTCAACAGACAGACGGACGAACATGGCTAGATAGTCTTAGATTTTTACGACGATGAAGAATATATATACTTTATAGGGTCGGAAATGGATACTTCGAAGTGCTGCAAACGGAACGACAAAATAAATACACACCCATCCTTCGATGGTGGGTATAAAAAACATTTTTATATAAAATCGATCCAAATATGGATCGGACTATATTTGGATATAACTGTCATATAAACCGATCTCACTTTTACTTGTTGTACTTAGCTGTTTTCAAAACGTAAAAGTTGCGTTTTATGCCTAATAGTTTAGAAAGCTCAAAAACAAAATATTGAACCTAGGTGGCAACTCTGTAATTAATAAAAAGTCAGCAGACAGAGTTTGCTGATATTACAAAACCCATTTCTCTGGGTGTATTATGTCACAAATTACCAGTGTATGCGATATTTGGAAAAACATGACATTTTAATTAACAACATTCCACTTTGTGATTTTATCACACCATTCCCGGTATTTTGAATTGAAATGCCAATTCGCAGCATTTGAGCATATCCACCCTTTAACGCTGACTGACTGACGAAATCCCCATCACGTACAGTTAACGAAAGAGATTGAAAAAATGGCCACACGTTAATGGTCCATAAAAATGATTGCGTCCGCGGGTAAATGATGGATGATGGTTTATGATGCCAGTCATGCCACACCAGTCACTTTAAATAAGCTAGACTTCCGACCCACCACAACTGGGCGACCATTGCGCGAGTGTGAAAATTGGTTGGGTACTGTTGCACGAACAATTATTAAAATTACATTAAAAAAATTCCAACGAAAAGAACCAAAAGATAAATAAAAAAGTCGATCAAGCGTAAAATAAGGGTTAATCAGATGCTCTGTGGAAAATCACAATGTTTAATATGGCTGCAAGGATACATGCCATAAAAAAGGGGAATAGGGAATATTTTTTTTTTTTTTTTCTTAAATCCATAGCAATAAAATTTGTCTAAAAGGAAAAAAAATAAAAGGATTGAGAGGTTTTTATTGCTTTTCTTAAAGTAGCAAACAAAAAAAAAATAACTTTAATAAAAATGTTGTATTTTTAATGAATTTTGTATATTTAACCTCGACCATGGGTAGCATTTGTCAAATTCTCTGGACAATTTCTTCTAAGAGGCAGAAAGTAAGAGGGCAAATTGGTGGTCATAAATAAGTCCATCTACAGACACTTCAAACATAGAAATCGATCAACCATGATTATAAGTTTGAATAACCAGTGGAATTCGACCTAATTGGGAGGTGTTTTAAAGTTAAGCTTCAACTGTCAGCAGTCATTCTATGAGGGACCATTTTATAAATGCACTGTGAAAATTTCCATTTCATACCCATCACCATAGGATGAGGTTATACAAATCTAGTTATTCAGTTTGAAACACCTCGAAGCAATGATCTGGGACCCCATACAGTATTTATGTATATTCTTGATCGTCTCGACATTCTGAGGTGATCTAGCCATGTCCACCTGTCGAAATCACGATAGCGCTCCATAGAATGAGGATATCCGCTAAAAATTTTGCACATATACTTCTTATTGGTATAGGTCTTCAGTCAGATCCGTTTGTCTATGCAAATATTTTTATACCCTCTACAATAGAATGGGGGTATACTAATACCGTCATTCTGTTCGTACGTTAGGTTGAAAAGAGGGTGCAGATATTAATCCGCCCCATGCCACTATGGACATACACCTAAGCCAGTAATCCGCTTGTTGTGCTCTCTAAAAACTTTAAAGTAACCTTTAAAAAGAATATTTTAAGTTAGGAATTCCGTGCTACTTACAAAATCCTTAAATGTTTTCAATAGCACTCCCCTAAGTTGGTTCATGTCTGGTATTGTGTCTCCACCTAAGTGCCGGCATCTGTTAGACGCGAAAGCCGGGCAATGGCAAAGAAAATGCTCCAACGTCTCATCATCTTCCCCGTTTGCCCTACAGATGCTCTCACTTGCCGCACCGACTTCACATAAGTGAACTCGTAATCCTATGTGTCCCGTTATGATACCAATGACAAAGGAAATGCTCCAACGTCTCATCATCTTCCCTGCATGCCCTATCTATTCTGACCTCCTTCTTGCTTCCTTTTAGTAATAGCCTCGTCTTCTCACGATCTGGATCCCCCATAGGATTTTCGCCGCCCTACCGACCGTTTCGTTGTTCCACAATGTTGCATGCGCATTCGTCGCCCACTCCCTTAACTCGGACTGCATCGACCCGAAAGGTTTCGGGTTAACCAAGTTTATTGACCGAAGTCCTCTGGCCCTCACCGTCAAATCATCTGCCCTTTCATTTCCCCTTACTCCGTTATGCCGCGGCACCTTCAGAGAAGGCGTTAATATCCTTTTTACACAGTAAGACTGTCTCAGTCTCTGGGTTTTTAATGTAAACCCCCAGGCCCACTCTGTCCTCTAGCTTTGCTCCATCCGCGTAACATGATCTTCCAAATGGCAATACTAGGGTTCCGTCATTCCAAGACTGTACCAATGGCAGCAGTGCCTCGCACTCGACTTCAAGGTTAATCTCAGGTATACGATTGGAAACCTCTTCCCTTCCTTTCAGGTTTCCTATCGTTACCTCGATTATACCGCGATGAAATGAGCTGCTCCCATCATCAATCCACTCTTCCATCGCCTTAAGTCTCATAGCCGTAGTGGCTGCCTCACACTTAATCTATATGTCAATGGGTCAGATATCTAGAATAGTCTCCAGTCCCCTAGTGGGCGTGGTCCTCATCGCTCCGCCTATGCCAAGACAACATGTTCTCTGAACCTGTGGTATGGTCCTTATGTTGCAATTTTTCTCCAAAGCAGTCCACCAAACTACTGAGACGTAAGTAAGTATTGGTCTAATCACGCTCCTGTAGAGCCAGTGAAGCATCCTAGGATTCTGGGGTCTTGACTTCTTTTGGCTCCATAGGGCGTAATTCCCATCCGGTTTGGCTGAAATTTTGCACGACATGTTTCGTTATGACTTCCAACAACTGTGCTAAGTACGGTTCAAATCAGTCCATAACCTGATACTGCTGCCATAAAAACCGATCCTGAATTTTGACTTCTTGAGCCACTAGAGAGCGCAATTCTTATCTGATTTGGCTGAAATTTTGCATGAAGTGTTTTTTTATGACTTTTAACAACTGAGCCAAATATGGTCCATAACCTGATATAGCTGCCATATAAATCGATCTGGGGTCTTGACTTCTTGAGCATCTAGAGGTCGCAATTATTATCCGATATGGCTGAAATTTTGTACAATTACTTCTCTCATGAACTTCAGCATACTTGTCAATTATGGTCTGAATCGGTCTATAGCCTGTTTAATTTCGCTTCTTTTCGAAAAAAAAAAATAAATAACTCTTTCGACTACTACAGCATGCATGTAGTAAAGGTAAATCCACTGAAACAGCATATGGTAGCATTTCTTGACATTGAAGGTGCTTTCAATAATGTAAAACCATCGTCAATCATGAAGGAGTTGAGGTTTCTGGGCTTACTAAAAGATGCATTACGGCAGGCTTTGGATCAGTGGATCTAAAAAGATGGATCAGCAGAGGAACACCTCAATGAGGTGTACTGTCTCCTCTACTTCGGAATATAGCCATTAACAATATATTATTGTCTCTGGAAGAAATAGGCTTATAAGTGGTCACGTATACTGATGACGTGGCAATCGGTCAGGGGAAAGTTTCCCAGCACTCTAAGAGATATACTTCAGGAAGCTCTACGTGTGGCAGCAAAGTGGGCTACCGAAAGTCTAGGAGATACAGGTTGCCTACAGCACCTGTCTCCTTGGGAGGAGAAAATCTTCCATTTACAGAAAGCACAAAATACCTGGGTGTTTTGCTGGACAGGTAATTGAACTTCAAATCCAAGATTTTGGAAAGGGCAAGAAAGGCAACTCTTGCCCTATACACCTGCAAGAGAGCCATTGGCAAAAGTTGGGGGTTTAGACCGCGAGGCATGCATTGGGTATATCCAGCAGCTGTCAGATATATAATGCTATATGGTGTTGTGGTCTGGTGGACGGCGCTTCAAAAGTCCACCTTCTGGTCAATACTCAACATGCAAGGATGGATTGTTTGTGAATCACAGCTGCACTGACGACGACACCATCTGATGCACAGAATTTAATGCTACATCTAATGCCTCTGGGCATTGTGGCTAGACAAATTGCTGCGACCACTGCTGTGAGGCTAAGGGAGATTTCTTTTTTGGTCATGTGTCAGCTACGGACACTGTGTTATCCAGGCAGTGTGGATTACACCTTACCTGAGAGCCATTGGCAAAAGTTGGGGCTTAGACCGCGCGTTATGCAGTGGGTTTATACAGCAGTTGTCAGACCTATAATGCAATATGGTGTTGCGGTCTGGTGGACGGCGATTCAAAAGTCCACCTACTATTCAATACACAACCGCATCCGAAGGATGGCTTGTTTGTGCATCACAGCCGAACTGAGAACGACACCATCTGATGCACTGTATTTAATGCTAC
The DNA here is from genome assembly GCF_963082655.1 of Stomoxys calcitrans. Taxonomy (NCBI): domain Eukaryota; kingdom Metazoa; phylum Arthropoda; class Insecta; order Diptera; family Muscidae; genus Stomoxys; species Stomoxys calcitrans. The sequence continues at coordinate 177,794,100 of NC_081553.1, forward strand.
ATCTTATGCCTCTGGACAGTGTGGCTACCCAAATTGCAGCAGGTTAAGGGAGCTTTCTCATTGGTCATGTGGCGGCCACAGACACTGTGTTATCCTTGATACAATATCTGATGTTCCAGGCAGTGTGGATTACACCCTACCTGAGCCGCTTTTTGATAAAAATTACTGTACCGATATTCCTGATAGAACCGATCAGAACTACGATATCCCTGGCAATAAAAATTATATAGATTTCCATACAGATGGTTTCAAACTAGACGACCAGGTGGATTTTGGGGTGTACTCTAAAGATCTAGAACTGGTCATATCGAAAAGGTTACTCGCCCACTGCAGTGTGTATCAAGCGGAAATCCTTGCAATTAAGGAAGTGGTGGAATGGCTAAGATACAATGTCATAAGGACGATTGGCATAAATATCTTCTCAGACAGCCAGACAGCCATTAAATCTCTGGAGAATATTTTTCTGAACACAAAAACCGACCTCGACGGTAGCAGATCTCTCAATGAGATGGCTGAACAATTCAAAATTCACTTGTTCTGGGTGCCGGGCCACAGAGATATCCCAGGGAATTGTAAAGTAGACGAGCTTGCGAGACTAGGAACTACCCTACACATTCCAGGGCAACTGGAATCTTTGGGTATGCCTCTAGCAACATGTAACCTAAGTTTTCTGGACCAGGCCCGAAGGAAAACCAACGATAGATGGTCACAAAGAAGGGGCTATGAGCACTCCAAAACTATGTGGCCTAATCTAGACTTGAAAAGACCTACCGCTTTGCTGGCACTGACTAGAAGAGACGACTCAGTCATTGTGTGCGTCATGACAAGTCACTGCCTAATCGGAAAACATGCTGACAGACTCAAGGTTGCCAGCCGACTTTTGGAGAAAGCTGTAAAGACATTGGAGAAGATTGAAGAAGAGACAAACGAATGCCTTTTGTATGTGTGTCCCGTAGGCCACCGTAGCGCAGGGGATAGCATGTCCACCTATGACGCTGAACGCTTGGGTTCGCATACTGGCGAGACCATCAGAAAAAATTTTCAGCGGTGGTTTTCCTCTCTTAATTCTGGCAGCATTTGTGAGATTCTATGCCATGTAAAACTTCTCTCCAAAGAGGTGTCGCACTGCGGCACGCCGTTCGGACTCAGCTATAAAAAGGAGCCCCTTATCATTGAACTTAAACTTGAATCGGACTACACTCATTGATATGTGAGAAGTTTGCTCCTGATCCTTAGTAGAATGTTCATGAGCAAAATTTGCATTTGCATTTGTGTCCCGTACTAGCAGTCAGAAAGAGTTCCACTTTAGGTTCTCATTTCTTTGAGTACCAGTCTGATTTAACGGGTGAGAAAATTCGCAAGTTATTAGGCTTTTTAATGCGATCTGGATGGTTCAACGGTAGGAACTAAAAGGCATCTTCCTTCTTCGGTACCTGTGGTATCGCAACGGACGAAAACGTCTAAGTGAGTCTGATAGCAGACTGCCACTTAAACTTAACCTAACCTAACCTAGTCTTTATACGCTCCTGTAGAGTTAATGGACTATCTTCGGACTAAAACCCCATTTCGATCCAACGGTTCGTCTATGTAGTGAATCTACTAAATACTCCTACATCCAATGGAGTAAAGACAGTTCCAATTCAGTTTGCTATCCAAAATCACTTCCAAGTATTTGACCTTGCCGAATATCGAAATTTCTTTAGAGTGGACGTGTTGCTTGAGGTAGTATTTATATAAAAATGGCTTCGTCAAGAAGTAAAATCGAAAGAGCGGATTTCCTTATTAGGGTGATAAATATATCATTATAGGCCGTTTAATTACAGAGACATTGCAAGTCAAAACAGTCACAACTCCATTACGAATAAATATTCTTCATGGGGTTTTGGTCCAACATACGGAATAACGAAATGAATATACTTTGGTGACTATTTCCCCACAACATTTTTACTTTAATTTATTTAACATTACCTTTCTTACTATGGATGGAGTTATAATGGTTTGTACACCCAATCAAATATCCTTTAAAATTAAATTTACTTCCTTACTGTATTACCCAAGAAATTAAGGCAACATGTTTCCCAAGGCACTGCCCCCGCACACACTTTGCAATTTTAATAAACGCTTTAATCTCTCTCACTTCATTTTGAGCTTTGTTAAACTACTCACGCAGTACGCACATGTTGTCATTTAATAACAAATATCTGTTCTGTTTGCCCTTTTGTAATAATTTAATAAGAAATAAACACCGTCCAAAGGATATTCACCCACACAAGCACACACACACCACAAAAGAGAACGAACAAAACCACACGCACTCATACTCACTCGCATACTCGTATAACAACCACAGTCAATGTTGGCTTTGTTAATTAAAATATGTTTGTTAATATAACTGTCTTATGCGTGGTGTACCTGTCAACAGCGATATACATACACACATACATACTTTATTTCTTTATTGCTATATACACACACATTTACTTCCATGTTTACAAGTTGCTCGATGTCTTGTATATTATGTGTGAAAATGTGTTTGTGCTTATTTTAGACAAACAAACACAATGACTTATCCACAATTAAAAGAATATGCAGTTGGGCTGAAGCTTACGGGGAATTTTAAATAAGTATGTATATACGAATTTATAGTGATAGACTTAGGTGGCTGAACTAACCAAAAGTCAAATTTGTTGTAATTTCTTGAAATAAGTCTAGTGCGATCCTCGACAGAGGATATACTACTCCAACAAATTCATTATACGTCACCATGTCGGAGGCCACCGTGGCGCAGAGGTTAGCATGTCCGCCTTTGACGCTGAACGCCTGGGTTCGAAACCTGGCGAGACCATCAGAAAAAATATTCAGCACTGGTTTTGCCCTCCTAATGCTGGCAAGATTTGTGAGGTACCATGCCATGTGAAACTTCTATCCAAAGAGGTGTCGCACTGCGGCACACCATTCGGATTCGGCTATGAAAAGGAGGACCCTTATCATTGAGCTTAAACTTGAATCGGACTGCACTCATTGATATGTGAGAAGTTTGGAGGAGGAGAAGCTCAATAATTAGGAGGACCCTTATCATTGAGCTTAAACTAGAATCGGACTGCACTCATTGATATTGTGAGAAGTTTGCCCCTGTTCCTTAGTGGAATGTTCATGGCCAAAATTTGCATTTGCATCTGTAAATATATCAATATTTCACACTGCCGACCCACCTTACTGCACATGACCATAAAGATACATTATTCTCTTGTTTACGGATATCCCCAAGTTGAAAGTGCCTTCAGGCATTATATGTATACCTATTCTAAATTGTTAGCAATTTTATTAGCAAAATTTTTCACCCTCTGCAAATGATGTATAGTTAGAGTTTTGCATTTCCCAACATTTGAAAATTCCGGAAAATGGAAAAAAAATATTTTTTTTTCCCGGGTCATGGGAATTTTTTTTTTCATCTTATATATAAAAATCAATTTGTGTTTGCTTGTAGGTTTGTTTGTTTGTGTGTTTTGTGTTCCTTATAGACTCAGAAACGACTGAACCGATTTTCTTGAAATTTTCACAGATGGTGCATAATGATCCCGTGGTGAAAATAGGGTACTACATTTTTTGATATCTGAAGGGGGAGTGGACTCTCCCCCTTACCCTAATTTTCAGAAACGCCAGATCTCGGAGATGGGTGGTGCGATTTAATTTTGTGTGCTCTCATATAGTAGCCTAAAAATAAAAATTTGGGTCCCAAATTTCGAATAGGGTACCTAGGAGGGTCACCCCACCCTAAAACCTACCAAACATATATTTAGACCAATAACGACAACATGGGACTCAAATGAAAGGTATTTAGGATAAGAAAACGTATCTGATATCCAAATGTCGGACCAAGTGTTAGGGGGACCACCCCAATTCCCAAAACACCCCTAAATCGGAAATATTTACCGACCATGGCAATATGGGACTCAAATGAAAGGTATTTGCGAGTAGAATACGAATCTAATATCCAAATGTGAGGCCACTTTTCGGGGGGTCCACCCCTTCCCCAAAACACCCCCCAAACAGGACCTGATATCCAAATATGGGACCAAGTGTTTGGGGGGCCGCCTCTCCCCAAAATCATCCCCCAAAGGGGACAAATTTACGACCATAGCAATATGGGGCTCAAATGAAAGGTCTTTGGGAGTAAAGCACGAATCTGATATCAATATTCGGGAAAAGTGTCTATGGGGCCACGCCACCCCCACAACACCACTCAAATAGTAAGTATTTTCTGACCATTGCAATATGAGGCTCAAATAAGAGGGTTTTTAGAGTAGAACACGAATTCAATATATATTTTGAAGGCCAACTCACTGAGTGGCCGCTCATCCCCCAAAACACCCCCAAGCCGGTCATGTTTGCGACTATGGAAATATGGGGCTTAAATTTAAGGTATTTGGGAGTAGACCACTTATCTGATATCAACATTAGGGACCAACTATCTAGGGAACGTCCCACCACCATAACAACCAACAAATAGGACGTATTTGCTCACGAAAACAATTTGTGTCTTAAAGAGAGTGGAACTAAATATTTATAGTTTTTAGGGCCAATACCCCAAACCGGACATATTTGCTAACTTCTACCATAAGTAGTTTAAATGAGATTAGAAAACGAATTTGATATCCAATTTTCGGGGCCAATGGCAATATGGGGTTCAAATAAATTATATATAGATACATGAGAATAGAGCATGTTGCTGATATATTTTCCGGGTTTAGTATTTGGGCGACCACCACAATCCCCAAAACTCCCTTAAATCGGTCATATTTACCGACCATGTCACTGTGGAGCTTAAATGAAAAGTGTTGGGGGTAGAGCAAGAATTGATACCCACTTTCGGGACCAATTTTCTGGGGGTCTACCCCTTTCCCACAATCAAATATCATGAGAATATCAGGCTGAAATAAAGTATTTTAAGAATGGAGTACACCTTACATACTGGGATTCAGATAAAGGCACTTATATTGATAAACTGTTGGTCAAGCGATATACTATTATCGTAGCATGGTATTTCACTGAAGACACTTAAATTGTCGAAAATAAAAATTCCAAGGAAAATTTTGTTTCATATAAAGTAAAAGAAGGCGCAGCGGAGCGGGCCCGGATCAGCTAGTATTTCTATAAACATAAAAACTAAATAGAAGTTGAAAATAACCATGTTTACATAGAAGTCAAAAGTTTTTGACCTCAAAGGTCGTTAATTCAAATTCCCATTGAATTTTCTAATTAATACATTTTTCAACGACTTTTTTCAGGATTTCATATTTGGCGGAGTGTGATGGGAAAAACTATTCCCATTTCAATTTGCTGCTTAATTTTGCAGCAGATACCGGCTGAAATGAGACGAGTTCTTTTCCCGGTATATCTTTTTAGGCAAACCAACGTAAAAGAAAATAATTCCTATGCCATTGGAACTATATCAAGTTATAATCCGATTTGGAACATAATTGAATTGAATGTTAGAGAAGTTGGAGAATAGAAGTCAATGTGTAAAATTCCAGCCAAATCGAATAAGAATTGCGCCCTTTAGGGGCTCAAGAAGTAAAGTAGGGAGATCGGGTTATAGGGGAGCTGTATGAGGCTTAGACCGATTCAGACCATTTTTAACACGTATATTGAAGGTCATAAGAGAAGCTGTAGCCCAAATTTCCAGCCAAATCGGGTAATAATTGCGCCCTCCACATCCTCAAGAAGTCAAGATCCCAGATCGGTTTATATGACAGCTATATTGGACTATGTACCCATTTGAACCACATATGGTACAGTTCTTGGTAGTCGTTATGAAAAACTTCACGCAAAATTTTAGCCAAATCGGATAAGAATTGCGCCCTATAGAAGCTCAAGAAGTCAAGACCAAACATCGGTTTATATAGCGGTTATATCAGGTTATGGACCGATTTGAACCATACTTAGCATAGTTGTTGAAAATCATTACAAAACACCTCGTTCAAAATTTCGTCCAAATCGGATAAGAATTTCGGATAAGAATTGCCTCTAGTGGCTTAAGAATTCAAGACCCAGGATCGGTTTATATGGCAGCTATACCAAAACATGGACCGATATGGCCCATTTACCATCCCAACCGACCTACACTAATAAGAAGTATTTGTGCAAAATTTTAAGCAGCTAGCTTTACTCCTTCGGAAGTTGACATGCTTTCGATAGACAGACGGACGGATGGACATGGCCAAATCGACTTAAAATGTCTTGACGACTAAGAATATATTGTATATACTAAAGGGTGATTTTTTTGAGGTTAGGATTTTCATGCATTAATATTTGACAGATCACGTGGGATTTCAGGCATGGTGTCAAAGAGAAAGATGCTCAGTATGCTTTGACATTTCATCATGAATAGACTTACTAACGAGCAACGCTTGCAAATCATTGAATTTTATTACCAAAATCAGTGTTCGGTTCGAAATGTGTTCATTCACCGTAACGTTGCGTCCAACAGCATCTTTGAAAAAATACGGTCCAATGATTCCACCAGCTTACAAACCACACCAAACAGTGCATTTTTCGGGATGCATGGGCAGTTCTTGAACGGCTTCTGGTTGCTCTTCACTCCAAATGCGGCAATTTTGCTTATTTACGTAGCCATTCAACCAGAAATCAGCCTCATCGCTGAACAAAATTTGTCAAAATTTGAACACATTTCGAACCGAACACTGATTTTGGTAATAAAATTCAATGATTTGCAAGCGTTGCTCGTTAGTAAGTCTATTCATGATGAAATGTCAAAGCATACTGAGCATCTTTCTCTTTGACACCATGTCTGAAATCCCACGTGATCTGTCAAATACTAATGCATGAAAATCCTAACCTCAAAAAAATCACCCTTTATATAGGGTATTAGTCGAATATTTCGAGGAGTTACAAGCAGAATGACGAAATAAGTATACCCCCTTCCTATGGTGGAGGATATATTGATTATGATATTTTCGCTAAATTCCAACATTTTGCATGTAGTGTCTTGTTATGACTTCCAACAACTGTGCCAAGTATGCTTCAAATCGGTTTTTAACCTGATATAGCTACTATATATACCGATCCACCGATTTGACTTCTTGATCAGTGTTGTCACACAAGAAAATTATTCCCGACCAAATCCTACCAAATGTTCAACAAATCAAAAATGTAGTATATGTTACTATACCCTCCTTCTAAGAGTTGGCCAGTTTACCATTCCATTTGCACCCTTTATACCGATATCCCGATAAGAAATCTTGAGTTCATAAAGTCGTATTTTTCCCCGATTTCAATGAACAACCTTGTCGCGTTTGGATAAAGCGGTCAGCCGATTTAAGTGTTTGAGCCCAAAAATGAGTTTTACTACCCATTTTCGCCATTACAGTGAGTTGCATGGATTCTTCAAGATTTGAGTAAAGACCAGATCTGACCATATTTGTATGCAGCATCCACATAGCACTGTTTTCCGATTAAAGGCGGAGAACGCACAAAAGCCGCATTTCCTACCTACGAAATTTGTACCTACGAATTTTTTAAGAGGTTCCTTAACACTTGTACCAGTTATAGCCAATATTAGAACTAACATACGAGGCAATGAGAGACCCCCTGTTATGAGTTATGAGTTAGCCCCGGCGATTTTTTCAGTAATAAACTTGGTATATATCTGTTGGAAAAATCGACCAAAAATTGAGGTCAGCCTACCAACCTACCAAGAGGACAAAAACCAACCAAAAATGGCAAAACTGTTCTTGAGTCCTTACAAGTCGCAATTTTTGTCCGATAGGCTGATGTTTTGTATGCGATGTTTTGTTACGACTTCCAACAACTGTGCCGAATACGGCCAAAATCAGCCTATAACCTGATATAGATCCCATGTAAACCGGTCTTTTGATCATCTTTGTTCGGTTCCTGGAAGCTTTAAGTTTTGCTGGTTTGACAGAAGTTTGGTACGTAGAGGTGTCGCGCTACGGCACACTGTTCGGACTCGGCTACAAAGAGGAGGTCGCTCATCATTGAGCTTAAAATTTGAAACGGACAGCATTCGATGTTATGTGAGAAGTTTGCCCCAGTTCCTTAGTGGAATGTTCATGGCCTACTGAAAAAGGAAGATGCTTCTAGTTCCTACTGTTGAACCATCCAGATCGCTTTAAGAAGTCCAACCACTTGTGAATGTTCACATACGCTAAATCGGGCAGGTTCTCAAAGAGTGGAACCTTCTGACTGCAATTGCGGGACACACACACAGAAGGTGTTCTATAGTCTCTTCTTCTTCGATGTCCTCATAGCTTCTGCAAAAGTCGTTACTTGTAAACTGTCTTCGGATTAGACAGTGACTTGTCATGACGGACACAATGGCTTAGACGTCTATTCTTGCCAGTGAAAGCAAAGCTGTAGACCGCTTCAAGTGTAGATTAGGCCACATAGTTTTGTAATGCTCACAGCCCCCTCTTTGTGACCATCTATTATTTGTAGTCCTTCGGGATTGATCTTGAAAACTTAGCTTACATGTCGCTAGAGGCGTAACCACAGATTCCACTTTCCCTGGAATGTCTAAGGTTAATCCTAGTCTCGAAAGTTCGTCTGCTTTATAATTCCCTGGTATATCTCTGTGGCCCGGTACCCAGAACAGGTGAATTTTGAACTGTTCAGGCATCTCGTTGAGAGATTTGCGACAGTCGAGGGTGGTTTTTGTGTTCAGATATACATTCCCCAGGGATTTAATGGCTGCCTGGTTGTCAGAGAAGATATTTATGCCAATCGTCGTTATGACATTATATCTTAGCCATTCAACCACTTCCTTATTTGCAAGCATCTCCGCTTGATACACACTGCAGAGGTCGGCTAATATTTTCGATATAACCAGTTCTAGAGCTTTAGAGAACACCCCGAAGCCGACCTGGTCTTCTATTTTGGAACCATTCGCATAGAAGTCTATGTAACTTATTTATATTACCAGGGATATTTGACATTCTACCAAGGATACCAGAGTGTCCGTAGCCGCCACATGACCAAAGAGAAAGCTCTTTTAGTCTCACAGTAGTGGTTGCAGCAATTTGTGTAGCCACAATGTCCAGAGGCATAAGATGTAGCATTAAATTCAGTGCATCAGATGGTGTGGTTCCTAGTGCGGCTGCGATGCACCAACAAGCCAGCCTTTGGGTCCGGTGGAGTATTGATCATTAGGTGGATTTTTAACGCGCCGTCCACCAGACCACAACACCATATAGCATTATAGATCCGACTACTGCAGTATATACCCAATGCATGACGCGCGGTCTAAACCCTCCATTCAGTGAAACAGATGGTGTGGTTGCGATGCACAAACCGGTTGAGTATTGAACAGTAGGTAGACTTTTAAAGCGCCGTCCACCAGACCACAACACCATATAGCATTATAGAACTGACAACTGCAGTATATACCCAATGCACAACTTTTGCCAAAGGCTCCCTTGTAGGTGCATAGGGCAAGATTTGCCTTTTCCAAAATGTTGGATTTGAAGATCAAGAGTTGCCCTTTCCAAAATGTTGGATTTGAAGATTAATTTCCTGTCTAACTAAAGTAAAGACTTGCGATTGCATTCGTCGCAGGAGGAGCAGCATTGAAATGGCACCAGGGAAGCCGGCAATAGAGGTACCAAAGGACGTAGTTGAGATTGTGGAAGCAGGCCAACCAGGCTGAACCCTCGTGCAAACCCATCATCCTACTAGCAACGCTGGACGTCAAAAACGCCTTTAACAGTTTCTGGTGGATGGACGTATTGCAGGTCATGGATATGGACTTTTGAGTGTCGAAGTATCTGATGAGGATCATGAAAAGCCATCTGAGAGACTGAGTGCTGTTCTCTGCATCCACTGAGGGTATGGGGAGGTATCAAGTAACGTCGGTTTCTCTCCAAGCCAAGGTTCCATACTTGGGCCCGACCTCTGGAACGTTAGCTATGGCGGAATACTGAAGATGGAGATGCCAGTAAACATTCAGGGAAAACACATTCTCATAGAGATAGATATGTGGATGGTGGATGTCGTCTTAACCAAGGCACGTGAAATATCTAGAGGTACGACTCGACACGAAACTGGTGTTTACAGCCCAGACGCAGTACGTGGCAAAGATAACGACTCAAATGTGACGATTTATGGCGATCTCTTCAAAGCGGACGTAAGCTTATAATGGAGCCCTGCAACAATATTCTCCTATATGGGAGGGAGATTTGGGACAAATCCCTACAGGGCTAAGACTCTGCATCCTGTACAGAAGACGGACGCTCTAAGAGTTACATCATCTTATCGAACAGTGTCAGAGCCGGCAGTTCTCGTCATTGCCGGAATGTTAATAGGTATATTAGGCGTTGAGCGGATGAGAATAGATGACGCTAAACTGAACTCCACTGTAGCGCAAAGGTTAGCATGTCCACCTATGACGCTGAACACCTAGATTCGAATCCTGGCGAGACCATCAGATAAAAAATGTTCAGCGGTGGTTTTCCCCTCCTAATGCTTCTCTCCAAAGAGGTGTCGCACTGCGGCACACTGTTCGGACTCGGCTATAAAAAAGAAGTCCTTTAGCATTGAGCTTAAACTTGAATCGGACTGCACTCATTGATGTGTGAGAATTTTGCCTCTGTTCCTTAGTGGAATGATCATGGGCAAAATTTGCAATTTGCAAACTGAACTCCCAACAGTAATCGGTATTTGACAAGACACTCTAAGCAGTCAAAATGGAATAACGTCACGCGAGGTAGATGAACCTTTAGGCAATAACTGGACAAGTATAATTCGGCAAATACATTTACTGAATGTGAAAATGCAGCTGACCATTCTGCATTTGCGAAGAAGAAAAGCTGTTGGATGAAGCATATTGTCGACGAGGAGATCGGAGAAATAAGAGCGGACAACATAACAAGGTGCGCAGCAGCGAGATCAGACGGAGAGCCGTAACAAGTTTTGTCGTAGAGATACTTAGGTTATCTTTCGAAAGAATAAAATCATCCATTCTAATTTTGCAGAGACCACCGTGTCCGCCCATGACGTTGAACGCCTGGATTCGAATCCTACCGAGAACATCAGAAGAAAAATTTCAGCGGTGGTTTTCCCCCTTTAATGCTGGCGACATTTGTGAGGTACTATGACATGCGTAGAAGCCATGCAAAAACTTCTCCCATTTCTCTCATATCTCCATTTATCATCATTAGATGCAAAACCTAAAATAATATGTCAGCAATATGTTCATTAGTGTGGTTTTACTTGCCACTTTCAATATCTTGTTATACCTCCACCGTTGGGGCCATACTAATTTCGTCTCGAAATACTCGTCTAAGACTCCATAAAGTATATATATTCTTGATCGTCATGACTTTTTAAGTCGATATAGTCCGTCTGTCCGTCCGTCTGTCCGTCCGTCTGTCCGTCCGTCTGTCCGTTCGTCTGCCTGTCCGTCGAAAGCACGTTAACTTTCGAAGGAGTAAAGCTAGCCGCTTGACATTTTGCACAAATACTTTTTATTAGTAGGTCAGTTGGGATTGTAAATGGGCCATATCGGTCCATGTTTTGATATAGCTGCCATATAAACCGATCTTGGATATTGACTACATGAGCCACTAGAAGGCGCCATTCTAATCCGATTTGGCTGAAATTTAACATGAGGTGTTTTATTATGATTTGCAACAATTGTGCTAAGTATGCTTCAAATCTGTCCATAAACTGATATAGCTGTCATATAAACAGATCTGGGGTCTTGATTTCTTGAGCCTCTAGAGAGCACAATCCCTATCCGATTTGGCTGAAATTTTGCATGAATTATTTCGTTATGACTTCCAACAACTGCGTCAGATATGGTTTAAATCGGTCCATAACCTGATATAGCTGCCATATAAACCTATCTGGGGTCTTGACTTATTGAGCCTCTAGAGGACGCAATCCCTATCCGATTTGGCTGAAATTTTGCATGACGTGTTTCGTTATGACTTCCAACAACTCTGTCAGATATGGTTTAAATCGCTCCATAACCCGATATAGCTGCCATATAAACCGATCTGGGATCTTTACTTCTTGAGCCTCTAGATGGCGCAATTATCATCCGATTTGTCTGAAATTTTGTACAACGGCTTCTCCCATGGCCTTCAACGTACGTGTCAAATATGAATCGGTCTATAGCCTGATACTGCTCCCGTATAAACCGATTTCTCTATTTAACTTCTTGAGCCTCTAAAGAACGCAGTTCTTTTTCGAATTGGCTGAAATTTTAGACAATGACTTCTACTATGGTCTCCAACATTCAATTCAATTATGGTCCAAATCGACCATAACTTGATATAGCTCTTATAGCGTAGCAATTCCTTTGTTTGCCTTAAAAGAGATACCGGGAAAAAAAGTCGACAAATGCGATCCATGGTGGAGGATATCTAAGATTCGGCCCGGCCGAACTTAACAAGCTTTTACTTGTTTTATTTCATGCGTTCACACTCATCAAATGAGTTGTTCTGGACTAATTTAATTTATGGGCTAATTTAATATAGAGGCCACTGTAGCGCAGAGGTTAGCATGTCCGCCCTTGACGCTGAACGCCTGGGTTCGAATCCTGGCGAGACCATTAGAAAAAATTTTCAGCGGTGGTTTTCCCCCTCCTAATGCTGGCAGCACTTGTGAGGTACTATGCCATGTAAAATTTCTCTCCAAAGAGGTGTCGCACTGCGGCACGCCGTTCGGACTCGGCTATAAATTGGAGGCCCCTTATCATTGAGCTTAAACTTGAATCGGACTGCACTCATTGATATGTGAGAAGTTTGCCTCTGTTCCTTAGTGGAATGTTCATGGGCAAAATTTGCATTTGCAATTTAATTTATTGCAACTTTTTAAAAACACTTATAAGAGATAGATTTTTTTGAGGAATTTAGGGATTTCGGAAGGATTAAAATCTATGTTAGCATGGCCGTATAGTTGATACCCGTATTTTCGGGAATTCCCGTCGTCAAAAAAAGCGGGAAATTCTGGAATTTTTCCAACCCGGGATTTCTCCATGCAAAACCCTATGTATAGTCAATAACAATGACTTAAAATACAAAGAATGAAGAAGGAGATAAAATGTAAGAGGTACTGATGAAAGAAGCAAAGACAAAGAAAGAGCATATGACACGTAATGACACCATATTCTTTAATGGCATGTAAACACACACTCTCGACTGAAAGATATTTAGGCATACACATGTATGTGTGTTATGAAGAAATTAAAGCAACAATGTGTCACCCATACAAGCATTTAATCAATGGCACACCCTCCTACAAGCAACAGCATGTAACACAACACGTATACATTCATCACAGCACAACTTAAGGACAGCCAAGAAAGAATAGAACACTTGTCTGAGTATTGGGAGAACCTCAAATTGCATACAAGAAACATGAAAATATGAAAAAATTAAAATTTAGGCATAGAAATTATGAGAGAACATTTGAACTCTACCTCGTACTTGATATAAAAGTCGCTCTTGGATATTCCAATGCCAAGATAGGAAGGGAGAATATCTTTGGTCAAAGGATTGGGAAATTTTGCATCCACGAGGGAGCATCGGAAACGGTTTAGCCCAGTAGCCAAAAAACATGATAGTGAGTAGCATCCGATTTCACCACGGTGGTAAGGCCCATAGTTGTCCCTGAATCAAAAACTAAGAAACCAAATTGATCACGTTGTGATCTAAGGAGGATATTCATCCAGTGTTTTAGGTGTATGATCGATCTGTGAATCGAATATTGATTCGAATCAAACCTTGTTGCAGCAAAGGTTCCACCCCTCTAAGTGTATTGAGAAACATACTATCTAACACTCCACGGAAGCTGGACGTCGAAAAGCTGTAAAATCAAAAGATGGCAACGATATACTGATGCAAGAAATCACTACTAGTCCTTAGATTATGCCGGCGCAAATAAAAACCATTACCCATTTCATGGAAAATGCCTTGAAATCAGTATTTGGGTACCAATAGCTTTTCTCAAGAAACCCATAGTGCAACCAAGAGTGAAATGCTGCTGCCTGTAGTCAACAGCAATGCGCTAGGCGAAGTAGAAGTATCGCGAAGATAGGTGAGTGAACAATGGTCTATTTAGCAGAAAGAAGAATGAAATGAATGACGTGAGCGAATCGAAATCTTAGAAGTCAGAATGAAGATCAGAAACTCTACTAAAGAATTAAACATCAAACTTATGGATTAAGTACAGACAAACCCCTCAGAGACAAAGAAGTATATCTTGTGAAAGATGCAGATGGAATGCTTGAGATATGGAAAGAACATTTTTCCAAGCTGCTTAGTCAGAAGTAAGCCAGCTGAAAATCAACAAGGCAGCAAGAGCCGTTGGGTTGCCAGCTGAACTATTAAAGACAGGAGGCGACACAATTTTCAGGCAACAGGACGATTGTGTAATCTGATAAGAATAACGAATGCCTGATTATAGGCACCCCATCGTACTTCACCCCGTACACAAGAAAGGAGACGAAACATTATGTGCCAACTGCAGGGAACAAGTTTCCTTCCCATTGCATACAAGATACTTTCGAGCATACTTCGTCAAATCCTGAACTCTAGAAAAACAGATCGACAATAATCATGTTTTGAGACTTAAGGCGATGGGAGAATGGATTGAGAATGGGAGTAGCTCATACCATCGCCGTATGATCAAGGCGACGATAGAAAACCTGAAAGGAAGGGAAGAGGTTTCTGACCAGAAGCTAGAGACGACACTTGAGGTCGAGTGAGAGGCACTCCGGCCAGCGGCACAGTCTTGGACTGACGGAACCCTGCTATTACCGTCTGGAAGATCATGTTACACGGATGGATCAAAGCTAGGAGAACGAGTGGGTCTGGGAGTCTACATTGAGAATCCAGGGACTGAGATCGGTTTTGGACTGTCTGACCATAATACGGTCCTGCAAGCAGAGATCCGGGCGATCAATGAATGTATGAGGTGGTGTGGTACTAACGCGAGGATCCCGAGTCGGAACAATGACCCTAGGGGCAATAACCTGGACGGTAAGATCACGAACAGTCTTGAAGTGTGAGAAGGAGATTTGCGCCTTCTGTAAGGAAAGCACAATCCGCATCGTTTGGGTGCCGGGCTACAATGGAGTAAGGGGGAATGAAAGGGCAGACGATTTGGCAGTGAAGGCCAAAGGACTGTCGTCGATAAACTTGGTTAACCCGAAGCCTTGCGGGTCGACGCTGTCCGATTTAAGGGCGTGGGCGACAAACACGCATGTAACACTGTGGAACAGCGAAACAGTCAGTTGGACGGCGAAAATCCTATGGCGTGATCCGAATCGTGAGAGGACAAGACTTTTACTGAAAAGAGGTAAGCATGAGGTCAGTATAGCTTTTGGTGTCATAGCGGGACACAAAGGACTACGAGCTCATTTATGCAAAATCGGTGCGGCAAGTGATGGCATGTGGGGAAAAGGATGAGACGTTGGAGAATTTCCTATGTCATTGGCCGGCTTTCGCGACTAACAGATACCGGTACTTAGGTGGGGACACAATTCCAGACATGAACCAACTTAGGGGAGTGGTATGGAAAACAATAAACGATTTTGTAAGTAGCGCGGAATTATTAATTTTTTTGTTTTTGGCGCACAACAAGCCGATTACTGGTATAGGTGTATGTCTGTAGTGGCATGGGGCAGATTAATATCTGCACCATTTTTTCAACCTTACCTAACCTATTCATGTTTTCTTCAACTACAAAACCGCTTTCGACAGCCCTATAAGTTCAAAGGTATTCCAAGATGAGGCCTGAGAAGCAACGCTCCAAAATTATGTGGCCAAATCTACCGGTTTGCTGTCGTGGGGTAGAACAAAAGTCTCAATAATTTGGCCATTGTGATAGGTCACTGTCTGATTGGAAAATATCCTGTTAAATTGAATGGGGCAAATAACGACTTTTGTAGAATATGTGAGGAAGGACGCTGAGGAAGAGGAGAATAAAAAACATCTGCTGTGTGTATGTCCCGCACTGGCAAGCAGAATGGGTTTCACTTTAGATTCTTATTTCCCTGGAGGACTCGCAATTTGTTGGGCTACGCCAGAAACACCAAGCATTGTTTATGTTTTTTATACCCACCGCCGAAGGATCGGGGTATACTCATTTTGTCATTCCATTTGCAACACATCGCATTATCCATTTCCGACCCTATAAAGCATAAATATTATTGATCAGCGTTAATATCTAAGACGATCTAACCTTGTCCGTCCGTCTGACCGCCTGTCTGTTGAAATCACGCTACAGTCTTTAAAAATAGAGATATGGAGCAGAAACTTTGCAAAGATTCTTTCTTTGTCCATAAGCAGGATAAGTTCGAAGATGGGCTATATCGGACTATATCTTGATATAGCCCCCATATAGACTGATCCGCCAAATTAGGGTCTTAGGGCCATAAAAGCCACATTTATTATCCCACTTTACTGAAATTTGGGACAGAGAGTTTCGTAACGCTCTTCGACTTTCTTCTCTCTTTCTTCGAGTCTTTCTTCAATTTGGCCTCAATCGGTCCAGATTTGGATATAGCTGCCATATACACCGATCTCTCGATTTAAGGTTTTGGGCCCATAAAAGGCGCATTTATTGTCCGATGTCGCCTTAATTTGGCACAGTGAGTTGTGTTAGGCAGCTTGACATCTTTCTGCAATTTGGTCCAGATCGGTTGAGATTTGGATACAGCTGCCATGTAGACCGATCTCTCGGTTTAAGTTCTTGGGCCTATAAAGGCGCATTTATTGTTCCATTTCGCCTAAATTCGGGACCGTGAATTGGGTTAGGCCCCTCAACATTCTTCTTCAATTTGGGCTCAATCAGTCCAGATTTGGATATAGCTGCCATATACACCGATCTCTCGATTTAAGGTTTTGGGTCCATAAAAGGCGCATATATTGTCTGATGTTGCCGAAATTTGGCACAGTGAGTTGTGTTAGGCCGCTTGATATCTTTCTGCAATTTGGTCCAGATCGGTCCAGATATGTATATAACTGCCATATAGACCGATCCGCAGATTTAAGGTCTTGGGCCTATAAAAGGCGCAATTTTTGTTCGATTTCGCCAAAATTTGGGATAGTGCGTTGTGTTAAGCCCTTCAACATTCGCCTTCAATTTAGCTCGGTTCGGGTCAGACCTGGATATAGCTGCCATATAGACCGATCTCTCGATTTAAGGTTTTGGGTCCAAATCAGATCATATTTCGATATATTGGGTTGCCCAAAAAGTAATTGCGGATTTTTTAAAAGAAAGTAAATGCATTTTTAATAAAACTTGAACTTGAATGAACTTTAATCAAATATACTTTTTTTACACTTTTTTTCTAAAGCAAGCTAAAAGTAACAGCTGATAACTGACAGAAGAAAGAATGCAATTACAGAGTCACAAGCTGTGAAAAAATTTGTCAACGCCGACTATATGAAAAATCCGCAATTACTTTTTGGGCAACCCAATAGCTTCTAAGTGGACATATGAATTTTTCACCGGATTATGACGACAGGTGGTTTACATATATACCCGAGGTGGCGGGTATCCAAAGTTTGGCCCGGCCGAACTTAACGCCTTTTTACTTGTTTTTTCTCAAAACTTTGCACTACGCTTTCTTCTACGACTACCACAAAACGTATCAAAATCTGTTCAGATTCAGATAAGGCTCTCGTATATGGCCATTTGTTAACCGAAATTTGTCACAAGTAATTCTCTTTTGAAGAGGCCACCGTAGCGCAGAGGTTAGCATGTCCGCCTATGACGCTGAACGCCTGGGTTCGAAACCATCAGAAAAAATTTTCACCGGTGGTTTTCCCCTTCTAATGCTGGCAACATTTGTGAGGTACTATGCCATGTAAAACTTCTCTACAAAGAGGTGTCGCACTGTGGCACGCCGTTCGGACTCGGCTATAAAAAGGAGGTCCCTTATCATTGTGCTTAAACTTGAATCGGACTGCACTCATTGATATGTGAGAAGTTTTCCCCTGTTCCTTAGTGGAATGTTCATGGGCAAAATTTGCAATTTTGATTCCCTTTAGACTACCGATATTGCTGTTAAATTTCATAAAAATCGGTTCATATTCAGATATAGCCCCATATATATATCAACCGATTTCCACTTTTATGGCCTTTGTCAGCGTATTTCTCGACAGATTTTCTTTAAATTTTGCACAATCTCTTTTTTATGGTTTTAACTTATTAGGTCGAACAAATTTCGTAAAAATCTGTAAAAATTTAGATGTAGTTCTCATATATATTTCTGTCCTATTTTCACTAATATTGCAAAATTGGATCATTTGTTCACCGATCCTCACAAAATTTGTCGCGTTCTCTTATATTTCATAGAAATCTGTTCAGTTTTAGATATAGCTCCCATAGATATGAAAATCACGATTTTCACTTTTAAGGCCTTTTCGGAAGTCGCTGGCTCGTTTCCGTCCACACTCTGTGATGTCCCATTTGTGTAAAATGTTAATGAATTTTGGATTTTTTTAAATGAATTGTTTAACTATTAATTAATGAAGTATAATTTCGCTCAGTGTAATCATTTAATGTCAATTAATTTTCACAGTGTAGGTACTTATTCCAAAAATGAATTCTTTTTTTTTCACAGTGTACATTTTTAACTACACTGGAACTATTTTTCACAGTGTACCTTGTCATTGCAATTACTTCCATTTTTCTCTAAGTGTACGTCCCAACCGATCATAGAACGTATATATCTATATAGTGAATTTTATCATGTACCTTAATTAGACTTTATGCAAACAGGCAGTGATTTCCCGAAAAAGTGAATGGCCCTCATACTTGTTTACAATTGTTTTCAAAGTGATCAAAACAAGTTACCGTAGGGCCACCAACAAATATCACAGGCAAGTGCAGTGATATACACAGCAGCCAGACTCAACGACTTTACTTACGATAGCCAAACAAACGTACATACATTAGTGGTACGTACAACTACACTTATGCGGTAGTCAGCTGGCAGCAGCAGCGAATATACGCACATCTGCGGGTATGCTGCAAGAGAGAATATTCTGTGTTGGACTAGTGCTGCCGTGGTGAATTGGAAAATATGTTGCGATGAGTATGAGCATATAAATCGAGGGCAAGGACAGGCAAAGGGGATCAGAAGTCAAGCATCGGAAGCGAAGCCAAGACGAAGCGGGGAAGCCAAGGAAATATCGGTGAGTAGAGTGAACAAGTGCTTAGTGACATAGACAAAGACAAAAGTGACAGTGTTCGCGCGCCGTGTGATATTCGTTAAACTTTGCCGTGTGAGCCCCGTACACAGTGAACTTTCGTGGTCACTGCAACGTAAATGCCTTGATAAACTTTGCTGTTTGAGCCCCGTGAACAGTGAACTTTCGTGGTCAATGCTCCGTACAAGCATCGGTAAATTTTGCCGTTCGAACCCCGTAAACAGTGAACTTTCGTGGTCACTGCAACGTAAATGCTTGTTAAACTTTGCCTTTTGAGCCGTCTGCCGTTTGAACAGTGGACTTTCGTGGTCACTGCAGCGTAAAAGCTTTGGTAAACTTTGCCGTGTGAGCCCCGTACACAGTGAACTTTCGTGGTCACTGCAACGTAAATGCCTTGATAAACTTTGCCGTTTGATCCCCGTAAACAGTGAACTTTCGTGGTCACTGCAACGTAAATGCCTTGATAAACTTAGCCGTTTGAGACCCGTAAACAGTGAACTTTCGTGGTCACTGCAACGTAAATGCTTGTTAAACTTTGCCTTTTGAGCCGTCTGCCGTTTGAACAGTGGACTTTCGTGGTCACTGCAGCGTAAAAGCTTTGGTAAACTTTGCCGTGTGAGCCCCATACACAGTGAACTTTCGTGGTCACTGCAACGTAACTGCCTTGATAAACTTTGCCGTTTGATCCCCGTAAACAGTGAACTTTCGTGGTCACTGCAACGTAAATGCTTGTTAAACTCTGCCTTTTGAGCCGTCTGCCGTTTGAACAGTGGACTTTCGTGGTCACTGCACCGTAAAAGCTTCGCTAAACTTTGCCGTTTGAGCCCCGTACACGGTGAACTTTCGTGGTCACTGCACCGTAAAAGCTACATTACACTTTGCCCCGGTATTCGTGCACCATAACCACCCAAGACAGCTCCCGACCGTTCGTACTCTGACTCAACAATCGACGGAACCTGACCCCGACTTTCTCGACGGGTGACCCTGACGAACCCCCCAACGCCACCCTTCCGCCTGGAAGTGCTGACTCCGGCTGCCCCGTAACCAAACCACTGGCCGTTGGCCTCAACCTAGCATCCGTGTAGGAAGTACTGTACCAGGTCTTCCACTTCGTCCTCATGCACCACTCAGCATCGACCCGCGCTGCTGCCCAAATCACCGCCTCACGCACTCACGGGCCATTCTCGACTTCCACTGTGATACCCTACCGCAGGCAATAACCGCCGCCCAGCCAAGTCCCAGCCGTGAACTGAGCGTCTGTGTTCGGAAAAGTACCGTCCTAGGTCTTCACCCACCCAGTGTAGCTGTGGGCTAACACACCTCGGAGATTGGAGGACTGTTCCAGGTCTCCACCGACATCAAACAACCACTACCCATTTTGGCCCGCATTTCCGAGTGCCGTCCCAGGCCTCGGCGTTAAGTATTTATACACCAACTATTGTTATAGCCCAAACTCAAATAAACAGATTGTGGAATCCCAAACAAACTCCGTGTTCTCTACTCTAGTCTCGGCAAATATAAATTTCTGTGACGAACCCTTCCCCCGCGAGTTATACCCCAGCACACGAGGGGAAACCTGTCGTTACAAGTTCTCATTTCTGTCCTATTTTCACTAATATTGCAAATTGGATCATTTGTTCACCGATCCTCACAAAATTTGTCACATTCTCTTATATTTCATAGAAATCTGTTCAGTTTTAGATATAGCTCCCATAGATATGAAAATCCCGATTTTCACTTTTAAGGCCTTTTCTTACGCATTTATCAACCAATCTTCTCAATATTTTGCACTAAGATTTTTTTATAATTCCCACAATTTGTCCGGATTTTGGTCAAAATTCTACATTTCAAATTTAAGTAAATTTTAGTTTTGGCTACTTAACCTGCATACCCAATGTGATGTAGGGTATCAAAAGGTCGGCTTTGCCCGAAATAAGCCCGTCCTTACCTGTTTTTTTTTTTTTAATTTTGTTGCCAATAAACAAATCACGAAATATTATGGCAATCAGTAAACTATAACCCGTGCCGCCACGACGTCCAAAGTTGGATGTAGTGCTTTCTTCATGCAAATCAGTTTAAAATTGTAGTAACTACGCGGTTACAAGTGATAATCGGGCGATTTATATATATGGGAGCTATATCTAAACCTAAACCGATTTTTGCCAAAATTCAAAGCGATTTCCCTTGCGCTAAAAAAGTGATATGTGAAAAATTTCATGAATATTGGATTACAAAGGCGATCTCTAACTGTATTACAAAAAACGACAGACGGACAATCAGCACACAAAGAATATACGGAAAGACGGACATGGCCAAATCCAAATCGGCAGGAATTTTTGAGTCTAACTATACAGTTTATTGTTGGGTCGGTTGGGATTGTAAATGGGCCAAATCGGTCCATGTTTTGATATAGCTGCCATATCAACCGATATTGGGTCTTGATTTCTTGAGCCTCTAGAGGGCGCAATTCTCGTCCGATTTTACTGAAATTTTGCACATGGTGTTTTGATACCACTTCCAACAAGTGTGCGAAGAATGGTTCAAATCGGTAAATAACCTGATATAGCTGCCATATAAACCGATATTGGCTCTTGAGTTCTTTAGCCTCTAGTGAGCGCAATTCTCATCCGATTTGGCACAAATTTTGTACAACGGCTTCTCCCATGGCCTTCAACACACGATCTAAAGCTTGACACAGCTCCCATATAAACCGATCTCCCCATTTTGCTTCTTGAGCTCCGAATCGGGCTATAAGTGAATAAAGCTCGTCCTCCTCCCCCGTCCATATTCATTATTCTTTGTTTGTCTAAGAAGAGATACTGCGCATAGAACTCGACAGATGCGATCCATGGTGGAGGGTATATAAGACTCGGCCCGGCCGAACTTAGCACGCTCTTACTTGTTTACATATTGTATCGTATGGTGGTGCATATAAAAATTCAACTATGTAACCTCTTTAAAATATTTGGGCAAGTTGTTGTTGCATGTAGTGCTTTTTGTTTTTAAAAATACTACCGTTTACCTAGAATTAACCAATTATGTTATCTGCCAACATTTATAAAATATGAATGGTATTAACACTATTTTGTTATTTTATAATTGTTAATTAAACTTTTCAACTCAATTAAATTGTACAAACATCATAACAGCTTGTTTAAAAAATTCCCGGAATTTATATAAAACTGTTGCATATTCTCTGCACAACAAAACAGACGTATATCATAAATAAATTACACTTTCAATAGGTGGCTCAAGGTGGCGTATGGTTCATGACATTTAAAGGTACATCATACGCCACATAGTGTTTCACAAGAAAAATTTAATGCATACTTGAATGTATTTTTAATGCAAATCTTCTTTTTATACCCTCCACCATAGGATGGGGGTATACTAATTTCGTCATTCTGTTTGTAACTCCTCGAAATATTCGTCTAAGACCCCATAAAGTATTTGTATTTTTGATCGTCATGACATTTTGAGTCGATCTAACCATGTCCATCCGTCCGTCCGTTTGTCAGTCGAAAGAAGTAAAGATAGCCGCTTGAAATTTTGCACAAATACTTTTTATTAGTGTAGATCGGTTGGCATTGTAAATGGGCCATATCGGTTCATAACCTAATATATCTGTCATATAAACCGATCTGGGGTCTTGACTTCTTGAGCCTCTAGAGGGCTCAGTTCCTATCCGATTTGGCTGAAATTTTACATGACGTATTTCGTTATGACTTCCAACAACTGTGTTAAGTGTGTTTCAAATCAGTCCATAACCTGATATAGCTACCATATAAACCGATCATGAATTTTGATTTCTTAATCCACTAGAGAGTGCAATTCCTATTCGATTTGGCTGAAATTTCGCGTGAGGTGCTTTGTTATGAATTCCAATAGCTGTGCTTAATATGGTTCATATCGGTCCATAACCATATATAGCTGTCATACAAACCGATCTGGGGTCTTGACTTCTTGAGCCTCTGGAGGGCGCAGTTCCTATCCGATTTGGCTGAAATTTCGCATGACGTATTTCGTTAGACTTCCAACAACTGTGCTAAGCATAGTGGAAATTGGTTCATAACCTGATATAGCTACCATATAAACCGATCATGGGTCTTGACTTCTTGACCCACAAGAGAGCGCAATTTCTAACCGATCTGGCTGAAACTTTGCGTGAGTTGTTTTGTTATAACTTCCAACAACTGTGCCAAATATAATTCAAATCGTATATCCATAACCTGATATACAATAGTTGCCGTACAAGCCGATCTGGGGTTTTGACTTCTTGAGCTTCTGGAGGACGCAGTTCCTATCCGATTTGGCTGAAATTTTGTATGACGTGTTTCGTTATGACTTCCAACAACTGTGCTAAGTATAGTTGAAATCAGTTCATAACCTGATATAGCTGCCATATACACCGATCGTGGGTCTTGACTTCTTGACCCACAAGAGAGCGCAATTCCTATCCGATCTGGATGAAATTTAGCATGAGGTGTTCTGTTATATCTCCCAACAACTGTGCCAAATATGATTCAAATCAGTTCATAACCTGATATAGCTGCCGTAAAAACCGATCTTGGATCTTGACATCTTAAGCCTCAAGAGGGCGTAATTATTATCCGATTTGGTTTAAATTTTGTGCAACGGGATCTACCATAACCTCCAACATAGGTGTCAAATATGGTGTGAATCAGTCTTTAGCCTGATACAGCTCCCCTATAAACCGATCTCCCTATTTTACTTCTTGAGCCCCTAGAAGGCCCAATTCTTATTCGATTTGGATGAATTTTAACACATAGACTTCTACTGTGGTCTCCAACGTTCAATTCAATTAGCATAGCAATTCTTTAATTTTCTTTTATCCTTTGTTTGCCTAAAAAGAGATACCGGGAGAGAACTCGAAAAATGCGATCCATGGTGGAGGGTATATAAGATTCGGCCCGGCCGAACTTGGCACGCTTGTTATAGAATGGGATATACTAATATAATCATTTCGTTTGGACCACCTCGAAATATTGATCTGGGAACCGAGAAAGAGTATATACCGTGGATCGTCTTGAAATTTTAAGTCGATTCATGTCCGTTCGTCTATTTGTTCAGGGGACGCTTACTTTCAAATGAATTAAGCTAGGTTCTTGAAATTTCGCACAAATACTTCTTATATTTGTAGGTTATTATAGTAAAGCCTTTTCGGAGGAGGATCAAAATGAACTCCAAAGACTCAACAGCTGCGGTGGTGGCGTCAGACCGCAGCATGAAATCGGATAAAAAATAAAGCTTTTATGGGATTCAGATTCTTTATCGGCAAATCGACCAATATAGCAGCTATATCCAAAAATGATCCGATTTGACCCGTTCAAGAACTTAATCTGCCTGCAGAAAACAAATGTATATGTGCCAAATTTCAGCTCAATACCTCAATTTTTGAAGGCTGTAGAGTGATTACAACAGACGGACGGACAGAAACACGGACATCGATAAATAGTCTTAGAACTTTACGACGATCCGAAATATATATACTGTAGGGTCGGCAACGGAATGACTAAATGAATATACCACCTATCATATGATGGAGGGTACAAAAATAGCTGCCCGCTTTCAAGTACTCTGGGAAGAACAAGCCAACCATCCCGCAATGGAGACACCAGACAGTGTCCTGTGGAACAGCAACGAAGGAAGCGCGCACTGCCCCTGAGTTTTGATGGAGGACTGTGACTTCCAAAAGATGCCACAGCCATCACGAAAGAGGAAGATGGTCGCTGAGAAAGGTAAGTAGCCGCCCTCTTACGCCGGTGTGGCATAGAAGCACAACAGAGATGAGATGAGTTATGAAGTAATCGATATTGGCTGTGCATATGGTAGGATTCCACCAGATCGTCGATCGCAGGTGAGGCATGTGGTAAACGATCGGGTTTTCGAACATGTATTGAACTCTGAAGGGGGTCCACCTATACGAATTATGAGCTATGAGTATAGAGGGGACATCTCAACGCTGCGCTTTGAGTCAGCGGGATGTATTGATACCGCTCGTTGGAAGTATCCACACTCCCTGGGGCGCAAAGCTCGACCTTGTGAGAGAGATGGACATCCCAGCTCACAAAGGTGACGGACTTCATCAAAAATTTGGGCGGCGAAATTGTGACGGAACGCATGATGGAAGTCTTAAACAAACAAAACAAAAAGTTACCCGTGGAGAAATTGGAGGTTTTCCACAGGGAGAAGATGAAGGAAGGGCTGAGGGCTCATGACCGACTTTTTCAAGATTGAGAAGACTAGGATAGGCAAATATCCTCATATTGAGCCATCAGGCGGTGCAGTGGCGGGACGCTCAATAACGCCTAATGAATAGGGGGCCGACGACGAGATTATCACCGACTCTCGCAATATTGGGAAGACTACGATAAGCAATGATCCTAATACTAAAACATCAGGCACTACAGGCGCGAGAGACGCAACACAGCCTAAGGAACAGGGACCCGACGAGGGAACCATCAATGACTTTCTCGAGATTAGGAAGACTAGGATGGATAATGATCCTAAAGCTGAAACATCAGGCAGTGCAGTGACAGAGATCTCAGTACCGCCCACACAGGGAGCACAGGGAGCCTACGATGAAACATAACCCACTCCCAAGTTATTGGAACATCAGGCAGTGCGGGGACGGTAGACTCAATAAGACCTAACGAACAGCCACCCGATGATGGAACCTTAACCGACTTTCTCAAGATTCGGAAGACTAGTATATGCAAAGATCCTAATATTAAAATATCAGGCAGTGCAGTGACGGGAAACTCAATGCAGCCTAATGAACAGAGAGCAGACGATGAGACCATCACCCACTCTTAAGAAGCCCATCTGATGGAGGACCAATGATTGGGGTCATCCAAATAAACCTCCAGCGGGGCGAGACAACTACTCACGTTTTGATGAAGAAAATCTGGAAGGGCAAAAAGGAGCCATGAACGACCCGGAATAAGGTTTCTGGACAGAACCACATCAACTACCAATTATTCCATGCTAACACTGGTACTCAGCCGGGGATCTGCGTTTTTTGTCATAAAAATTTGAATTATTGTATATATTTTCCCCAGAGTTGTCAACGTCAGATGCAGAACAGTGATGATACAAGGAGACTGTGGAGCATACCTGGCATCACTTTATCTGTCTTTCGACTCTCCGACACCGCCACCCTCGTCGGAGCTGCAACAGTTGGTGAAGACATCAAAACAGAGAGGAAATGAGGTAATAATGTAATGCGATGCGAACTCTCACCACATTTCGTGGGAAAGTACCAACTTTAATAAGCGGGGCCAAGCCCTTCCAGAATACCTTTGTTAATAGGATTATGGAGGTGGTATAAGATGTGACAATATGATCGGAAAATCTAATCGATGAGGTTCAGGATTGGGGAGTCTGTATGGAACACTATTCCTCTGACCATAGCTACATTAGATTTAGAATAGCACGGTCAGCGCCGAATCCAAAAAGATTCCGGAATAAGTTGAAAACCAACTTTACAAATTCGGAAGGCTACTCAGAAGAAGTCTTGGGCAAGATAATTAAGATTGTCCAGGCATAGTAGACATTGATGACAATGTCAACAGGATTACGCTGCACTGGTGGGGTCCTTCGAAGAAAGTTGTCCTCTTCGAGAAAGGAAATCAGCCCAAGAAAAACCTTGGATGACCGAGGAGATTCGCAATATTGGGAAAGAGGCCCACATACTTTTTAACAGAACACGTCGTAAAAAAGCGTCAGTATATTGGAATGTGTATAACACGGGTCAAGGTATACAATAGGATTACAAGAGCGGCAAAACGTGCCTCCTGAAAGCTTTTCTGCGAACAGGCCGATAGCGTTAATGACGCCGCCTAGATAAAAAAGTTTCTCTCAAAAACCCATGTCCAAACTGAAACTTTTGTAGACGACATGGGAGTGAGAGCAGAGACAACGGAGAGGACATGTTGAGGCTTTTGAAGAAAACCCATTTTGACAGATATACGACAGGATACGACGGAACTCACGGAGACACTGTTAATCGGAGGCTTATCATTTAGAATTTATGTTGAAGGAATCCTTGAGGAGCTTCAAACCATTTAAGTCACCCGGACCTGATGGAATAATTCCAGCGTAACTACAGAAGGAGGCAGACTATCTGGCGCCTCATCTAGCCAATATTTTTACAGCGTGCATGGGACATGCCTATACTCCGAAAGCATGGCAGGAGGCAAGGGTGGTCACCCGGACCTGATGGAATAATTCCAGCGTAACTACAGAAGGAGGCAGACTATCTGGCGCCTCATCTAGCCAATATTTTTACAGCGTGCATGGGACATGCCTATACTCCGAAAGCATGGCAGGAGGCAAGGGTGGTATTTATACCCACGCCCGGCAAGGCATATTATGCGACACTAAATGCCTACAGAACTATAAGCCTTACGTCCTTTCTACTCAAAACCATGGAACGTGTTGAGGACACCATGATAAAGAGTAGGACATCCAGCGAACTTTTCAAATACGAACAGTATGCCTATGTCAAGGGAAGGGTGGAGACTGCCCTGCAAACGTACACACTGGCGGTGTGCATTGACATCGAGGGGGCTTTTAACAATGTGCGGAGCGACACACTGATCCAATCCTTAGACCAGTACCGGTTGAACCCGATCCTTAGAGACTGGATAAACCATATGCTAAGGAACAGGTGGATAAATTATGTGTCCCATGACATAAATATAAGGGAGAAAGTGGTACAAGGCACGCGATAGGGGTGCCTTGGTCATCCATCCACCCCTATGGACGACCACCATAAATAACCTATTGCGGATGCTGACTGAGGAGAGGTTTGAACCCGCCTGTTACGCAGATGATGTTATAATACTTCTAAGGAGGAACCAGCTATGCAGATGGGCCGAAAGAGTTTTTCATACGGCATATGACTGGGTTAGACCAGCGGTCCTAATGTTAACCCAGAAAAGACTGAAATATGCCTGTTCACGAGGAAGACGAAGGAGAGCCAATTTGACGCACAACGTTTCCTCAATAAAATGTTTTCGATATCTGACAAGGTCAAATGTTCTTCAATAGAAAACTGAATTGGAAGTGTCATATTCAGGAGCGTACCGAGAAGGCTCTCAGATGTTGGGCACTATGTTGACATGCCGTAGGCTCAAAATGGGGCCTGAATCCGAGGAGAGTTCACTGGCTCTACAGGAGAGTGATTAGACCAAAACTTACGCTTCAGTAGTTTGGTGGGCTGCTATGGAGAAAAAGTGCAACGTTAGGACCATACAACAAGTTCAGATAACATGTTGTCTTGGCGAAGGGAAGCGATAAGGACCAAACCGAAGGATCAAAGCTAGAAGACAGGGTGGGCCTGGGGGTCTACATTGGGAGCCCAGGTACTGATATCTGTTTTGGACTGCCTGACCATAATACGGCCCTGCAGGCGGAGATTTTGCCGATCATAGAATGCGTGAGTTGTTAACGCGAGGACGTCGAGTATGAACATCTTTACGGACAGTAAACAGACCATTAGGGCAATAACAACCAGGACGGTAAGGTCACGAACAGTCTTACAGTGTAAGAACGAGATTAACGCTTTCTCTGAGGATGGAAAAATCCGCATCGTTTGGGTGCCGGGCCATAGCGGAGTAGCTGAGAATGAGAAAGCATACGATTTGACAGTGAAGGCCACAAAACTGCCTTCAAAAAACTTAGTTAACCCGAAATCTTGTCGACGCAGTCCGAGTTAAGGGCGTGGGCGTCGAATGCGCATGCAAAACTGTGGAACAGCGAAACTGTCGGTAGCACGGCGAAAATCCTATGGGGTGATCCGGATCGTGAGAAGGCGAGGCTATTACTGAAAGGAATAGGAAAGGAAAGAAGAAGGTGACTATAGCTTTTGGTTTCATAACGGGATACATAAAACTACGAGCACACCTTTGTAATATCCTTGTGGCAAGTGATAGCATGTGTAGGCCATGCGGGGAAGATGTTGAGACGTTGGAGCATTTCGCATGTCATGCACCGGCTATTGCGTCTAACAGATACCGGCACTTTGGTGGGGACACCATACCAGACATTAACCAACTTAGGGGCGTGGCACGAAAAACATCTAAGGAATTTGTAAGTATCAGGGAATTCCTTACTTAAATCTCTTTTTAGAGGTTACTTTTTTTAGTATTTAGAGCGCACAACAAGCATAATACTGCCTTCGGTGTATGTCCATAGTGGCATAGGGTGTATTAATGTTCATACCCTCTTTTTAACCTAACCTATTGCTACAATAACAAGCTTTAATTCAAGATGATCGAGAAGTAATTCAGAAATAACCTCTGGTTTGGATTTTTAAAAGTAGTTTAACTGACTAAATCTATAGTTTTTGTCGCCTGCAGCCTTCCAGAGGGCTAAATTTATTAGCATTGGCCCCTCAATCTATAGGTTCGTTGAGAAATCCCCTTATAAGTGGGATAAATAGCTTTTTTTCTCACCATTTGGATAACAGCTATTAAACGATTGAATCATAGCTGCTCCTAATTGTGTCTGTTTTTAATGGAAACACTACTCAACGTAAATCCAAAAGCTAAGTTTAAAAGTCACTAAGCTTTTGGATTCACGAATTAACCTTACTTTTGCTCTACGAGGATTAGTTAAGAAGATATGGCCATTTTAAGTTTTTCTAGGGAAAAATTCATCTTTCGGACGGTTTTCATCAATTTTTCGAATTTTTGGAAGTGATCACAAATTAACCTTACTTGTGCTCTACGAGGCCTAGTTAAGGAGATACGACCATTTTAAGTTTTTCTAGGGAAAAATTCATTTTTCGGCCGGTTTTCATAAATTTTTCGAATTTTTGGAAGTGATCACGAATTAGCCTTACTTTTGCTCTACGAGGCTTATTTAAGGAGATGCGGTCTTTTTAAGTTTTTCTAGAGAAGAATTTAATTTTTCACAACTGTTCATTATTTTTTCGAATTTTTGGAAGTGATCACATATTAACCTTACTTTTGTTCTACGAGGCCTAGTTAAGGAGATATGGCCATCCTAGGAAAAAATTAATTTGTCGGTCGATTTTCATAAATTTTTTTAATTTTTGGAAGTGGTCACAATTTAACATTACTTTTTGCCCTACGAGGCTTAGTTAAGGAGATATGGCCATTTTAAGTTTTTCTAGGGAAAAATTCGTTTTTCGGCCGGATTTCATCAATTTTTTTGAATTTTAGGAAGTGATCACGAATTAACCTTACTTTTGGTCTGCGAGGCTTATTTTTGAATTTTTGGAAGTGATCACGAATTAGCCTTACTTTTGCTCTACGGGGCTTAGTTAAGGAGATATGGTCATTTTAAGTTCTCCCAGGAAAATTTTTATTTTTGTGCGATTTTATCAATTTTTCGAAGTGATCGCGAATTAACATTTTTTTTGCCTGTAAACATATCTCCTTACGAATCGCTTAAGTTTTTTCGTTTCCTATTTTTCTAGGAACTATTTTTATATATTTCCCTTGACTCATGTGGCATTTTAACTTTGTTCAAGGGCATGTCAACTTTAATAAAACCTTTGTGAATAATTTGTGTATATTTAACATTTCCCCTGTGTATATTTGAAATTTTCACGTAAAAAACTCATACACGCAGCATAAAATTATATATGCACAACTTCAAAACTTTTGCCACATCAAAGGACACAGATGTCACCCACAACTGTGACAATGTGGAAATCATTAAATGTTACATTTGATTTTACCTTTAAACTCATTAAAACTTCAGGATAATTATGAATATGCATGGAAACCGCAAATGCCGCAAGAGAAGAACCAGCATGGGCCATAGCATTTCCTTATGGCATCATATCATCAGTGATGACATATGTGTAAGCCAATTTATGTATGACTACATTTACCTTGAAATGCTTATATAATGACTTCAGTTTGGTATTAAATCACTTTCATACAACAGGGGAAAGCTCTAGAAACTTCCTTTAGACAAACACAGCGGTTTACAAATTATACTTAAGGAGTGGTGTATGGAGGTCTTCATACATAACTTTTATATATCCTACGCCACCGCTATGGTATTATTACCAAGTTCATTTGTTTGTAATAATCAGAAGGAAGAATGATAGACCCATTTAGCTATAATGTGGTCATTTGTAAACCGTTCTTCATGAATTTTTGCCAAAGGTTACTCTTATAACTCTTAAGATTATTGGTGGATTTCATAGGAATCGGTTCTGATTTAGATATAGCTCGGTTCAGACTTCCAATAACTGTGCTCAGTATGGTTTAAATTGGTCCATAACCTAATATAGCTGCCATATAAACCTATCTTGGATCTTGAATCAGAACTTGAATTGACCGATATTAATATAGGGACGCTGTATATATTAATATCGCTCAATTTACGCTTATGGGGAAGGTGTTTGGATTATATAGTAGGCACCGATTTTTACCTTACCCTACTTGTTTTTATATCAAAATATTACTTTTTCCATGCTTTTTACTTTTGCTAACACCACCACTATGTAAAGTTGCGCATTCTCCCCAACTTTCACACAAACTGAAGCACACCAACACACTCACTTACAAGAACGGTCCTCAGGTGGCGTAACAGCATAAAGGAAAATTTTATGGGAATTAAGCGTTGATATCAATATTGGAATATCAAATTGTGACTTTAACTTGGTGGATAATGTATGCAAGTACTGAGAGAAAAAATTCAAAGCACATACAGATGTACATATGCACGCAACGAAATTTCCAAAACAAAGGCGCAATCTATTGCAAACTGATGACAGTGAAACAAAAACAACAAGGAGTTGGGCAATTTCAAACATCTGAGCACAGTCAATTAGAAGACATGCTTATATAAATGGGACCTCATGTTAAGACATTTTAAGGGAAAAAATTAATTTTAATGCAAAATTAAACCGTTAACCATTAAGTAATAATAAGCCATCTGAAGCTAATAGTTCGCCAGCTGACCTTTTTTTAGTCCCAACGATCGCTACCATCGCATGCAAGTTAGTGACTACAACAAAAACAACAGGTGTTCCAGAATTAGGAACCGCTA
The DNA here is from genome assembly GCF_963082655.1 of Stomoxys calcitrans. Lineage (NCBI taxonomy): Eukaryota > Metazoa > Arthropoda > Insecta > Diptera > Muscidae > Stomoxys > Stomoxys calcitrans. The sequence continues at coordinate 177,826,364 of NC_081553.1, forward strand.
GGCTGAGAATGTTGATGCGAAATTTCGAGCCATGAGCACAATGCTTGATGGTAAAAAGATGCTTGATTCGGCATCGAACCTGCTGGCAGTAACCACTTTGAAGAGGTTGTCACTGGTATGCATTCGTCGGTGGCTATTAGGGATATTGTGTCTGAGCCGAAAATCCTTTGGCCAATAAGAAGTATCGCTAGGTCCTGATGATGTATCACCGCTTGAATTACAAGCTGTGTCTGATAGACTGATTCCGCTTCCTATATACTCATAATAGTATAAAGGGAGCGGATACATATGCAAATGCATAAATTTTTTGGAGCATCGAAAACAAATTGAAAGCACAGACGTTCGTTTCATCGAATGTAGATTAAGAAAACGCTAAGAAATTTTTGCATATTTTGCACTTTTTATGCAAACTGCATATGTTTGCATTTTTATACCCTCCACCATAAGATGGCGGGTATACTAATTTCGTAATTATGTTTGTAACTACTCGAAATATTCGTCTGAGACCCCATAAAGTATATATATTCTTGATCGTCGCGACATTTTATGCCGATCTAGCCATGTCCGTCTGTCTGTCCGTCCGTCCGTCTGTCTGTCGAAAGCACGCTAGCTTCCGAAGGAGTAAAGCTAACCGCTTGAAATTTTGCACAAATACTTCTTATTAGTGTAGGACGGTTGGTATTGTAAATTGGCCATATCGGTCCATGTTTTGATATAGCTGCCATATAAACCGATCTTGGGTCTTGACTTCTTGAGCCTCTACATTGCGCAATTCTTATCCGATTGGAATGAAGTTTTGCACGACGTGTTTTGATATGATATCCAACAACTGTGCCAAGAATGGTTCAAATCGGTCCATAACCTGATATAGCTGCCATATCAACCGATCTTGGGTCTTGACTTCTTGAGCCTCTAGAGTGCGCAATTCTTGATTGGAATGAAATCTTGCATGACCTGTTTTGTTATGATATCCAATAAATGTGCCATGAATGGTTCAAATCTGTCCATAACCTGATATAGCTGCCATATAAACCGATCTTGGGACTTGACTTCTTGAGCCTCTAGAGTGCGCAATTCTTATCCGATTGGAATGAAATTTTTCACGACGTGTTTTGTTATGATATCCAACAACTGTGCCAAGTATGGTTCAAATCGGTTCATAACCTGATATAGCTGCCATGTAAACCGATCTGGGATCTTGACTTCTTGAGCCTCTAGAGGTCGCAATTATTATTCGATTTGCCTGAAATTATGTACTAAGGATCCTCTCATGACCATCAACATACGTGTTTATTATGATCTGAATCGGTCTATAGCCCGATACAGCTCCCATATAAATCGATCTCTCTATTTTACTTCTTGAGCCCCCAAAGGGCGCAATTCTTATTCAAATTGGCTGACATTTTACACAGGTCTCCAACATGTAATATTGGGTTGCCTAAAAAGTAATTGCGGATTTCATAAAAGAAAGTAAATGCGTTTTTAATAAAACTTAGAATGAACTTTAATCAAATATATAATGGCCATTTTGTTCGATAACCTTTTGCAATCTTCCTGGCAAATTTAGTATTCCACGCTCATAGAACTTCTGGCCTTTATCTGCAAAAAACTGAACCAAGTGCGATTTTATAGCCTCATCATTGCCGAAAGTTTTGCCATTTAAGGAGTTCTGCAAAGATCGAAATAAATGGTAGTCTGATGGTGCAAGGTTAGGGCTATATAGTGGATGCATCAAAAGTTCCCAGCCAAGCTCACTCAGTTTTTGGCGAGTGACCAAAGATGTATGCGGTCTAGCGTTGTCCTGGTGGAATATGACACCTTTACGATTGACCAATTCTGGTCTCTTCTCCTTGATGGCTATATTCAATTTGTCCAATTGTTGACAGTAAACATCCGAATTAATCGTTTGTTTCCTTGGAAGCAGCTCAAAATATACCACCCCCTTCCAATCCCACCAAACAGACAGCATAACCTTCTTTTGGTGGATATCAGCATTTGAAGTGGTTTGAGCTGGTTCACCATGCTTGGACCATGATCGTTTTCGACTAACGTTGTTGTAAACAATCCATTTTTCATCTCCAGTTATGATTCGTTTTAAAAACGGATCGAATTCATTGCATTTAAGGTGTATATCACAAGCGTTGATTCGGTTTGTTAAATGAATTTCTTTCAATACATGTGGTACCCAAATATCAAGCTTTTTCACCAGTCTTTTTATGGTGATGCTATAAAAAATCCGCAATTACTTTTTGGGCAACCCATAGAGAAACACTTAAGGAAAGTATATATTGGGTTGCCCAAAAAGTAATTGCGGATTTTTCATATAGTCGGCGTTGACGATAGAACACCTTCTGGGTATGTGTCCCGCACTAGCAATCAGAAACAATTCCACTTGAGGTTCTCATTTCTTTGATAACCTGTCTGATTTGAGGGATGAGAAGTTTCGCAAGTTATTGGACTTTTTAAAGCGATCTGGATTGTTCAACGGTATGAACTAGAAGGCTTCTGATTTCTACTGTTCCTGCGGTATCACAATGGACGAAAACGTCTAAGTGAGTCTGATGGCAGACTGTCACTTAAACCTAGTCTAACCACTTTCAGTAGTTATGAGGAAAACTGTCCTCTTACCTATTCGTTCTGCCCTCTTACCGTAACAAGTACAACAGCATGCTGAGATAGGGTAAGAGGACTTCATGGAGCTGTTAGCGTATTGATATAGGTATTAAATGAGTCACCCAGGTTCCGCTAGGTGCGCTCCAAATACCCGAAGAGCTTCGGTAGAATTCTGAAAGGTAACGGAGACTCTCGACGCTCTTTCCTCTCCTCATACCTAGCCAGCGTGTCAATGCACTCCAACGTTTCTCAGATTTCACTAGACACTGTCCGCGGTGGTTGAAATCATAAAAAAGGACGGGTGGTGATGAACCATAGGGCAAGATCGTACTCCGTGCAGCTCCTTGAGGTAATTTTTGGGAGCGCATTTTGCTGAACTATTAGCACCCACAGGGTGGTGTGAGTTTAGGGAGGTTTTCAGCTTGAAAGTTGGGAAACCGGGTGATTCTCTTCCCAAGAAATACAAACCAATTACTCAACTTTTGTTTTAAAGATCTCGGATAGACTACTTGACACATATACCGGAAAACTTCTTTACCCTTCAATAGAAGGCAGCTTCATCATGTTTAAACGAAGTCGGTCGGATGACAGTTGTTTCGGGTACATAGAAGGCAATTTGAGGATGGGCCGATTTTCATTGACGGCCGTCTGGGTAACGGAAAATGCTATTAAAAACGTGGAGTCCATAGATTATCAAAGCAACACTTTCGGATAGCTCGATAAGAAAGGTTGTAACAATACACAGAAAAAAATATCAGGAAAATTTTTAAATTACAAATTTAATTGAAAATAAAAATCTTTTCAAAAATTAGTTGAATCAATCATTTTTTCTAAATTCTAAAAATTTATACAAAATAAATTTGGTTGAAGAGCATAATTTTGTTGTACATACCAAACTTTTGTCAAACCAGCAAAACATAAGGCTTCTAGGAACCGAATATGGATGATCGAGAGACCGGTTTACATGGAAGCTATATCAGGTTATAGACCTTTTCGAACCATACTTGGTATCGTTGTTGGAAGTCATAACAGAAAAAATTTCAGCCAAATAGGACAAAAATTGCGGCTTGCAAGGGCTCAAGTGTTTAAATCGGTAGATCTGTTTATATGGGAGTCTTGTCAGGTTATAGACCGACTTGGACCGTACTTGGCACAGTCGTTGGAAGTCATAACAAAACACTTTGTGCAAAATTTTAGCTAAATCGGTCAAGTTTAAATACTGATTTGGGCCATACTTGGCACAGTTGTTGGAAGTCGTAACGGAATACCACAAGATAAATTTAAGCCAAATCGAACAAAAATTGCGGTTTGCAGGGACTCAAGAAATCGAATCGGGGGATAGGTTTTGTATGGGGACTACCAGGAGCTCAAGAAGTCAAATCGGGAGATCGGTTTATATGGGGGCTATATCAGGATTATAAACCGACCGCATTGGACACAGTTGTTGGAAGTCATAATAGAACGCCATCTGCAAAAGTTTAGCCAAATCGAACAAAAATTGCGGCTGCTAGTAGCTCAAAAACCAAATCGGGAGATTGGATTATCTAGGGGCTATATCAGGTTAAAGACCGATTTGGACCGTACTTGGCACTGTTTTTGGAAGTCATAACAGAACAATTTGTGCAAATCTTTAGCCCAATCGAACAAAATCGCGACATTCATGGACTCAGGAAGTCGAATCGGGAGATCGGTTTTTATGGGAGCTATATCAGGATATGGACCAATTTGGAACGTACTTAGCACAGTTGACGGAAGTCACAACAAAACACTTTGTGCAAAATTTTAGCTAAATCTGACAAAAATTGCGGCTTCCAGGGGCTCAAGAAATCAAATCGGGAGATCGGTTTATATAGGGGCTATATCGGATTATAGACTGATTTTTACCGTACTTGACACAGTTATTGGAAGTATAACGGAACACCAAATACAAAATTTCAGTCAAATCGGACAAAAACAGCTGAGTCTGGAGATCGGTTTATATGGGGGCTATATCCAAATCTGTAGCGATATGACCCAATCGCAATCCCCAATGACCTACATCAATGGTAAATGTCTGTGCCAAATTTCAAGCAGCCAGCTTTACGTGTTCAACCTCTATCGTGATTTTGACAGACGGACGGACGGACATGGCCAATTCATCTTAGAATGTCGAGACGATCAAGAATAGATTTACTTTATGAGGTCTTAGACGAATATATCCGAGGTGTTACAAACGGCATGACTAGATTAGTATACCCCCATCCTATGGTGGTGGGTATAACAAGGAATGCATTTGAAAGCAATAGCATTTTTTGCTGTTGTTGACAGAAGGCAAGTTAATAGTAATAAAAAAATATGAATGCGTTATAAAAGCGAATGGTAGCAATCTGTTTTCTGATTTGTGGAATTTGGGAATAAGAAGTCGCGGCACCGTACAGTGAAACAGGGGTGATATTTCCCTACCTATCCTTCTGAAGAAATTTACCTCCCAGCAAGCAACCAAACCAAAGTAGTTCTGGCGTAATTACGACCTGGCACATGCAGCCGCCTCAACTCCTACAGAGGGAGGAGTTTAACTGCTCAACCAGACTCAGATCCCTCTTGACGCACCCCATCTTAGTCGCAGAGTTCCTGGATCAAACTGCTGTAACAACAACAACAACAACCATTTTCAGTTATTCAAAGCTCAAGATCATTATGTTTCTTATTTTTCCCACTTTCAAGTAATCTACGAAATATGAGCACAAGAAAAATTTAAATATATAAAAAAAAAAAGAATGCAAGTCAAAATCTGGAAGCTCGATTTTTACTCTCTTTAAAAAAAATTCAAGCAAAAGTACGCGAACGACTTCCAGTGAAAATTTGCAGAAAAACAGCTGATTTTTGTTTTGGTTCGCTAGCTTGGAAAAGTGACTGGCGATACTTGTGAGGTATTTTCCTCAAATAAACGTCAATTTATTGTCCCGAGAGTGCAAAGGCTAGTAGGGGAGCCATTTGTATATTCGTGATCTCCGTGCCGCTGGACAGCCAACACAAATTACCATGCAATCCCATGGCAGCCGGTTGCACGTACCGCATTGGCCCTATGAAGTCTTTCAGTGTACAACACACTGCTACGACAACAACAACCCTGTATCATCCGTGGCACCAAGTCGCGCAAAGCTCTAGTTCCAGACAGAATCTCTACACTGATGCTGAAGAATCTGGATGTGCCTGAAGTCGATTACCTTACAACTGTCCTCAGCCTATCTGAACGCTATTATATTGGGTTGCCCAAAAAGTAATTGCGAATTTTTTAAAAGAAAGTAAATGCATTTTTAATAAAACTTAGAATGAACTTTAAAGCTCTAAAGCAAGCTTAAAGTAACAGCTGATAACTGACAGAAAAAAGAATGCAATTACAGAGTCATAAGCTGTGAAAAAATTTGTCAACGCCGACTATATGAAAAATCCGCAATTACTTTTTGGGCAACCCAATAGTACCCGATTTTTGGAAGATGGGCAGTCTGATCCCGCTACTGAAACCTAAAAAGGATACGAGCAAGAGGGAGTCGTACAGACCAATCTCTCTTCTCTCATCAGTAGCCAAGACACATGAGGTACTACTCCTCCCGCTCCTCTCATTGGACAATTTTCATTCGCCGAGCATCAGCATGCATTTCGAAGGCTGCATAGGACTACAATTGCTTTACATGCCATCACCGTATATAAAAGCGCACTTGTTGTGCTGACAAAGATACCTTGGACTTGCCATCTAATTCTTTTGGATAATGTGGCTAGACACATTACTCCAACCACTGATGTGAGTCTAAGGGAGCTCTCTATTTGGTCATGTGGCGGCTGCGGACACTGTGTTATCATTCAAGATAACTGTATCCGCTCACAATTGGCAGACTAATTTGCACTAATTTTTTCGTCACTTTTAACTGCCCATCCAGACCCACTCAATGCCATGGCAACATCCTCCCTTCTTAATAAATTCAAAGGAACGGTGTTGGTTTCATCGTTGTTGTTGTCGTAGCAGTGTGTTGTACACTGAGGCGGCAGCCCTTGCCGATGAAGGAATCCATCGGGTCAATCCGGTACGTACAACCGGCTGCCATGGGATTGTTGGTTTCATCGTAGTTCTCCGATGAGGGTGATCCCAACAAAACTCTTTAAGAAACCGACAATTGCTCTTTTCGTGGTGTTTGGAGGGATACAATGCTTTCATTTTCTAAGATTTTCCAAATCATTCCGCAAATTTTGCACTTACCTTCTAATATGGAAGAACAGTCTTGAGATAAAATTACATCATTTGGCGAGTTTTCTGTACCTGAACATTGTTTGCTGCCTTGAATCTTCGTAAATAAAAATGAAACAAATTGAATAATTACCAATAAACAATATTTTTAGTTTTTACTTACCTCTGCCTTTTGGTGTTAGCTTTTGTGTTTTCATGTAACAGCTGTTTTTCAAAAAACAACTGATCTTTGCAAAGTTGCAAGTTTCTGCTGGCAAAAAAGTCCCAGTAGAATTTGCAGATTCTCTTCTTTCAAAATTTGTTCTCTCTCGCGCTCTCTTCTGCTGGCAAATAAAGTATGCTAACGACTTCCAGTAAAAATTCGTGCAAATTTGCACAAATTTTCTTATTATTAGTGCATCCTAATTACAACGCATATGGACCAGTTTTGGGTTTTTTGTTTATAACTCCATGATTACGACTCTTCATAATAAACAAAGCACAACGACTCGTTTACACAAAAACGAGCTATTCAAGCCATGTGAACCCAAACTAATGCCAAATAGTGCTTAATGAACACAGCCTCAAAAAAATTCATTACATACACATAAGAGACATTATTTAGATTGTTAAGTTTAGTACTATACACGAAGCATTTCGGCTACTACTAGTTATTAAACGATGTCGATAGCTATCCAGTACCACTTTGCACTGAAATTCTGTCCTAAACATTTAATTTGAACTACATATGATTAAAATAAAACCAAACAATTATCGCTCAACTTGTCCACCAAGCAACATCATAACCATGTTTTCACAGTCATCAGCTTTCACATTTAGGTGATGCTGCCCCTGTAGTTGTGCCATGAAATACAGCTCTGCAACAGATGTTTACAAAAGGCGACCATATGTTCAAACAAATTACACGATGAAAACAATACAAATAAATTAAAAGGCCAATTTATGAATGGAAACCAAAAGATAGCGAAAAATGCAGATGTAAGGAAAATCGCAATTTCATTTTCGCTACTAATAGAGGTTATATAAAAGCAATTTTTGCTAAACCACAAAAAGAAAACGAAAACACCAACAGAGGTGAGTGTAAATTATATACTTTTTTGCGATAATCTGTTAAATGTGTTTGTTTTTCTTGTAGATTTTAAGTGGTACTCAACAAAAATGAATGGTATAATTGATCAGCATAATGGGCCGGGGCCATCCAGTCGCATGGCGGAACCCTTGCATATTCAACGCCTGGAGGCTGCTTTGGATATGCGGCCATTTATGCAGCATGCCCGCGATGTTATGTCCAGACCCTTAACTAGTCCGGAAGAGACTGAAGTGGATGACTCTCAGGCCGAAGAGTCGTATGATGATGAAAGTGGTGTGGCAACCGGCACGAAAAAGAAGAAATCCAGAAAATTGGGCACTAAACAAGGTAAAATTCAACAAGTTGTTGTTGGTGTTGTAGCAGTTTGTTGTGTTCTATCCTTTGTCTGCTTGATTCTGTTGAGTGTCTAGGTCCAGAAAGGATCTGGGTCTGAGTCGAGTGGGTCTGTTAGATTTGAGTTGCAATTTGTGGTGTGACGATCCTCGTCAAACTCCTGTAGGTGAGCAGGCTCGTTCCTGTGCAAAGGACCGATCGCCGCGTGAACAGGGTAGCCATGGGTTATTTAAAGCGCCAATAGCTCGCCTTGTCGTATCGAGCATCATAGACACTCAGTATTTGTGCAAGAGCCGGTGCCGCCCGAACTATCACCGAGACACTTCGCTCGATAACGCTGAATGTCCCAGACTCCCGTTGCAGCTACTCTGTGTGCAGCACTCCGCAACCTGTGGACGACCTCGGTAGCTCGCAGCTAAGATTCTCGTGATAACCAGCTTGTGTGGCGTTCATAGTTATCCCGTGCCGGGTGTACGTACAACCGGCCGCCAAGGGATTGAGACTAAGAAGTCAAGGACAGTTGCCTCGTTTGCGTGGTGGTCCATAGCTAATTAAAGGGGAGAAAAAGGACAGACAACTTGGGTCTGAGAGTCAGAGGGTAAAACAAAGCGACTCAGTACTAATTTAAAATATGAGTGACGGACGTGCATTCAGCACTGAGGAGCAGTGCGGTCGCGGACTATTATTCAAATGCTATGCGGAAAATGAAAACAATATTGGAGGGATGTGAGGCGGCAAATGCTAGCGTGTTTGGGGCATGTGTAAAATCTGACCAGACATAGAAGATGCGGCTCAAAGATCCCGATAATTAGGTGCTGACGCGATACGAGCTTTGAACCAACCAACCAACGCGTAGAACAGAAAACGACCAGTGACTATATCAATCCCATGGCAGCCGGTTGTACGTACCGGATTCACCCGATGGAATACTCATCGGAAAGGGCTGCCGCCTCAGTGTACAACACACTGCCAAAACAACATATCAACAACAATCCCATGGCAGCCGGTTGTACGTACCGGATTGACCCAATGAAAGCCTTCACCGGCAAGGGCTGTTGCCTCAGTGTACAACACACTGCTACAACAACAACAACAAGTGATTATATTAGGTTTGGTTAAAAAGAGGGTGCAGATATTAATACGCCCCATGCCACCATGGACATACACCTAAGCCATTAATCGCCTTGTTGTGAGCTCTAAAAACTTTGAAGAAACCTCTAAAAAGAAAATTTTAAGTTAGGAATTCCGTGCTATTAACAAAATCCAAAATTGTTTTCTATACCACTTCCCTAAGTTGGTTCATGTCTGGTATTTAGTCTCCTCCACCTAAGTGCCGGTATCTGTTAGATGCGAAAACCGGGCAATGACAAAGGAAATACTTCAAGGTCTCATCATCTTCCTTCCGCATGCCCTCACATGCTATCACTTGCAAATGCAAATTGAAATTTTTGCCCATGAACATTCCACTAAGGAACTGGGGCAAACTCCTTACATATCAATGAGTGCAGTCCGATTCAAGTTTTAAGTTCAATGATAAGGGGCCTCCTTTTTATAGCCGAGTCCTAACGGCGTACCGCAGTGCGACATTTCTTTCAAGAGAAGTTTTACATGGCATAGTACCTCACAAATATTGTGGAAATATTGGGGAAAACCACCGCTGAAATTTTTTTCTGATGGCCTCGGCAGGTTTCGAACCCAGGCGTTCAGCGTCATAGGCGGGCATGCTAACCTCTGCGCTACGGTGGCCTCCATGTTATCACTTGTCCTATGTGTCCCGTTATGATATCAATAGCTATACTAACATCCTTCTTGCTTCCTTTCAGTAATAGCCTCGTCTTTTCACGATCTGGATCCCCCCCTAGGATTTTCTCCGTCCTACCAACCGTTTCGCTGTTCCACAATGTTGTATGTGCATTCGTCGCCCACACCCTTAACTCGGACTGCGTCGACCCGAAAGGCTTCGATTTAACCAAGTTTATTGACGGCAGTCCTCTGGCCTTCACCACCAAATTGTCAGCCCTTTCATTTCCCCTTACTCCGTTATGGCCCGGCACCCAAACGATGCGGATTTTGCTTTCCTCAGGGAAGGCGTTAATCTCCTTACACTACAAAACTGTTCGTGACCTTACCGTCCTGGTTGTTATTGCCATTATGGCAATTTTACTGTCGGTAAAAATGTTCACACTCGACGTCCTCGCGTTAGCATCACACCACTTCACGCATTCCATGATCGCCCGGATCTCCGCCTGCAGGACCGTATTATGGTCAGGCAGTCTAAAACAGATCTCAGTCTTTGGGTTCTCAATGTAAACCCCCAGGCCCACTCTGTCCTCTAGCTTTCATCCATCCGTGTAACATGATCTTCCAGATGGCAATACTAGGGTTCCGTCAATCCAAGACTGTGCCGATGGCAGCAGTGCCTTGCCCTCGACTTCAAGGTTCATCTCAGGTATCCAATCGGAAACCTCTTCCCCTCTTTCCAGATTTCCTCGAATATCCGCGATGGTATGAGCTGCTCCCATCCTCATTCCCATGCTCCCATCCTCATTCCCATGCTCCCATCCTCATTCCCATGCTCCCATCCTCATTCCCATGCTCCCATCCTCATTCCTATGCTCCCATCCTCATTCCCATGCTCCCATCCTCATTCCCATCGCCTTAAGTCTCATAGCCGTAATGGCTGCTTCACACTTAATATGTATGTCAATGGGTCGCATATCTAGAATAGCCTCTAGTTTCCTAGTGGGCGTAGTCCTCATCGCTCAACCTATGCCAAGACAACATGTTCTCTGAACCTGTTGTATGGTCCTTATGTTGCACCTTTTCTCCATAGCAGTCCACCAAACTACTGAGGCGTAAGTAAGTATTGGTCTAATCACGCTCCTCCTAGACTATCTTTGGATTCAGGCCCCATTTCGAGCCAACGGCCCGTCTACATAGTGTCCAACATCTGTGAGCCTTCTCAGTACGCTCCTGAATGTGACACTTCTAATTCAGTTTCCTGTCCAAGATCACACCTAAGTATTTGACTTTATCAGATATGAAAATTGTCTTATTGAGGAAACGTGGTGCATTAAATTGGCCCACTTTCGTCTTTGTCGTGAACAGGCAGATTTCAGTCCTCTCTGGGTTAACATTGAGAGCTCTGTGTCTAGCCCAGTCATATGCCATATGCAAGACCCTTTCGACCCTTCTGCATAGCTCGTACAGATCCTTACCCCTTAGAAGTATTATAACATCGTCTGCGTAGCAGACGGGTTCAAATCCCTCCTCAGTCAGCATCCGTAATGGGTCATATATGTTGGTCACCCATAGGAGTGGCGATAAAATGCCCCCTGTGGCGTGCCCTGTGCCACTTTCTTCCTTATATTTATCCCATGGGACACAATTTATCCACCTGTTCCTTAGCATATGATTTATCCAGTCTCTAAGGACCGGGTCCACCCGGTACTGGTCTAAGGATTGGATCAGTGTGTCGGTCCGCACATTGTTAAAAGCCCTCTCGATGTCAATGCATTCAGCCAGTTCGTACGTTTTGGCATCGAAGGATTCTTCTATTTTATGCACAACCTCGTGCAGGGCAGTGTTTATATTAGAAACACGACATTTCGATTACCGGCTTAGGTATATTCCTATAGTGTTATGAAGAGGGTTAACATCAACATCACCTCACCCAACTTAAACAACACTTTGCCATTGATAACTCTCCCTCCTTGTTTTTTTAAAGAACGACAATCGGTTAAAGCCCAGCTGTATAACTTCAGTGAGCTGACAGCTGATCGGGAATGGCTATATGATATCATTATGAGCGATACCGACACAGAAACTGAAATCAGCGATGAAGATGACTATGTAAAAGAGATGCTGAAGACACACATGAAGCAACAAAAGTTGAGAGAGAATTTCTACAAAAAACCCACAGTAAGTAGAAATCAAGATTATCTCAAAGGAAATATTCGTAGAATAAAAATGCCTCCCTTGCTATTACAGAATACTCAATACGCCTACTATGGATCTGGTTTGTTGTCCAATCATGATATGTTCACCGAACATCAACAGTCCATTGTGGGTGTGCGTAAACGTAAGAGACGTACCAAGAAAGAGAAACCCTTGAAATTAGTAGCACTGCCAAAACTTCCTAAAATTCCGAAAATAAGAAAACCGCGTAAAATGAAATACAAACTGTTGCAAGATTCAACCCAAACAGAATTACAAAGTGGCACTGACAAGCCCCAATATTCTCGAGCCACCTCCTCCACTGCCCTTAACGAGGACGATGAAGATGTTGATGTCCAATCGGATGGTGAAAACTCTTTTGCATTCGACACACGCGATATGAGTGGCATTTCAAATTTCCCTCCCTATTCAGGCAGAGGTAGACGTCGCAGAAGTCAGCAGGGTATGCCCAGAACTCCAGAGGCTTTGGCGGCTCGCCGTAAACGTGTATGGCAATTGATGGCCAAGAAAGAATTGGGAAGACACCAACGCGCGAGGAGTAATAATCACAAAGAAATGATACAAAATTGCAAACGTGCTGCCACTATGTGCATGAAAGTGGTACGCCAGAGAGCTCTACATTCGCAGAAAGTTATGAAAGAAACTGTGTGGCGCGCCAAACGTCTCACCAGAGAAATGCTGACCTATTGGAAGCGCTATGAGAGACTGGAGCGAGATAACAGGCGCAGATTGGAGAAAGAGGCCGAGGAACAGCGCAAAATTGATGTGGAATTGATTGAAGTGAAGCGCCAGCAGAGAAAACTCAATTTCCTTATAACACAAACCGAGCTATACGCTCATTTTATGTCTCGCAAGTTGGGCCAAGGCACCGAGGAAGAACAGTTGCGCATTCTCAATCAATTGGATGAGGAAGCTAATCCACGCCTGGCGGCCTATGATGACTATAATGCCGATGAAATGAAAGAATTGGCCAAACAGCATGCGGCACAGGCTTTTGACAATGATCGCAATAAAACTAAGAAATTTGATGTTAACATCAAGAAGGAACCTTCAGGGCATAGTGATTACATAAAAGAGGAAGATAAGCCAGAATCTTTGCTCACAGAGAAGACACAAGCCGATTTGCCACAGCCTTCAATATTCCGTGGTTCCTTGAAGGCATATCAGATCAAGGGTAGGCGAAAATGTTATTTTTTTTTAATATTTTCCCTAAAAAAAATGTCTTACCTAATTTCCACAGGCATGACTTGGCTAGCAAATATTTACGACCAAGGCATCAGTGGCATCTTGGCCGATGAAATGGGTCTAGGCAAAACAGTGCAATCCATAGCTTTCCTTTGCCACATAGCCGAGCATTATGGTGTCTGGGGTCCATTTTTAGTCATTTCACCCGCCTCGACTCTACACAACTGGCAACAGGAAATGGAACGTTTTGCACCTGACTTCAATGTAGTACCCTATTGGGGTTCACCCAATGAACGCAAGATTTTACGCCAATTCTGGGAACAAAAGGATTTACACAAAAAGGAGGCCAGCTTTCATGTGGTCATCACTTCGTATCAACTCATAGTATCCGACTACAAATACTTCAATCGCATCAAATGGCAATACATGGTATTGGATGAGGCACAGGCCATCAAGAGTGCTACCTCAATGCGTTGGAAGCTTTTGCTAGGCTTTAATTGCCGCAATCGCCTGTTGCTTAGTGGCACGCCCATACAAAATAGTATGGCTGAATTGTGGGCCTTGCTACATTTCATTATGCCCACACTTTTCGATTCCCATGACGAGTTCAATGAATGGTTTTCCAAGGATATTGAATCTCATGCTGAGAATAAGACTGGCATAGATGAGAAACAAATCTCTAGACTGCATATGATTCTAAAGCCTTTCATGTTGAGACGCATCAAGAAGGATGTTGAAAATGAACTCTCGGATAAAATAGAAATAATGGTCTATTGCCCCTTGACCATACGCCAGAAATTGTTGTACATGGCCTTGAAACAGAAAATACGCATTGAAGATCTGTTGAATTTGACGCGTGGCGGTGGAGGTTCCACTTCGGATGGTAGCCATCATACCGCAACTTTACTTCGAATTTAATGAATCTGGTAATGCAGTTCCGCAAAGTATGCAATCATCCAGAGTTGTTTGAGCGACGAGATGCCAAAAGTCCTTTTGCCATGAAATGTCAAGAATATGTGTTGCCACGTTTGGTTTTCGATGACGGCTTGTTGTATAGGGCCATGCCAAGTCAAAGGCATTTACTTTATAATCGGTAAGTTTATTTTTTTTATCAAATCAGTAGGGCAGTAAAAAGACTTTATAGCTGTAAATGTATTGTAAATCACTGGGTCCGGTAAAGATCTCAAAAACTATATATGCATATATATATATATATATATATATATATATATATATATATATATATATATATATATATATATATATATATATATATATATATATATATATATATATATATATATATATATATATATATATATATATATATATATATATATATATATATATATATATATATATATATATATTTATATATATATTTATATATATATATATATATATATATATATATATATATATTTATATATATATATATATATATATATATATATATATATATATATCGGATTCAAGTTTCAGTTCGCGCACTTCAATTTGTCTATAAACACCACTGAGAATCTCCACTCGATACAGCTGATTGTCCGCGATTGCAGTTGCAGGTAATCCGTATGCGTCCGGTAGCTTTCAGCTGAGCTTCTCGTGATTATGATGACCACCATACAGGTCAAAATTCCAACCTGTGGGGTGATTATGTTGTTGTTGTTGTAGATGCAGTGTGTGGTACACTGAGACGTCAGCCCTTGCCGATGAAGGAATTCATCGGGTCAATCCGGTACATACAACCGGCTGCCATGGGATTGATGGAGTGATCCCGTGCCGCTCTATTTATTTGTTGTTGTTATTGCAGCCGCATCAGTCGAAGGGACCGATCGCCGCGGAAACATTTGTTGGTCATTGGTTTTTTATAGGCACCAATAACTTGCCTTGTCATATCGAGGATCGACAATGGACCAAAGTTTTACCAGTGGAGCGGCTAGCAACCTAGGATAATCGATAGGAGTTGGGGGCTAAGGCCAAGCACGGTGCACTGGATGAACAGAGCTGTGGTTCGGCCGGTTCTCAACTATGGGTGGTTAGTTTGGCACCGGGCTCTCGAGAAGTTGGGTCTACGCGGTGTGACGGGGAAGGTACAGACCGAAAAAGCCTTGTGTTGATTATTTGGGATGGTGGATTCCTATTATAGCGGATGCGCAGACTCGGCGTGGGCTGGCTTTGTGGGTTGCAAAGGTTCCAAGGTTCCCGGAACGAGGACATCGATTGTTCTCAAGCTAAGAATTTCTGCATTGTCTGTGGGGATGAGGCAAAGGCCCTGTGGCCAAGGTTCCCGGAACGAGGACGTCGATTGTTTTCGAGCTAAGGATTTCTGCATTGTCTATGGGGATGAGGAGGAGTTGGTTACGGTCCGGCCGCGATGACGGGGAGAAGGCGCAGAATTATGGATGAACACCTCTTCCTTTCACTGACCTCTCTACAGTCTTTCGACCTATGAGTCGGACTTCAGGAATGTAAGGAATTAGAATAGTTGGCAGCCAACCGCACTGCCAACCACTTCAATCGGACCAGAGTGTGTAATGAGCCTTGGTTTTCTCGTGAGTCATGAGTGCCTCGTAACTCGTGATTTTCTAGTGAGTCGCGAATGACTCTTGAGGGAAGGATCGATTGCCGTGGGAACAAGGTGGCCATTGGTTATTCAAAGGCGCCAATAACCCGATGGCCCTGAAACTCTATATGTTCTTGACACCGGGTTCATAACATTTGAAGATAGGTTTATTTAAAAAAAAGTTATAGTATGGTAAGTTCGGTCTGGCCGAATGTTGGGTAGCCACTACCACGTAGTCTGCTAAATATGTACACTTGTTAACTCGGCTTGTATTTGCATTATGTTGTAATAAACAAATCGCAAATTGATCTCAAGAAGTTCAATCCAAAGATTTTGTGCCAATTTCAGCCAAATCGGATGGAAATTGAGGCCTCTCAGGGCTCAAGAAATCAAAACCTGGGATCGGTTTATATTGGAGCTATACCCAAACCGAAACCGATATGGTCCATTTACTATCCCCAAAAACCTGCATCAACAACCTCAGTGTACGTGTTCGTCTTTTTTTCTTCATGGGAGAGGCACATCCCTGGATTGAAAAGGACCCTTGTTCTGTTCGGTTTGCCAGAACCGCCTCCATCATCGGTCGGTGTCGGTGAGGTGTAACCGGTGCATGGAATGGGTACATTTCCGATCTTGCTCTGGCCTTACGTCTGACCAACGGGAGTTTAGTCACACTGAATATGTTGCAAGGTGCTATATAGACAGCATTGGGTCGCAAACGTCCTCGTCGTCGCCTTCTACCTCCTCGTTGTTGTAGCCCTTGCCAATGAAGGAATCCACCGGATCAATCCGGCATATACAACCGGCTGAAAGGAAGTACAACCGGCGTCTCTGTCGTCGGACTTCGTGACTCCGCCGAACTCTTCCGTGCGGCAATATACGCAACTGCAGCATCCCAGCCCCAATATTGCTCGACCAGCCATCACAATTTACCCTGGGCGAAGTTACAAATTTCGTCCGTGGCGCCAAATCATCCAAGGTGTTGGGAATCTCTACACTGATGCTGGAAAATCTGGATCTACCTGGAGTTGAGTACCTTACTACTGTCCTCAACTTGTCTTTGAACACTCTTATAGTTCCCGTTGTCTGGAAAATAGGCAGAGTGATTCCGCTACTGAAGACTGGAAAGGACCGGAGTGAGGAGGAGTCGAACAGACCGATCACCCTTCTCTCACCAGTAGCAAAGACGCTTGAGTCATTACTCCTCCCGAGCCTCGTAAGAGAATTTCCATTCGCCGAGCATCAACATGGATTTCGAAAACTGCATACCACAACAACAGCTTTGCAATCCATCACCGTACACATTTGCCGTGGTTTCAATCAGCCCAGGCCATGTGATAGTACGGGTCACGTGGCACTGGACCTATCGAAGGCATTCGACACGGTCAGTCATGCCAAATTATTCGAGGACATCGCCAACACGTCCCTCCAGCCAGGCATGAAACGCTGGGTCGCGAATTATCTTTGTGGTCGCCGGTCATTTTAGGAATTTGGGGATAAGAAGTCGAAGCACCGTAGACTGAAACAGGGAGTTCCTCAAGATGGTGTGATATCTCCGGCACTGTTTAGCCCCTACCTATCCTCCATTCCACCCGCTCCAGACGGCATAGAGATCGTATCATATGCGGACGATTGTACGATCATGGCATCAGGCCCCCAACCCATTGATGACACCTACGACAGATTGAACGTCTACCTCAACAAACTTGCCTCATATTTCGCCGCAAAAAATCTCGAGATATCCGCCACCAAATCTTCAGCCACATTGTTCACTACAAATACGCGTGAGGTGAATACTGAGCTGACTGTGATGGTCGATGAAGAAATGCTTCCGACCATCAAGTGTCCCAAAATTTGACAGCTCTTACACATTCTCCCCACATGCCACAGCAATTTGGGTAAAGTCAAAAGTAGAAACAAGATCCTCAGTCACTTTCTGACAGCACTTGGGGTGCAGACAAAAAACCTTGTTGACCACATACAAAGCAATTAGCCGGTCTGTTCTAAGTTATGCAGCGCCGGTGTGGTCTCGTCAGCTTTGTGACACGCAGTGGAATAATATTCAGATCTGTAAGAAAGCCGCCCTCCGAACTGCGACGGGCTGTCTCCTCAGTTCTCATGTGGACCACTTCCATCGCCATATTCTCCGCCCAGAAGCCTTAAGGTAGATCTACATGATCTAGAGCGTGAGGTTCAGCGCTACAAGAGAGAACCTCTAGATTAAGCTGCATATTAAGTGGGTATAAACAATATTCATACAGACACGGTAGCAGATGCGGTGAATAGCTACTGGGTAAATGTAGTCTTTGGAGAACGACCGCCTCCCATTGCACCTGAAGAAATTGACCTTTCCCAGAATAGTTTTGGCTCAATTACGTTCCGGCAGAAGCAGCCGCCTCAATTGCTACAGAGCAAGGATTGATGCAGACGTGCAAGATGTATGTCCCGATATGTCACCTGTTTAACTACCCAGCCAGATCCGCTCGTCTCAGACCCAGATCCCTTTGGGCGCACCCAATCTAAGTCACAGAGTTTCTGGATTTGGATATTCAATAGAACCAAGCAAACGAAAGATAGAATATAACACTCTGCTACAACAACAACAACAACAACTTTATGGGGTCGCAGATCAATATCGAGGTGTTAAAAACAGAATGATTTGATTAGTATACTCTCCATCCTATCATGGTAGTATACAGCGTTAAGCTCTCCCTAAGCTAGTCGAGTTGTCCAGCCTTTCATTACTTTTACTTTAATTGACCATTACAGAAAATTTATTCCTTTAGCCGAACGTAGAATAGATGGGCCTAGATTTTCTGCGCTTCTTCTACAAATTCTGACAACCAGTTTCTAGATGTCGCTCCCACTTGGTCACTCCATCGGAGTTTTGGTTGTTGTTGTTGTAGCCACATTTTTATGTGGAGATGGGGAACGTCGTCAAGCTCCTATAGGTGAGCAAGCTCGTTCCGGTCCGACCGCTCCGTTCAACGCGGGAATAGGACCGATCAACGCGGGAACAGTACCGATCAACGCGGGAACAGGTTGGCCATTGGTTATTTAAAGGCGCCAATAACTCGCCTTGTCATATCGAGCATCAAAGACACTCAGTATTTGTGCAAAAGCCGGTGCCAGTCGACCTCTCACTCAGACTTTCCGCTCGATACCAGAGTTCTGCTCTTCCCCTTTTGCGTTTTCTTTTATGGTCGCCTTCAAAAGACTTCTTTGCTTGAGCTTCTTCGTCCATTCTGACAAAATGATCTAGCCAACGCAAACATTGTATTTTGATGCGTTTAACTATGCTAACGTCGTCATACAGCTCTTGGTTCATTCTTCATTAACACAAACTGGTCCATATATTTTACGAAGGAGTTTTCTCTCAAACACTTCAAGTACTACCTCATCTCCCCATGTTACGGAGCCATATAACAGCACGGGTGATATCAGTGTCAGGAGGCCACTGTAGCGCAGAGGTTAGCATGTCCGCTTATGACGCTGAACGCCTGGGTTCGAATCCTGGCAAAACCATTAGAAAAAAAATTTCAGAGGTTGTTTTCCCCTACTAATGCTGGCAACATTTGTGAGGTACTATGCCATGTAAAACTTCTCTCCAAAGAGGTGTCGCACTGCGGCATGCCGTTCGGACTCGGCTATAAAAAAGAGGCCCCTTATCATTGAGCTTAAACTCGGACTGCACTCATTGATAGGTGAGAAGTTTGCCCCTGTTCCTTAGTGGAATTTTCATGGGCAAAATTTGCAATTTACAGTATCAGTGGGTTGTATGGTATAATTTTTGTCTGCCAATAGATGACTTTGCTCCTCATGTGCATGCTTAGTCGAAAAAATCATCCTTTTGCCAATAATATCCTTCGTTTTATTTCAAAATATTTTCAGTGGTCGTTATCCCCTTACTAATGCTGGCTACATTTGTGGGGTATCCTGCTATGCGGCACGCCGTTAGGATTCGGCATTAAAAGGGAGATCCCTTATCATTGAGCTTAAACATTAATTTGACTGCACTCATTGATATCAGAAAAATATCCCCTGCTTAAGCATCAGGAAATGTTCATGAGAAATTTTGTAGTTATAAAACTGGTGCCGTTTGTTTCGATTACGGCGCTGAAGACGTAGCCTAAGTTGCTGACTATCTCAAAGTTGTAGTTCCCAACTTTTCCTATTTTCTTTATCTGATTGGGTTTATAGGGCTGGGAGTTGATATCATCCATTTTGTCTTATCTCCAGTCTTTCATTAAGAAAGTTTTCAATGAAATTTCTTACTTAAATTTCTTAAGGGATTTTCATTCTGAAATATGGGTCTATTGATCACTCTGAAGTAGTTGAACTAATAGTACAAATATCTCAACATTACAGGTTTTCTATTTTCAAAACGGACTACTCACATCATTCCCTTTTCAAAGAAACCAAATCCAAGAGTTCACTGAAGCCTCAAGAGTACTATTCTCGTTACATTGACTTGAATGTTGACAATAGCAACTGTTTTAGTTTCTCCCGACTATGTGATCTGTCGCCCAAAGATTTGGAAGATACAACCATAAATGGTTTGATAACATTCTTTCAACATTATCGCCGGAAAGTATTATTTCAAAAGCTATTGGCCTACCGAAGGCAATGGTGGTCGGACTACTATAAACCCACGCGATTTCAACTGCTGGAACCGACATTGGAAAATCCTCTACACAAAGATTTTCTAATGGAGACGAGTGTAATAAGGCAGTTATTGTTTACGGGATTGGTATGTATATAACCCTAACCGATGAAAAGATCATATAAATGTACATTGTCTTATTTCTTATAGACCTCCACAGAGAGTTCCTTTTATGCTTTCGGTGACTTTAAGACTTGCAATATGCAGGAAACCATCGAACATCGTGTGACGCGCAGTAAATATAAACAAAATATCGAAGAGGCTGAAATTAAAAATGAAATGCTTGATGAGGCTGAGTCCGAGTTGATAATGACCACAGCTGGTGGTACTGCCGCAAACAGCAAAAAACTGTCGAAAGAACCTTTACGCTTGCTGCCCGAGTTCGAACATAAACATCGTTTGCCACAATACTATCAATGTGAGGCCTTGGAAATGCCACGTTTCATATATGGACTGAATCAAAAAATCAATACCTACAACAGACAGTTGTAGTAAGTAGATCCCAAATTATATTCTTTCCATAGCCTTGAACTAAAATTTTCCATGATTTATCATTGCAGTTGTGAAAGTCGAGCGGCAGCTTGGTCACAAATACGCCACTTGCATTGTGAAAACCCTGAAGGTTTAGAGCTGGTCAACTCCAGTGTAAAATTATCTACGCCCCGTTATGGATGGTCTTCAATTCTTATTCCCGACAAAGAGACTCTGATATCCGATGCTGGCAAGCTGGCGGTATTGGACAGCCTATTGACTCGCCTCAAGAAAGAAGGACATCGTGTCTTGATTTATTCTCAAATGACAAAAATGATTGATTTGCTGGAGGTAAGTAAAAAACCAGTAAGGAAAGGCAAAAGTTGGGCGGTGCCGACTTTATAATACCCTACACCTACCCTTTAAATACAAAAGTGGGATTATATCTAATTCTGAACCAATTTTAACGGACCTCGGCGGCTGCATTCAGATAGGTTATTAAAATTACTGTATCAAATTTCGAGCAAAGCAAATATGTTCAAAATGTAATAACTACGGTTGACAAATGACGGGAGGTGGGAGCTATATCTAAATCTAAACCGATTTCGATCAAACTTTATGGATATTGTGGAATTCGTCGAGGAAAGCGTTGTACAAAATTTTGGGAAAATTGGTCAATAAATGCGCTTGCAGTGGGTCTAGGTGTGATAACCACTTTTTTGCTGTATTACTGCAAATCGGACGAACATATAGATGGGAGCTATATGCAAATCTGAACCGATTTCTATAAAATTCTCTAGTAAAATTGAGGATCATAAGAAAATCCTTCCTATCCAATTTCACGAGAATCGGTCAACAAATGACCATTTTATTGCTGTATTACTGCAAATCGGACGAACATATATATGGGAGCTATATCCAAATCTGAACCGATTTCTACAAAGTTCGCCAGTTATATTGGGAATCATAAGAAAATCCTTCCGGCCATATTTTGAGAGTATATATGGAAGCTATATCCAAATCCGAACCGATTTCTATAAAATTCACCAGCAATAATGAGAGTCATAAGAAAACCCTTCTTGCCAAATTTCTAGAGAATCGGTTAACAAATGACTAATTTATTGCATTATTACTGCAAATCGGACGAACATATATATGGGAGCTATATCCAAATCTGAACCGATTTTTTCCTATTTCAATAGGGTTCGTCTCTAGGCCGAAAAACATATACCAAATTTGAAGACGATAGGATGAAAATTGCGACCTGTAGTTTGTACACAAATTAACATGGACAGACGGACGGACAGACAGACGGACGGACAGGCAGACAGACGGACATAGCTAAATCGAATCAGAAAGTGATTCTGAGTCGATCGGTATACTTATCAATGGGTCTATCTCTCTTCCTTTTAGGTGTTACAAACTAATTCACTATGTTAAATTGGGTTGCCCAAAAAGTAATTGCGGATTTTTCATATAGACGGCGTTGACAAATTTTTTCGCAGCTTGTGACTCTGTAATTGCATTCTTTCTTCTGTCAGTTATCAGCTGTTACTTTTAGCTTGCTTTAGAAAAAAAGCTTAAAAAAAGTATATTTAATTAAATTTCATTCTAAGTTTTATTAAAAATGCATTTACTTTCTTTTAAAAAATCCGCAATTACTTTTTGGGCAACCCAATAATACCCTGTACCACAGTAGTGGTGTAGGGTATAATTAAATATATATACCCTACACCACTACTTTGTTACAGGGTATTTCGAAAAGGTGAATTTATTTCTAACACCCAAAAGGAGAAGAGATTTAAATGCAAATTTGCGCATGAACATTCCATAAAGGAACTGAGTGCTGTCCGATTCAATTTTAAGCTCCTCCTTTTTATAGCCGAGTCCGAACCGCATGCCGCAAAGCGACATTTCTTTGGAGAGAAGTTTTTACATGGCAAAGTACCTCACAAATGTCGCCAGCATTAGGAGGGGATAACCACCTCTGAAGTATTTTCTGATTTTTCTGCCAGGATTCGAACCCAGGCGTTCAGCGTCATAGGCGGACATGCTGACCTTTACGCTACGGTGGCCTCCGAAGAGATATACCCTTATTTAAATATACCGATTGACTCAAAATCACGTCACGAATCGATATGAAAAGTACGGCTGTCTGTCCGTCCAAGCATTTTGATCGGATTTACTAGCTTGAAATTTGGCACAGTTTAGATCAGCATTGGTCACATGATCTAGTGTGCCTACACAAATGTATGCAATAGTGTGTGTGTATTTGCCCGCCACTGGTTTAGATTTACATCGATATATTGGGTTGCCCAAAAAGTAATTACGGATTTTTTAAAAGAAAGTAAATGAATTTTTATAAAACTTAGAATGAACTTTAATCAAATATCCTTTTTTTACACTTTATTTCTAAAGCAAGCTAAAAGTAACAGCTGATAACTGACAGAAGAAAGAATGCAATTACAGAGTCACAAGCTGTGAAAAAATTTGTCAACGCCGACTATATGAAAAATCCGCAATTACTTTTTGGGCAACCCAATAGCTTCTAAATCTACAAGTCTCGTCCATTTTTCTCTCCTAGAGTCGTGCCACAAACATTAGATCGTGTCAAACTGTTACACAATTGTTTCAACTACTCATATTCATTTCTTCGTTTTTAGAGATGGGCGATGGGTAAATACCCCAAAGTTATTTATCCATTTATACCCAAAAGCTGAGTATTTATAATTTTGCAGATATCTTGGGTACAAAAACATTTTCCAAACATTTTTTGAGGATTTCGTATTCTTTGTATATAAACATGACCTTCTGATCTCATAAAACCGATCTCCAGACTTAAAGTCTTGAGGCATTAAATTGGTAATTTTTCATCCGATTTTGATGAAATTTGTCATAGTGAGTTCTGGAAGACCCCTTCCCCTTTATGTGAAATGTGGTTCAGATCGGACTATATTTGGATATAGCTGCCCTATAGACCGACCACCCGATCTCCAGATATAGTGTTTTGAGGCCATAATAGATCGATTTATTTCCCGAATTCGATGCAATTTAGCATAGTGTATTCTGGTAGATCCCTATCCATTCCTGTCAAAAGTGGTCCAAATCGGACCATATTTGGATATAGCTGCCATATAGACCGATCTCCCGATTTACTGTAATGAGCCTATAAAACGAATATTTTTCATCCCATTTCCTCTAAACCTCTTTGTTGAACATCGTCCAGATTGGACCATATTAGGATATTGTTGCCATATAGACCGATCTCCCGATATAGACTATTGAGCCCATAAAAGAAGCACTTTTCATCCGATTTGGATGAAACTTAATTCAGAATTACCGTGCCAATTTTAAAATTGCAATTCTTCACTATTTCAAATTTCACCAAAGTCGGAGAAAAGGTGCTCCTTTTATGAGTTCAATACTCTATATGGGGAGATCGGTCTACATGGCAGCTGTATTCAAATATGGTACGAACTGGATGATATTCAACAAAACGTTTTAGGAGGGGTACCAGAACTCGCTGTTTCAAATTTCATCAAAATCGGATGAAAAATGCTCCTTTTATGGGATCAATACTCTATATCGGGAGATAGGTCTATATGGCAGCTATATCCAAAATCTGGACCCGGCACGGCATAGCTGTGAGCACCATACAAGCTGGAACATTGGGGTCCGATCTGTTTGGTGTTAAGTGCTGTCACGTGACCTACCGGACGCGTCCGCAGGTTGCGGATAGTGAAATGCTCCACACGGAATAGATGCAACGGCAGTCGCGGACAATCGGTGGTATCGAGCGGAGAGTCTCAGTGAGAGGTCGGGTGGCACCGGCTCTTGCACAAACACCGAGTGCCTATGATGCTCGATATGACAAGGCGAGCTATTGGCGCCTTTAAATAACGAATGGCCACCCTGTTCTCGCGGCGATCGTTCCTTTGGACCGGAACGAGCTTGCTCACATATAGGAGCTTGACGAGGATTGCCACCTCCACATGAAAATGTGGTTACAACAACAACATGGTCCGATCTGGACGATATGCAACAACAAGGTTAAGAGGGGTACCACAACTATCTGTGCCAAATTTTATCGAAATAGGATAAAAAATTCTCTTTTTGTAGGCTCATTACACTATATCGGGAGATAGATCCATATGGCAGCTATGTCCAAATATGGTCCGATCTTTACGATATTCAACGAAAAGTTTTAAAGGGGTACCAGAACTCGCTGTGCCAAATTTCATTGCAATAGGATAAAAAATTCTACTTTTATGGGCTCAATACTCTTTATTGGGAGATAGGTCCATATGGCAGCTATGTCCAAATATGGTCCGATCTTTTCGATATTCAACAAAAAGTTTTAAAGGGGTACCAGAACTCGCTGTGCCAAATTTCATAGCAATAGGATGAAAAATGCTCCATTTATAGGCACATTACAGAATATCGGGAGATAGGTCTATATGGCAGCTATATATAGACCGATCAGAACACACTATGCTAGATTTCATCGAATTCAGGAAATAAATTGATCTTTTATAGCCTCGTAGCGCAGAGGTTAGCATGTCCGCCTATGACGCTGAACGCCTGGGTTCGACACCTGGCTAGACTATCAAAAAAAATTTTCAGCGGTTTCCCCCTCCTAGGTACTAGGTGAGGTACTATGCCATGTAAAACTTCTCTCCAAAGACGTGTGGCATTGCGGCACGCCGTTCGGACTCGCCTATAAAAAGAGGCCCCTTATCATTGAGCTTAAACTTGAAGCGGACTGCACTCATTGATATGTGAGAAGTTCGCCCCTGTTCCTTAGTGGAATGTTCATTGGCAAAATGCATGCATATCCAAATATAGTCCGATTTGAACCACATTTCACAGGAATGTGTAGAAGTCTGCCAGAACTCACTGTGTCAAATTTCATCGAAATCGGATGAAAAATTACCAATTTTTTGTCTCAAGACCTAAAATCCAATTTTTTGAGATCAGAAGGTCAGGTTTATATACAAAGAATATGAAATCATCAAAAATTGTTTGGCGAATCTTTTTATACCCAAGATGTCTGAAAAATTATAAATACCCAACAAAGGTATTTATTGGGTGTTTACCCATTTAATACTCAAGCGTTGGGTATTTACCCGGTACTATTCATTTCTCATATTCACTATGATGTAGGTTATCGTCAGTCAGAGCTGATATAAGTCCCTACTAATTCTTTTTCCAATAATGAGGATATTTATTTCTTTTTTACTTTTTTAGGAATATATGTGGCATCGCAAACATCGTTATATGCGTTTAGATGGTTCCAGTAAAATATCTGCGCGTCGTGATATGGTGGCCGATTTTCAATCGCGGCAAGACATTTTTGTCTTCCTTCTCTCAACAAGAGCAGGAGGTTTGGGTATAAATTTAACTGCGGCCGATACGGTAAGTCATATATATTTCTTGATTTTGATATATTTGTATAATTTTATGAAAATAATTTAATTATGTTTATTTAAATAATATATATGCCCAATTTGATATATATATGCCATAAATACCTTAATCCGAGGTCAATAATACTGTAATTTTTGGTCTCTACATGCCTTTGGCGGATTTTGGGTGTGGGGCGTCCCCTACAATACACTTGATCCTAAATTCGGATATCAGATTTTTTCTATATGTTATTATAGAATGGGTCGCCCGTTAGCCGAGTAAGTAGTATGCTTCGATTTCCAGTGCGGGGGTCATGGGTTCGATTTCCAACAGAAGGCCTGGTCTGTCGCTACTGTGGTATAACAGTGGACTAAAATTGTCTAAGTGCGTCCGGTTTTCGCGTCTAATATACGGGAAAACTTTGGTGGAAACATAATGCCAAACATGGGGCGTGGCATGAAAAATATTAAGGAATTTGGTAAGCAGCACAGAATTCCTGCCTTAGATTTTCCATTTCGATGTTTAAATTTTTATACCCTCCACCATAGGATGGGGGTATACTAATTTCGTCATTCTGTTTGTAACACCTCGAAATATGCGTCTGAGACCCCATAAAGTATATATATTCTTGATCGTTATGTCATTTAAGGTCGATCTTGCCATGTCCGTCCGTCTGTCTGTCGAAAGCACGCTAACTTTCGAAGGAGTAAAGCTAGGGGCTTGAAATTGGGAAATTGGGGCAATTGATTGGGATTGTAAATTGGCTTAATCGGTCCATGTTTTGATATAGCCGCCATATAAACCGATCTTGGGTCTTGAGTTCTTGAGCCTCTAGAGGGCGCAATTCTCCTCCGATTTGACTGAAACTTTGCATGTGGTGTTTTGGTATCACTTCCAACAACTGCGCTATGTATGGTTCTAATCGGTCCATGTTTTGATATAGCTGCCATATAAACCGATCTTGGGTCTTGACTAGAGGGCGCAATTCTCATCCCATTTGACTGATATATTGCATAAGGTGTTTTGTTATGACTTCCAATAACTGTGTTAAGTATGGCGCAAATCGGTATATAACCTGATATAGCTGCCATATAAATCGATCTGGGATCATGACTTCTTGAGCCTCTAGAGGGCGCAATTATCATCCGATTTGACAGAAATTTTGTACCACGGCTTCTCCCATGAACTTCAACATACTAGTCTAATATGGTCTGAATCGATCTATAGCTTGATACAGCTCCCATATAAACCGATCGCCCGATTTTGCTTCTTGAGCGCCTACAAGGCCCAATTCTTATCCGAATGAATTGAAATATTACACAATGACTTCTATAATGTTCAGCATTCATTTATGGTCCGAATCGGTCTATAACTTGATATAGCTCCAATAGCACAACTGTTCTTATTCAATATTCTTTGTTTGCCTAAAAAGAGATCCTGCGCATAGAACTCGACAAATGCGATCCATGGTGGAGGTTATATTAGATTCGGCCCGGCCGAACTTAGCACGTTCTTACTTGTTTCACTTTCATTTCGTTCTTATATTGCCTAGGGTAGGGGGTTTACTATCTCAAGACCCCAGGTGTCCTTCCTTTGTTGTTTTTGTAAAGTTTGTTGTGTTCTATCTTTCTTCTGTTGACCGCATCTGCTACCGTGTCTGCATGAATGTTGTTTAGACCTGCTTGATATGCCGCTTGATCTAGAGGTTCTCTCTTGTAGGGCTGAACCTCACGCTCTAGATCATGTAGATCGACTTTAAGGGTTCTGGGTGGTGGGTATCTATCCACAAGATGATGATTTGGATGGTCTCTGCGATAACAGCCCAAAAAGTATTGCTTAGACAGCATGTAGTTATGTCTCCGCACTGATAAGATCTTTGTCTCCTGATGGAGGTGGTCCACATGAGAACTGAGTATGACGATTTGGATGGTCTTTGCGACAACCGTCCAAAAGATATTGCTTAGACAGCATGTAGTTATGTCTTCGCACTGGTAGGATCTTTGTTTCCTGATGGAGGTGATCCACATGAAAACTGAGGAGTTTGGAGGGCGGCATTCTAACAGATCTGAATATTATTCCACTGCGTGTCACAAAGTTGACGAGACCACATTGGCGCTGCATAACTTACCACAGACCGGCCAATTGCTTTGTACGTGGTCAATAAGATTTCTTTGTCTGCACCCCAAGTGACTTGAGGACCTTGTTTCTGCTTTTGACTTTATCGCAAATTACTGTGGCATGTGGGAGAACTTGATGGTCGGAATCATTTCTCCATCGATCATCACAGTCAGCCTAGTATTCACCCCACGCGTATTTGTAGTGAACAATGTGGCTGAAGATTTGATGGTAGATAACTTCAGATTTCTTGCAGCGAAATATGAGGCAAGTTTGTTGAGGTAGACGCTCAACCTATCGCATATGTCAACAATGGGTGGGGGGGGCCTAATGCCATGATCGTACAATCGTCCACATATGATACGATCTCTATGCCGTCTGGAGGAGGTGGAATGGACGATAGGTAGAGGTTAAATAGTGCCGGAGATATCACCCTACCTTGGGCTTCGACTTCTCATCCCTAATTTGCAATTGACTGGCGACCACATAGATAATTCGCAACCCAGCGTTTCAGGCCTGGCTGGAGAGACGTGTTGGCGATGTCCTCAATTAGTTTGGCATGGCTGACCATGTCGAATGCCTTCGATAGGTCCAGTGCCGCGAGGACCATCCTATCACATGGCCTAGGCTGATTGAAGCCACGACAAATGTGTTCGGTGATGGCATGCGAAACTGTTGCTGTGTTATGCAGTCTTCGAAATCCATGGCAGCCAGTTGTACGCACCGGATTGACCCGATGGAGCTCTCATCGGCAAGGGCTGCCATAGAAACAACAATTTTCAAAAGATCTTTGCGAAAATAGTTGGTACAGATTTAGATATAGCTCTCATAAGCATATATTTATTGCCCAAATTTATAAATGTAGGGTAGGTGTAGGGTATTATATAGTCGGCTCCGTCCGACTTTTGCCTTTCCTTACTCTTCCAACAAAAATTCTAACGAAATGCCTAAAGTAATCAGGACAATTAACAGCCAAACATAAAAAATAGCTTGAAATATTTTCAGCAGATTTTTGTACTTAAAATAGCAAATTTTGTTTGCTGACTTAGCTGACCGAAATGTTTGCTGAAACAGCAGTAATATCTGCTTTCCAGTTTTCAGCAGACATAAACTGCCGTTTAAGTAAACATTTTTACTGTTTTAAATAACAAATTTGGTTGAGTGTATAGCTCGGAGGCCATCGTAGGGCAGAGGTAAGCATGTCTGCCTATGATGCGGAAAGTCTGGGTTCGAATCCTATCGAGACCATCAAAAAAAATTTTCAGCGGTGGTTATCCCCTCCTAATGCTAGCGACATTTATGAGGTACTGTAACATTCGGTATGGCAGCCATGTGTTAATTTCTCCACAAAGAGACGGAATGGATGGAAAAGTAATGCTAGAAAATACAACAACATCAACCATAGTCATACTTTGGTTTCGATTCTTGGTTAAGGAAATCTTATTGAATTCTTTAAGGTGTGAAGACTTCATACGTTGGTAGGCTGTACTTATATCAAATTCATTGTGGAAACGTCTTTTTTAAACTATAGTTGACTTAAATGGATCTCTACAACGATAACATTTTGGTAATTTTAAAAATCTGATAGATAATTAAACTTGCACCAACTACCTATGGGTCACATGATGGCCTTAGCGGATGCTAAGACATAAATCTTGGCATCATCCTCTTCCAACTACCCTCGTTTATGCCTTGAACAATGAGACAAGAGATGAGAACATACATCATCAAATTGAAACAATGCAACAGAAGATTTCACAACAAAAATAATGTTACCGAAATTGTGAACATAATCGATACGACAAAAATTGTTGAGGGACAAATCAACAATGAGAACCTAAGCATCCTAAAAAACTCACTACTCAACAAATCATATGGGGAAAATACAAAAGTACAAACAGCAAAATGCTAAGAACATCAATAAATGGTGAAACCGAATTTGGGATACCTAACACCATTAATGCTCTGCTAAATTTATGAAAGTGGTATAACGTAGTTGGGTCGGATATATAGAATAGTCTCCAGTGGCCTAGTGGGCGTGGTCCTCATCGTTCCGCCAATGCCAAGACAACATGTTCTCTGAACCTGTTGTATGGTCCTTATGTTGCACTTTTTCTCCATAGCAGTCCACCAAACTACTCAGTAAGTAAGTATTGGTCTAATCACGCTCCTGTAGAGCCAGTGGACTATCCTAGGATTCAGGCTCCATTTCGATCCTACGGCCCGTCTACACAGTGAGCCAACATCTGTGAGCCTTCTCAGTACGCTCCTGAATGTGACACTTTCAAATCAGTTTCCTGTCCAAGATCACACCTAAGTATTTGACCTTGTCAGGCCACGTTTCCTCAATAAGACGATTTCAATAATCGTCTTATTGACGAAACGTGGTGCGTTAAATTGGCCCACCTTCGTCTTCCTCGTGAACAGGCGTATTTCAACCTTCTCTGGGTTAACATTGAGACCTCTGGGTCTAGCCCAGTCATATGCCACATGAAAGACCCTTTCGGCCCTTCTGCATAGCTCGTTCGGATCCTTACCTCTTAGAAGTATCATAACATTGAATCCCTCCTCAGTCAGCATCCGTTATAGGTCATTTATGGTGGTCACCCATAGGAGTAGCGATAAAATGCCCCCTGTGGAGTGCCCTGTGCCACTTTCACCCTTATATTTATGCCTTGGGACACATAATTTATCCACCTGTTCGTTAGCATATGGTTTATCCAGTCGCTAAGGACCGGGTCCACCCGGTACTGGTCTAAGGATTGGATCAGTGTGTCGGTCCGCACATTGTTAAAAGCCCCCTCGATGCCAATGCATACCGCCAGTGTGTACGTTTTGGCATCGAAGGATTCTTCTATTTTATGCACAATTTCGTGCAGGGCAGTCTCCACCGACCTTCCCTCGACATAGACATGCTGTGTGTATTTAAGCAGTTCGCTGGATGTCCTACTCTTTATCATGGTGTCCACAATGTGTTCCATGGTTTTGAGTAGAAAGAACGTAAGGCTTATGGGTCTGTAGGTCTTTGGTGTCGCATAACTTGCCTTGTCGGGCTTGGGTATAAACACCACTCTTGCCTCCTGCCAGTCTTTCGGAGTATATGCAAGTTCTAGGCACGCTGTGAAAATTTTGGCCAGACGAGGCGCCATATAGTCTGCCTCTTTCTATAGTAACGCCGGAAATATTCCATCAGGTCCAGGTGACTTAAATGGTTTGAAGCTTCTCAAGGATTCCTTCACCATAAATTCCGTAATTATAAATCTGCGATCAACGTCATTATTCCAAGATTCCAGTGTCTCCGTGAGTATCCTTCGTATCCTGTGGAAAATGGGGTTTCATCAAAATCCTCAACATGTCTTTCGTTGTCCCTGCTCTCACTCCCATGTCGTCTACTAAAGTTTCAGTTTGGACATGGATTTTTGAGAGAAACTTTTTATCTTGGCGGCGTCATTAACGCTATTGACCTGTTCGCAGAAAAGCTTCCAGGGGGCACGTTTTGCCGCTCTGGTAATCTTATTGTAATCCCTGAGCCGTGTGTAATACACATCCCAATAAACTTCCGCTTTTTTACGACGTGCTCTGTTAAAAAGTTTGCGGACCTCTTTCCCAATATTGCGAATCTCCCCGGTCATCGAAGAGGACAACTTCTTCCAAGGACCCTACCAGTGCAGTCGTAATCCTGTTGACATTTTCGTCGTTGTCTTCTATGCTTGGACAATATAAAGTTTCTTGCCCAAGTCTTCTTCTGAGTACTTTACAAATTTTGCCCATGAACATTCCACTAAGGAACAGGGGCAAACTTCTCACATATCAATGAGTACAGTCCGATTCAAATTTAAGCTCAATGTTAAGGGACCTCCTTTTTATAGCCGAGTCCGAACGGCGAGCCGCAGTGCGACACCTCTTTGAAGAGAAGTTTTACATGGCATAGTACCTCACAAATGTTGCCAGCATTAGGAGGGGAAAACCACCGTTGAAAATTTTTTTCTGATGGTCTCGCCAGGATTCGAACCCAGGCGTTCAGCGTCATAGGCGGACATGGTAGTAGTAGTAGCCTTCCGAATTTTGTCCAGTTGGTGTTCAACTTATTCCGGAAGCTTATCGGATTCGGCGCTGGCCGTGCTATTCTAAACCGTATGTAGCGATGGTCAGAGAAAGAGTGTTCCATGGAGACCCTCCAATCCTGAACCTCATCGATTAGATATTCCGAACATATTGTCACATCTAATACCTCCTCCCTAATCCTATTAACAAAGGTAGCGGTATTACCAATATTAAGTGTTATTAGGTCGTAAGTATTCAAGAACTCTACCAGGGCTTGGCCCCGCTTATTAGTGTTGGTACTACCCCACGAAATGTGGTGAGAGTTCGCATCTCATTCTATTAGTACTCCGTTTCCTGTCTGTTTTGCTTTTCTCACCAGCCATTGCAGCGCCGACGTGGGTGGCGGTTTCGGAGAGTCGAAAGGCAAATAAAGTGATGCCAGGTATGCTCCACCGTCTCCCTGTCTCACCACTGTTGCATCCGACTCTGGGAAAAACATATATATACAATTTTTTTGACTGCTCCCTGTTCTTTAGACTGCATTGACTTTCCAGTCACTGCACTGCCTGATGTCATCGTTTTAAGTTCTTTGCCTAGTCTAGTCTTCCGACTCTTTATAAATTCGGTAATGGTTCTATCGTCGGTTCCCTGTTCATTAAGCTGTATTGGGTTTCCATTCCCTTTACTTCCTAATGTTTCAATACTACGATCTTTGCCTATCTTAGCCTTCCAAATCTTAAGTAAATGGGCTTCTTGGGAGTAGGTGATGGTACCATCATCGGCTCCCTGTTCGTTGGGTTGCATTGAGACTCCTATCGCTGCGCTGCCTAATGTTTCAAGTATTCCGAATCTTTAAGTCAGTGATGGGATCCGTCATCGGGTTCCTGTTTGTTAGGCTGTGTTCGGTCTCTCGCCACTGCACTGCTTAATATTTTAGTATTAGGATCTTTGCTTCCCCTAGTCTTTCCAATATTGAGAGATACCGTGATTGTCTCGTTGTCGGCCCCCTGTTTGTTGGGCGGTGTTGAGTCACCTGCCGCTGCACGGCCTGATGTCTCAGAATGAAACTTTCTGCCTATCCTAGTCTTCCCAGTCTTGAAAAAGACAGCTTTGTTGCCGTAGTTCGCCATGCCTTCAGTCTTAGCCAAACTTGTCACGGAGATTTGATCAGTGCCAACCACAAAGAGAGTTCCTTGATCCTTCTCCTCCCTGGGGAAGACCTCCCACTTCTCAGCGACCAAACCTTGGTTTTGCTTGCCCAAGAATCCGAAGATGCGTTCCGTTGCAAATTTAATGCCCCATCCCTTGATGAAGACCGTAGCCTTTGTGAGCTGGGGAATATCCATTTTTCTCACAAGGTCGAGCTTTGCTCCTTCCTAGGGTACGTGAATACCTCTGACGAGCTGTTTGATGGGATTAATACATTCCGCCCACTCAAAACGCAGCGTAAAGATGTCCCCTTCTAAACAGGCATCTCATCATTTGTATGGGTGGACCCTCTACAGAGTTCCACACATGTTCAAAAATCCGATCTTTAACCAGATCCTCCACTTTTATAACCGTAGAGTTGTGTTAAAAGTAATGACAAAATGAACATACCTCCCTCCCATGATGTTCTACATCATACTTTATCCCACCGAAGAGACAGACAGGCACTTGGATATTTCCTTTTTTATGGGGTTTTCACTGCGCCTCGTGTGTGTCACAAAGAAGCTTTAAATTATACCAAGCCATATCAATACGGCTTTAAACCAAAAAAAAAACATAAGAGGCTTTAACCCTCCCAACTAATAGTGGTATTTTTTTTATGTATGACCATATGTGACTAAAGAAACGGATATAAAGTGGTGATATTTGCTTGCCACTAAGGCACATAAAAACGAGGCCTTTGATTTATAGACTGTGAGGATGGCAAAGAAATTTAACATGTTTGCTGACTGCCTTTGCTTAGTTTTAACATTGAAAAACGTTTATGGGAATATTTGAGAAAAATTCTTGTATTGTGATCTTTTCGCAAGCATTTACCAAGGGAAACTCGAAAAACTTTGCAAACTGTGTAAATTGTTTAAATATTGGAAATTGTTCTCACTGGCAAATTGGAAAGAACCTTTACCAAATTCTCCAAAACGCAAGATTTGTGTGAGAACCTAAAATGTTAAGCAGCATACGTAATGTGTATAAACATTGGATATAATCAGCAATTTCTATCTATAAGGTAAAAAACTAAAACCCTCTGCGAAGCCCTAAATTAGATCTAGATATAAGATAAGATAGAGTTCTGAAGAGATTTAAGAAGAGAATAGGTAGCCAGCTCCTAACCGACGCGCATGTATGTGCATCTCAGAAGGAGCACCAGTACACGCCCACTTAAATGTTCACCCGTTGTGTGCCAACCACTGATCCTATGCGTCTACTCACCACACGCGTGGTCATGTGTAGGCTGTTGAAACCACCCTGTCTTGAATATGCATTTGAGAAAACCTCCTACAGAACAGAGCAAATGTAAATTTGCCCATGGATTTTCCATTAAGGAACTGGGACAAACTTCTCACAATGAGTGTTGTCTTTTTCCATTTTTCAGCTCAATGATAAGGGACCTCCCTTTTTATAGTCGAGTCCGAGAGGCGTGCCGCAGAGCGACACCTCTATGGGGAGAAGGTCAGTGCTCTGTTATAACTCCTATTATCAAAAGCCAGCAGCTCCATCGTACTTCTTCGTTCAATGAGTGCTGTCCGATTCAATTTTAAGCTCAATGTTAAGGGACCTCCTTTTTATAGCCGAGTCCAAAAGGCGTGCCGCAGAGCAACACCTCTATGGGGAGAAGGTCAGTGCTCTGTTATAACTCCTATTATCAAAAGCCAGCAGCTCCATCGTACTCCTTCATGGACATTCCATTAAGGAACTCGGGCAAACTTCTCACAATGAGTGCTGTCCGATTCAATTTTAAGCTCAATGTTAAGGGACCTCCTTTTTATAGCCGAGTCCGAATGGCGTGCCGCAGAGCGACACCTCTTTGGGGAGAAGGACAGTATTATAACTCCTATTATCAAAAGCCAGCAGCTCCATCGGACTTCTTCGTTCAATGAGTGCTGTGCGATTCAATTTTATGCTCAATGATAACTAACCTCCTTTTTAATAGCCGAGTCTGAAAGGCGTACCGCAGAGCAACACCTCTATGGGGAGAAGGTCAGTGTTCTGTTATAACTCCTATTATCAAAAGCCAGCAGCTCCATCGTATTCTTTGTTCAATGAGTGCTGTCCGATTCAATTTTAGGCTCAGTGAAAAGGGACCCCACTTTTTATAGCCGAGTCCGAAAGGCGTGCCGCAGAGCAATACCTCTATGGGGAGAAGGTCAGTGCTCTGTTATAACTCCTATTATCAAAAGCCAGCAGCTCCATCGTACTTCTTCGTTCAATGAGCGCTTTCCGATTCAATTTTAAGCTCATTGATAACGGACCCCCCTTTTTATAGCCGAGTACGAAAGGCGTGCCGCAGAACAACACCTCTTTGGAGAGAAGGACAGTATTCTGTTATAACTCCTATTATCAAAAGCCAGCAGCTCCATCGTACTTCTTCGTTCAATGAGTACTGTCCGATTCAATTTTAAGCTCAATGATAAGGGACCTCCTTTTTATAGTCGAGTCCGAATGGCGTGCCGCAGAGCGACACCTCTTTGGGGAGAAGGGCAGTGCTGTGTTAAAACTCCTATTATCAAAAGACAGCAGCTCCATCGTACTTCTTCGTTCAATGAGTGCTGTCCTATTCAATTTTAAGCTCAATGGTAAGGGACCTCCTTTTTATAGCCGAGTCCGAAAGGCGTGCCGCAGAGCAACACATCTTTGGGGAGAAGGTCAGTGCTCTGTTATAACTCCTATTATCAAAAGCCAGCAGCTCCATCGTACTTCTTCGTTCAATGAATGCTGTCCGATTCAATTTAAGCTCAATGATAAGGGACCTCCTTTTTATAGCCGAGTCCGAATGGCGTGCCGCAGAGCAACACCTCTTTGGCGAGAAGGGCAGTGCTGTGTTATAACTCATATTATCAAAATCCAGCAGCTCCATCGTCAAGGGTAGGTAACAGTATACTGGCAGTCAGTGGCCATGTACAGATCCTCAAATCTTCACTGACCGCACACTGGCCATTGCCCTCTACAATGTTAAGTAGTTGTACAAATAGCACAAAAACAAGACTAGCCAAATCGTGCCCTGTGGCCCAGGTCAGCAGTTTGTCACGAGCCGGAGTTGATTTAGGAATTCAAAGCATATCGCCAGACATTTCGACGTTACTATCCTCCAACCCATGGATTTAAGCGACGCCATAGGTCAAGATAAAGCAGAGTTTGCGAATTATAATCCGTCCCATGCCACTATGGACATATTCCTAAGCTAGCATTTCGCTAATTTTGCGCTCTTAATGTCCACAAGTAACCCTGAAAAAATCAGTGTCAGAAATACCGTGCTGCACTATCCTAAATCGTTCTTCATTTTATGCCCCTACGTTGGTTAAAGTATGGTATCTTATCCGCTCCTAAGTACCAGAAGCTGTTAAGCGCGAAATCCGGGCATTGACAATATTACAAAGTCTTATCATCTTTCCCATATGCCCTAAGCACTCTATCACTTGTCGCACATAATATGCTAGTTAATGGCACACCACCCACACCATCCAACTCTATATTTATTCTGCCCATGCTACGGATTTCCAAAAAGTTTTCGCGGTCTTTCAGACTGTATCACTCATCCTTTGTTCTATATAGGCACTCGTCGCCAGTCTATTCTACCCACCCCAAACTTTAGTATCTGGAATGGAACTTTAAACGTAGCCGTCCTCCTTCAGCATGCCGAGGTCTTATCTACCTCAAACACAACTTCAGTTCCCAATCGTCTCTTTTTATCATATCTCCAATGGGTTAAGGGGCCAGATAGTCTGAGATCTACCTTAGTCTATCGTCGTAGCTTTCTCCTTCAGCATGCCATGGTCTCATCTTCAAACACAGCATCACTTCTCTCTTCAAGGAAAGCGAATTCTAGAGATCTACTCTTAAAATGGAGTTTGGTGCCAGGTAGCCCAAAACCTTCCTTAGTCAACCCACCGAATCTCCTTCTTTCAATCAAGGATAGAACCCTGGCCTTATCCGCTCTACTTCAGCACGGCAAGTTCCCTCAGCTTAAGCGCAACCTTGGCAGAACAGTTCCGAATATAAACCTCAAAAGGTTGCATCAGTTCTAAAAGCCTCATGCGGTGTGGATCTCAATGTTCCCGTTATTCTGACGTGGACCATTCTTTGCACCTTCTCCAACTCGTTGGTACAAATCGTCCTATCTACATCCTTCCACCATACCATTGCTTCCAAATACCAGTCCAATACAGGATGATCCAACATGACCAGAGGTTAAAGGTTCAACATCTTGAAACGCAAGCGATCGCTGTAAAATCAGGTAACATCGATAAAGAACTGTTAAATGTGTACATGTTGACAGTTTCCTCCTGCCGATATGGCTATCGCCCTAATGTTGGAGCATTTATCGTGGGCGAAAACCGCATAATGATTGCAGATTTATGCGTTCATCACGCACTCTGACACTCAAAACATGTGGAAGAGCAGAGAGGTACCGATCTGGCAGAACATATAGCTAACTCCCCATTCTGCGCAATAAACGGCGACACCCAAAGCAGAATTGTTGCAAATTTTTCTAGCTCACCTGACATTGTGATAATCAACTCAAATCTGACGACAATGCGAACGATTGTCACTCTCGCCTCAGACCACGTTCCAATTATGATAGAGCTTCGTCGTCCCAATCATCATAAGAAGAGATAAGCAAACGAAAGCTTTGGGCCCCAATAGATGGGTGAAGTAGGAATGTAATACCTGATGGATGTCCTAAATGTGTCTATCTCCACCCTGGCGATTCCAGAGATATGGAAGGTAAGTCGAGTGGTTCCTATTCTAAAGTGTGGTAAACCTGCGGACCAAGGAGATTCATACAGACCAATCTCTATCTTGTCCCCTGTCGCAAAGACACTTGAGGCCCTGGTCCTACCTTGCCTGAAATTGTATCTGACCCTAGTGGATCATCAACATGGATTCCGTATAATGCAACAGCACTCACTGCTATCACCACGCATATCCCATGGCCGCCGGTTGTACGTACAGGATTGACCCGGTGGAGTTCTTCATCGGTCTCATAAACTTACTGTCCTCGTGGCTTTTGACTTGTCAAAGGCATTTGACATGGTTGACCACACCATTCTGTTCAATGACATCATTGAGTCCGATATCTCGAACTTGACGAAGTGGGGGATTATGTGTGCGGCCGGCAATCATATGTGAAATATTTACCTGCGGAACTTGATAGAATTTGCAGGAGCTGTAACAATAAAAATCTCCTCCACCAAATTATAAGCAAAATTTTTTACCACATGGATAACTGATTATACCAAAGAGCTTGATATACAGGTCGATGGAGAAACGATACCAACGTTTAGTAACCCAAAAATCTTGGGCCTACGCTATTCCGATCTGCGAAAGGGCAAGGAACAAGAACAGAGTCCTGAAAACTTTGGCCGGCAGCACCTGGGGAATAGACAAGGAAATCCTGTTGACTACCTGTAAGGCGATCGGGTTACTGGTTATAAACTATGCGACCCCGGTATGCTCCATGGGGGAGTGCGAAACCTACAAACCTGCAAGAACGCGGCACCAAAGACCATCACAGGATGTCAGACCAAACTCACATCTCTCACCAGTAGCCAAGACGCTTGAGGGATGTCGAAGACTGCGCAGCACAACAATTGCTTTGCATGCCATCAACGCACACGTTTTCAATGGCTTCGATCAGTTCAGGCCATGTGATAGGACGGTCCTCGTGGCACTGGACCTATAGAAAACATTCGGCACGGTTAGCTATGCCAGACCATTTGAGGACATCGACAACACGTCCCTCCTAAAACCCTGGGTCACAAATTATCTGTGTGGTCGCCAGTCGTTTGTAGAATTTAAAGTTAGGAAGTCAAGACCCCGTAGAGTGAAACAAGGAGTTCCCCAATGCGGTGTGATATCTCCGACACTGTTTTACCTCTACCCATTCCCTATTCCACCCCCAGACGGCATAGAGATTGTATCAAATGCAGACGACTGTATGATCATGGCATCAGGCTCCTCACCCATTGGTGACATCTGGAATAGGTAAACGTGTATTTCAACGAATTCACATGAGGTGGGTAGGGAACTGAAAGTGATGTTCGATGGAGTGACAATTCCAACCATCAATGTCCCAGAATACTTGGTGTCACATTTGATAGCTTATAGAAGTTCACCTCACATGCCACTGCAATCTGTGTAAGGTCAGGAATAGAAACAAGGTCTTCAAAGAAGACCCCGGCAAAGAAACCTTGCTGGCACAGGATAACTATGGCATCACACGGGCTGGAACTTTGAGCTCTAATCTGTGTGGTGTTCTTTTTTATCACGAGAAGCTTAGCTGTGAGCTACCGGGCGCGTCCACAGGTTGCGGATAGTGGAATCCTCCATATGGATTAGCTGCAACTGCAGTCGCGGACAACCAGCGGTTTTGAGTGGAGAGTCTCAATCAGAGGACGAGTGGCACCGGCTCTTGCTTAAATGCTGAGTGCCTATGATGTTCGATACGACAAGGCGAGATATTGGCGCCTTTAAATAACCAATGGCCATCATGTTCCCGAGGCGATCGTTCGTATAGACCGAAACAAACCACATGTTGACCACGTACAAAGCATTTGACCGGCCTGTAGTAAGTTATGAAGCGCCAATGTGGTCTCGTCAGCTATGTGACATGCAATGGAATATTTTTCAGTTCTACCAGTCTTCGAACTGCGACGGGCTGTCTCCTCAGTTCTCACGTGGACCACTGTCATCAGGAGACAAAGATCCTACCAGTGCGAAGACATAACTACATGCTGTCCAAGCTATACCTTCTAGGCTATCTTCGCTGGGACCATCCAAATCACCATCTTGATGTAGGTATCCACCCCCCAGAAGCCTTAAGGTGGATTTACTTGATCTAGAGCATGAGGTTCAGTGCTACAAGAGAGAACTTCTAAATCAAGCGGCTTATCAGGCGGGTTCGGACGTCATTTATGCAGACACGGTTACAGATGCGGTGAATAGCTACCTGGTGAATGTTGCCCTTGGAAAACGACCGCCATCCATCGCACCCGAAGAAATTGAACACTGCCGACAAACCAGAGTAGTAATTGCTTGGTGCCAACGTGCAGGATGTGTGGCCCTATTTAACTGCCTTAAGCACCACTGTAAACATCTATCTAAACAACCGATGGTAGCCCATCGAGATAACCAACCGAACTTTCGGCCCCCATCCAAGAAAAAAAATTTCGGGATATTTAAGTATGTAGTCCGCCAGCACGTCACAGTTTCGTTAACAACTGCCTCATACAAAGCGGGTCTACATGATATCCACCAAGATGCAGTAACTAGTGCGACCTTATCATACCGACCGAATATATTCCTTTGTGGATGCCCACCACCCATTGCTTAGGAGAAAGACCTGCCCGGGAGGATCAGAACTACTTTCGCCAAACTGAGATCCGGATGGTTTACCAGGCTGAACTCGTATCGTTCAAGGTGAGAAGATACTATTAAAACGATCTGCCCTGACTGCGATATTACACTCCATGACAATCACCTATTTAGATGCCCAGTAAAATCAATGAATCTGACTGCTCAGGCACTATGGACCGATCAAGTTGAAGCAGCTAGATTTTCAGAGCTTGATCTAAGCTGTCTTTTAAGTGCGTCTTCAAACCGTCTTCTGCTTACCCTCGTTGTAAGTCCCATTCTCCCTCCTGAGGGATCTTGACGTGCTGGTACACTGAGAGGATACAGGCATAGTGTCTGTCTATGTAGTGCCTTTTAATTCTCCAAGAAATTTACAAAATATATAAGGCAGTGTAACTTGACTTTTGATTATTAATTTGAATAATTTAAAATTTTTATCTTTTTGTCAAAAATTTATAAAAAATTAATCGGCAAAATTTTCTGTATAAAACTAAAAAATGCAAAACTCGATTGTTCGTCACAGTATTGAGGAAAATATTGAGCAGCACATATGTTCTGTGCAAGGACTTATGCGAGATATCGAACGTTATCGACAGCGGGCAAGGCCACCAATAGCTGCCAATGTCAAAGGTGCACAGAGTATAATACGGAATCAAATCAAGGGTCAACAATACATACCGTCCTCTATAGGCCATTATAATCTGGGACAAGATGAAAAGGAGGCTCGAAGACTAGAAACCTTAAGAAGAAATTGTGATTCTTACTACAATTCCCTTAAGAGTGCTTTGCGTCAAAATCAATTTCAAGAACAGCGTTTGGCCAAGGAAAATGCAGCTAACAATGAGAGATTAGCTGAACATTGTGGCCGTTTGAAAAGGCAATGGAGAATGGAATGTGGAGATGTGGACAAAGAAAATCACAAGGCTCATATGCTTCCTATGGGAAAACATCAACAACTGTTAGTTAATGGTCTAAGAAAATTTTATCCTTGGAATACAAAAAGGAATTCTTCACAAAAATCAATTCATAAAAGTCAATCTTTTAACAAGGCAGAGTCAATAGTGAAAAGTGAATCCACTTCTGCTCCAGACCCTTGCGACCATAATACTCACAATCTTTTGAGCACAAGGGATTCTACTATTCAACAGCTACGCTCTGCTGTGCTCGAGGGTCATTCCCAAGATCCCACTACCAATATAAAACTTGCCCTTATAGTAAAAAAGGCTCTGGTGGAAAATATTCCCTGGGCCTTGGTAGAGAAGACTATAAACGAAGTCAATCAATCCAAGAAGGAAGATCTGGTCTTACAATTGTTGCAAATGCAACTTGGTTCCCACGTCAATATTTTGTGTGCTGTGAGAACTCGTAAATTTCCCTCACTACTGTCACACCTCGATTCCTTAATGCAGAAGTATGGGGTTCAATTTGCTCCGGTTCTTCAATATTTCACATATTGTTGCTCCATTAAAGCTACGCTACCAGACAATGCAAATTATCAAAATCCTTATAAACTCCGTAAACAATTGCAAGTCGATGCTGTATTGTTTCAAGTCAAACTTATAGATATCATTGATATGGGCAATAGAGTGATATGCATCAAATGTGTTCCCCGTTTTATGGATCGAATCTGTGAAACCATGCTAGACCATGACTATAAGATTATAGCCACAGATTGTGGATACATACCTCGAGAGTATGTTCCTCTGGGACCTAAAACTGCACCAAATTATCGTCAATTTCTTCATAACTTAATTCAATTGCCCGATGTTGAGAGTATATGTGATAATGTGATGAAAAGTTGAGCAGAAGGTTAAACTAATCTTAAAATTGTGTAAATTTCAATAATTTATTAAAAAAATTGACATTTGCTGGTTTATAAAAACTGTTAAATTTGTTTAAATTTTTTGAAAAGTTTTTATAAATCAGCAAATTCCTCAAGCCAAATGTAATGAAAAGTTTAAATTGAAGAAATATATTAGCAGAAGTGAATAGGGAGTTGTCGCTACTACCAAATGAAAGGAAGAGAGGTGCAGCCTTCGTTATAAATCACTCCAAAGATTGACATTTTAGTAAAATGACCTATTGACCTATGACATAACTTTTTAAGAATTATGGCAGATATCAGTTTTTGGAATTCGAAATAGTTTACCATATTTTTGTAGGTTAGGTTAGGTTAAAAGCCCCTCGATGCCAAAACGTACATACTGGCGGTAGGCATTGACATCGAGTTGGTTTTTTACAAAGTGCGGGCCGACACACTGATCCAATCTTTAGACGACTACCGGGTGGACCCGGTCCATAGAGACTGGATAAACCATATGCTAAGGAACAGGAGTATAAGTTGTGTGTCCCATGGCATAAATATAAGGAAGAAAGTGGCGCAATGCACGGCACAGGGGGCATTTTATCGCCACTCCTATAGGTGATCACTAAAAATGACCTATTACGAATGCTGACTGAGGAGGGATTTGAACTTATCTGCTACATAGACGATGTTATAATACTTCTAATGGGTAAGGATATGAACCAGCTATGCCGAAGGGCCGAAAGGGTCTTTCATATGGCATATGACTGGGCTAGACCCAGAAGTCTCAATGATAACCCAGATCTGACTGAAATATGCCTGTTCACGAGGAAGACGAAGGTGGGCCAATTTAACGCCCCAACGAAACGATTTCGATATCTGACAAGGTCAAATACTTAGCTGTGAAACTGAATTGAAGGTGTCCCTTTCAGGAGCTTACGCAGAAGGCTCACAGATGTTGGGCACTAAGTAGATGGGCCGTAGGCTCGAAATGGGGCAGGGATGCGAAGATAGTCCACTGGCTCTACAGGTGCGTGATTAGACCAATTCTTACTTACGCCTCAGTAGTTTGATGGACTGCGATGGAGAAATAGTGCAACATAAGGACCATACAACAGGTTCAGAAAACATGTTGTCTTAGCGTAGGCAGAGCGATGAGGACCACGCCCACTAGGGTACTGGAGACTATTCTAGATATCCGACCCATTGACATACAGATTAAGTGTGAGACAGCCTCTACGGCTATGTTACTAAAGGCGATGGGAGAATGGATTGAGGGAGGGAGCAGCTCATACCATCGCGGTATCATCGAGGCGACGATAGGAAACTAGGAAGGGTAAAGGTTTTCGATCGTATACCTGAGATGAACCTTGAAGTCTATTGCGAGGGACTGCTGCCAGCTGCCAGCCAGATCTGACTGATATATACCTCACGAGGAATACGAAAGTGGGTCAATTTACCGCCCCATGTTTCCTCAACGTAACGATTTCGATATGCGACAAGTTCAAATACTTAGCTGTGATCTTGGACAGGAAATTGAATTGAAGATGTCCCATTCAAGAGCTATGTATATATTCACTATGTAGACGAGCCGTAGGCTCGAAATAGGACCTGGATCCGAGGATAGTCCACTGGCTCTACTTAGGTCTCAGTAGTTTGGTGGACTGCTATGGAGAAAAAGTACAACATAAGGACCATACAACAGGTTCAGAGAACATGTTGTCTTTTCATAGGCAGAGCGATGAGGACCACGCCCACTAGGGCACTGGAGACTATTCTAGATATCCGACCCATTGACATACAGATTAAGTGTGAGGCAGCCTCTACGGCTATGAGACTTAAGGCGATGAGAGAA
This sequence comes from Stomoxys calcitrans, assembly GCF_963082655.1. NCBI lineage: Eukaryota > Metazoa > Arthropoda > Insecta > Diptera > Muscidae > Stomoxys > Stomoxys calcitrans. Next base: position 177,871,244 of record NC_081553.1, read on the forward strand.
GGGATTGAGGATGGGAGCAGCTCATACCATCGTGGTATAATCGAGGCGACGATAGGAAACCTGGAAGGAAGGGTAGAGGTTTTCGATCGTATACCTGAGATGAACCTTGAAGTCGATTGCGAGGGACTGCTGCCAGCGGCACAGTCTTGGATTGACGGAACCCTAGTATTGCCATCATGGAAGATCATGTTACACGGATGGATCAAAGCTAGAGGACAGAGTAGGCCTGGGTTCTACACTGAGAACCTAGAGACTGAGATATGTTATAGGCTGCTGACCATAATACGGTCCTACAAGCGGGGATCCGGGCAATCACGGAATGCGTAAGGTGGTGTGGTGCTAACGCGAGGACGTCAAGTGTGATCATCTTTACGGACAGTAAACTGGCCATAAGGGCAATAACAACTAGTTTAAGGTTACGAACAGTCATGCAGTGTAAGAAGGAGATTAACGCCTTCTCTGAGAATGGCAAAATCCGCATCGTTTGGGCGACGGGCCATAACGAAGTATGGTGGAATGAAAGGGCACACAATTTGGCGGTGAAGGCCAGAGGACTGCCGTAAAAATAAAGGGTGATTTTTTTGAGGTTAGGATTTTCATGCATTAGTATTTGACAGATCACGTGGGATTTCAGACATGGTGTCAAAGAGAAAGATGCTCAGTATGCTTTGACATTTCATCATGAATAGACTTACTAACGAGCAACGCTTACAAATCATTGAATTTTATTACCAAAATCAGTGTTCGGTTCGAAATGTGTTCATTCACCGTTCAGCGATGAGGCTCATTTCTGGTTGAATGGCTACGTAAATAAGCAAAATTGCCGCATTTGGAGTGAAGAGCAACCAGAAGCCGTTCAAGAACTGCCCATGCATCCCGAAAAATGCACTGTTTGGTGTGGTTTGTACGCTGGTGGAATCATTGGACCATATTTTTTCAAAGATGCTGTTGGACGCAACGTTACGGTGAATGAACACATTTCGAACCGAACACTGATTTTGGTAATAAAATTCAATGATTTGCAAGCGTTGCTCGTTAGTAAGTCTATTCATGATGAAATGTCAAAGCATACTGAGCATCTTTCTCTTTGACACCATGTCTGAAATCCCACGTGATCTGTCAAATACTAATGCATGAAAATCCTAACCTCAAAAAAAATCACCCTTTACTTGGTTAACCCGAAGCCTTTCGGGTCACCGCAGTCCGAGTTAAGGGCGTGGCCGATAAATGCGCATGCAACACTGTGGAACAGCGAAACGGTCGATAGGACAACGAAAATCCTATGGGGGGATCCAGATCGTGAGAAGACGAGGCTATAACTGTAAGTAAGAAGAAGCAGGTTAAAATAGCTATTGGTATCATGACGGGAGACATAGGACTAAGAGCTCACGTATGTAAAATCGGCGCGGCAAGTGATAGCTATAGATAGATGTGTAGGGCATGCGGGGTAGTAGTTTTTAGAGCGCACACATTAAGCCGATTACAGGCTTAGGTGTATATCAATGGGGCAGATTTATATCTGCACCCTCTTTTCAACCTAACCTAACTTAGATTAGGTTTAATAGGCAGTCTGCCATTTGAGTAACTTAGACATTTTCGTCCAATGTAATATCAAAGGAATACAAGAAGGAAGATGTCTTCAAGTTCCTTCTGTTGAATCATAGAGATCGCTTTAAAAAGCCCAACAACTGCGAATGTTCACATCCGCTATATTAGACAAGTTCTCAAAGAAATGAGAACCTAATTTGGAACTCCTTGTGACTGCCAGTGCGGGACATACACGCACACAACAGATGTTCTATACTCTCTTCTTCCTCAACGTCCTTACAGCTTAAGCACAAATCGGTACTTGCTACCTTCAATCTGTAAGCATGTTTTCCGATCATGTCTTATACAATGGCTCAGACGTCTGTTTTAGCCAGCGACTGCAAAGCGGTAGACCTCTTCAAGTCTAGAATGGACCACATAACTTTGCAATGTTCACAGTCCGCACTTTGTGACCGTTCGTTGACAGATATCCTGAAGACTTACCTTACATGTTGCTAGAGGCAGACTCACCGAATGCAGTTCTTTTGGAATGTATCAGGTAGTTCGTTGGTCCTAGTCTCGCAAACTCGTCTGCTCTACAATTCCTTGGGATATCTCTGTGGTCCGGCACCTAGAACAGGTGAATTTTGGACTGTTCAGCCATCTCATTGAGAAATTTAGGGCGGTTGTTGAACTCAGAACTACGTTCGCCACAGATTTAATTGGTGCCCTATTTATTTATTAAGACCTACACAACAGGACAATAATTTTTTGTTATAAAAAGTAATTTTATAAGAGCTATAGAAAAACGCATGAAATCTCTATTCGAATCGATGGTACGGCCCACATAATTAAATGTTTGAAGATTATTTCATGCAAATGTTGACAGTGACTGCACTTCAAATGGTCCATCCGCTTACTTCAATTTTGGCATACTCTTTCCAACATTTCGGCCGGTAGCTCACGAATAAATACTTCAATGTTGTCTTCCAATGTGTCAATTGAAGCGGACTTGTCTATATAGACATGAGCTGAGTCCCACTAGCAGTAGTCTAAAGGCGTTAAATCGCACAATCAATACGGCCAATTGACATGTCCCGAACGTGAAATAAAAAGATCACCGAACTCGTCTCTCAATAAGCCAATTGTTACGCATGCTGTGTGTCATGTGGCACCCTCTTTTTGAAACGACATGTCGTGCAAGTCAACTTTTGCATTTTGGGCAAAAGAAAGTTGGATATCATTTCAAGGAAGTGCTCACCATTCACAGTTACATTACGATTGGCATCATGTTTGAAGAAATACGGCCCAATGATGGCACCAGCCCATAAACCGCACCAAACTGTTACTTTTTCTGGTGCGGCCCAATGATGGCACCAGCCCATAAACCGCACCAAACTGTTACTTTTACATTGTAAGCTCAATAACTCCATTGTTAAGCGTGCAATGTGGCATGTGGCACCGTCTTGTTGAAACCACATGTCATGCCATGTGGGCAATAAAATGTAATATCATCTCGCGCGCACCATTCACAGTTACGTAACGATTCGCATTATCTTTGAAGAAGTACGGTCCAATGATGCAGCCAGCCCATAAGCAGCACCAAGTTGTGACTTTTTCTGGATGCATGCAATGCAATGCTTCTTGCTGATATTCACTCCAAAATCGACCATTCTGCTTATTTACGTACCCATTGAGCCAAAAATATACTTGGTCCATAAAATGGTAGAAGCGCGCGATGTACTAATAAAATTCAATAATTTTCAAGCTTTGTTCGTTTACAAGAGGATTCATGGTTAAATAATAGACCAAACTGAAGATGTTTAACAGTGGATCAAAGCACAAAACGTGCGAGAGCTATTTAATTCGGAGTAGCTGATTTTGCCTTCAACCTTTTAACAACTATCAAAACACACGATAAAATAAGATTTCGTGGTGAACTAAAATAGATCTACTCCATTTAAGGTCGAAATATTAAGTAAGGCAAAAATTAAATAACAAGTAAAAGCGTGCTAAATTCGGCCATGCCGAATCTTACACACCCTCTACCATGGATCGTATTTGTCGAGTTCTTTGCCCGATATCTCTTTTTAGGCAAACAGCTATTTAGCTCTACTATTGGATCTATATCAAGAGGTTCAAGAACTCAAGATTAGAGATCAGTTTAAATGGCAGCTATGTCAGGTTATGGACCGATTTCAACCATACATGGCAAAGTTGTTAGAAGTCGTAACGAAACACTTCATGAAAAAAGCCAAATCCGAGAAATATTGCGTTCGACAGACAGGCAGATAAACGGACATAGCTAGATCGACTTAAAATGTCATGACGGTCAAGAATATATATACTTTATGGGATCTTAGACGAATATTTCGAGCAGTTACAAACAGAATGACGAAATTACTATGCTCCCATCCTATGGTGGAGGTTATAAAAAGTCACAATTCAAAAACTAGGTTTTTTCTAATACACGCCCCAAAACTTTAAAAACAATCACTATAGTTTTGATATATAGAAATATTTTATTTTTTTATTTTTTAATCTTGTACCACACAAAATGAAATACACATGTTCCCCTTTAAAAAAAATGTTACGTTTGACAGCTCCCAGTAAGTTTAATGCATGTCATAAAATAACAAAAACAACTAGTTATGAAGTCAGTGGTTTATTGGCAATCTGAAATAATTATTTAAATAATAAATAAAAAAAAAAAATACTCATATATTCTAGTTCTTCGGTCGAGCTGAATGACCAATCGAATGTTACACCCAAAGGGGGGATTATTAAATAAGTTATCAAGAAAAGAAATTGCAAGGTTTTTCACATAAATCAGCATACCACACCACTGGTGGACGCGTTTCAACTATTGGGTAGATTATCATTTTCAATACCATGGTGGATCATATCCGTCTGTCTGACCGGCCTACCGTTCACATCACATCGTTTGTTCTTATGCAGCTAAGATCATTGCATAACGATTCATCATCCCTTAAGACAAACTCTAATTCCCCTATTGTTGTTATTATACATTCTTATTAAGTTTTCAGTCATCGTGGCAAAGCTCTGCTTGCCTACAGACAATTTTACCACCAAATTTAGCTAAATTAGAACAAATGGTGTGACGTGAACGGTAGGCCAGTCAGACGGATGGATATGATGCACGATGGTGTTGAAGTTGATTATCTAACAAATAATCGAAACGCGTCCACCAGTAGTGTGGTATCTGTGTTCTGATTAGTCTAAATTAATCTGGCAATTTCTTTCCAGAGAACAAACGGCGTGATGTGAACTTTAGGCCACTCAGACAGACGGATATGATTCACGCTGGTGTTGAAAATGAATATCTAACCAATAATCGAAACGCGTCCACCAGTGGTGTGGTATACGTGTATTGATTTGTCTGAGAAAATCTGGCAATTTCTTTTCTTTAAAACTTATTTTATAATCTTCCCTTTGTGTGTAACATCCGATTTGTCATTTAGTTCGACTAATATAAGGCTAAACGAGCCATTAGGGGTCTTCGTGAACCGTTTGACCGTAACGTCTATATCATCCGCAGTTGCCATCTCCTTTACAGAAGTCCAAAGGGATAATCGTGCAGAAAGTTTGCCGATGTGATGTGAAAGGTAGGCCAGTCAGACGGAAGGATATGATCTACGTCGATGTTGAAAATGATTATCTAACCAATAATCGAAACGCATCCACCAGTGGTATGGTATCTATGTCTTGATTTGTCTGAAAAAATCTGGCAATTTCCTTCCATTGAACAAACGATGTGATGTGAATGGTAGGCCAGTCAGACAGACGGAAATGATCCGCGTTGGTGTTGAAAATGATTATCTAACCAATAATCGAAACGCGTCCACCAGTGGTATGTTATCCGTGTCTTGATTTGCCTGAAAAATCTGGCTTTTTTTTTCTTTAAAACTATATTCATAATCTTCCCTTTGTGTGTAACATCCGATTGGTCATTTAGTTCGACTAATATAAGGCTAAGCGATACCATCCGCAATCCTTTACAGAAGTCTATAAGGGATAATCGTGCAGAATGTGTGCCGAAACTTATCCCAATACGTTTTCGTTCTTTTTAGCCGAAGCACCACATTTGCAGTATTCTCACCAAGGCTAATGCTGGAACAAAAGGTGTTTGGTAAACATGTTGAAAGACTAAAGGTTTGATGTCCAAACGCTTTATTATCGCATCTATACTAACGTCTTAAGTTAGGTTAGGTTAGGTAAGAGTGGCAGACCTTTACAGACTCACTTAGACAATTTTAAGTCCATTGTGATACCACAGTAGCGACAGACCAAGGCTTCTGGCGGGACTCGAGCCCACGACCACTGCACTGGCAATCCAAGCAGGCTACCAACTCGGCTACCGGGGCGCCCCGTCTTAAGTTAGCGATAAAAAATCCAAGGAATTTATTTACTGTATATTCCGTTTTACTTGTTTTTTTCCATACTTTTTCCTCAAGGCTTTAATTGAAGTAATTCCACTTTGCCTCGGCTTCCATTAAACTCAAATGATCCAAATACATTTTAATTGTCAATACAACAATCGTGTTTAAGCCATTTTTCATTAACTACATTAACATCGTGCAAATCATACAAATGTGAATTGGCGTTCCCCAATCCAATGGTCATCAGCCACTTCCCATTGATATGCATGACGGAATATTTGAATAAAAACATTTCAGCTTGTTTTGGGCGATATTTGTGGAACTTTTAAAAGATTTATGATACTTTTATAAAACCAAAAGACCAAAACACCAAAAACTTGAAAAATTTCAAGCAAGACCTGACTTGATGAACAAAAACAGTAGCCAGTACCACCGGCTGGTCAAAGAAGTCAAATTCAAATGCAGGTAACTACTTCCATATGCCGGACATGTTCACTGCCAAAACAGTCAATCTCTAAACAATTCCAGACAATTGGCCATGGTTTACAAAAAAAGAAACCAAAAAATAAAGAATGAGAGAAAATAATTTCTTTTGTCATCGCAAGATGATTTCACTGCACAAAATCGCTTGAAATTCAATTTGACGAATCCTCAGACTATGACGGAGGTTTTCATTTCGCCTTTACCTTAAAGCCAATAGAAGCATATTAGACGTGGCTTGTACCCAACTGATCTCTTGCGGAATGTTTATCTTGATCTCACCGGCACATACATCAAATGACATTGAAATAAAAATTTGTTTAAATCTTGTCAAAACATGATTTAAAACTTTGCAAATTGTGTTCACACCATCACATGGCGATCATCATTGTCGTCATCTTCATAGCCATGGTCGCCAATGCTGCTGTCGTTGTCGTCGTCGTCATTGGCACCAAGCCACCAACGCTGATACAAGGATACCTTAGAAATTGAAAACAAAACACACACAAAATTTCCAAAGAATTATCTCTCTCTGGTAGAAGCATGTTACGTGGAGGGCTTTTGTTCGACACTCTATGTTCGTTGCAAAAAGAAATTGCCAAGCCAAAGATTGACTATCGATGATAAGAAAAGTGGAAGGCATTGATTTGTATGGGCATGATAGATTTTATTTCATACTAGCTTACATTTTTACTTAATATGGAACAAAATTATCCTTTGAATATTTATTTTTGTCAATTAAAGAGCTTTGAGTGAAATACCATGCTAAGAAAATAGTATGTATGTGTTTATAGCTTGAAAAACAGTATAACGATATAAATGCCTTTATCTGAATTCCATATGATCATTATTCGTCTATGAATTCGCTCGGAGGGTTTATGGTCATTTAAGTTTGGATTTTGAAGACTAAATTTAGCTTAAAAGACTTTATCGGAGCCCGATATTCTCATATGGATTTTGGTAGTGGGAAGTGCTCCATGGTGGTGGTTGGTGGGTTAAGGCGGTGGTGTGGACCCCCAGAAACGTGGTCCCGTTTCATACCCACTTAGGGTACTCCCAAATAACTTTCATTTGAGCCCCAAATTGCCAAGATCGGTAGATATGTATGTCCAATTTAGTTATGTTTTGTGGGGTGAGGTTGACCCCGATAAACTTAGCCCTGAAAAAATATTAGCATCGTGCTCTATCTCAAAAACATTTTTTATGCCCCATATTGCCATTGGTTTAAGGGGAGTTTATGGGATGAGGTGTCCCCCTAACACTTGGCCCCAAAATTTTTTATTAAGTTCGTTTTTAAATCTCAAATAACTTTCATTTGAGCCACATATTACTATGGTTGGTAAATTTTTACTAAATAGGGGGTGTTTTGGGGTAAGAGGCGGTGTCCCAAATACATGGTCCCACTTTTGCATATCAGATTCGTATTATACTACCAAATACCTTTATTTGAGTCCCTCTCTCAAATATCATTTATTTTAACCCCATATTGCCATTGGCCATAAAATTGGATATCAAATACGTTTGTTTATCTCACATACCTTTTATCTAAATCCCTTTTTGCAAAAATCAGCAAATATGTCCGATTTGGGGAATGGGCTCTAAAAACAATCAATATCGAGCTCCACTATCTTTAAGACCCAAATTGTCATGATGAGCAAATACGTTCGATTTGCGGTTAGGATGACGGTTAGACAGTTGGTCCCGAAAGTTGATATCACATTCGTAGTCTACTCCCAACAACCTTTCATTTGAGCCCCATATTTCCATAGTCGAGAAATATGACCGTTTTGGGGGCTGTTTTGAGGGATGGGGCGGCCACTCAGTGACTTGGCCCTGAAATATATGACAGATTCTTGTTCTACTCTAAAATATCTATAATTTGAGCCTTATATTGCAATGGGCAGCAAATACGTTCTATTTGGGTGGTTTTATGGGGTTGGAGTGGCCCCATAAACATCTTTTCCCCAATATTGTTATCATCCTTCTAAGAGCTTAAGAAGTCAACACCCAGAATCGGTGGATAACCAATTTATTGACCGATGCGGATCATACTAGACAATGATGTTGAAAGTCAGAGCAGAAGTCCTTGTGCCAAATTGGATGAAAACTGAGGCTTTTAGGGATTCAAGAAGTCAAATCCAGGGATGGGATTTGAATTCTTGTTTATAGAACGATTCGGATCATACTCGGTACTGATATTGGAAGTCAGAAACCAAGTCTTTGTGGCAAATTTCAGCCAAAATTGAGGGCTCTAGCGGCTCAAGAAGTCTAAACTGGGGATTGGATTTTGTGGGGGCTATATCTAAATCTGAACCGATATGGCCGCTTTGCAATTTCCAACGACCTGCATCGATAGGTTAGGTTAGGTTTAAGTGGCAGTCTGCCATCAGAATCACCTAGAAGTTTTCGTCCATTGTGAAACCAAGAGAACGGAAGAAGGAAGATGCCTTCTTGTTGCTACCGTTGAATCATCCAGATCGCTTTAAAAAATCAAATAACTTGTGAATGTTCACATCCACTAAATCATACAGGTTCTCAAAAAAATGAGAACCTAAAGTGGAACTCCTTCTGATTGTAAGTGCGGGACACACACACAGAAGGTGTTCTTTAGCCTCTTCTTCTGCGATGTCCTCACAGCTTCTGCAAAAGTCGTTGCTGGCAACCTTCAGTCTGTCAGCATGTTTTCCGATTAGGCAGTGACCTGTCATGACGGACATAAAGACAGAGACGTCTGTTCTTGCCAATGACAGCAAAGCGGTAGACCTCTTCAATTTTAAATTGGGCCACATAGTTTTGGAATGCTCACAGCCCCCTCTTTGTGACCATCTAACATTCGTTGTCCTTAGCGCCTGGTCCTGAAAACTTTGCTTACATATCGCTAGAGCCATACCTACAGATTACAGTTTCCCTGAAATGTGTAGGCAAGTTCCTAGTCTAGCAAGCTCGTCCGCTTTACAACTCCCTGGGATATCTTTGTGGCCCGGCAACATTTACTTCAGTGCATCAGATGGGGTCGTCCTCAGTGCGGCTGTGATGCACAAACACGCCATCCTTTTGATCCGGTTGAGTATTGAACAGTAGGTCGACTTTTGAAGCGCCGTCCACCAGACCACAACACCATATAGCAGTATATTCCCAATGCATGACGCGCGGTCTTAACCCCCAACTTTTGCCAATGGCTCTCTTGCAGATGTGTAGAGCAAGAGTTGCCTTTCTTCCCCTTTCCAAAATGTTGAATTTGTAGTTCAATTTCTTGTTCAGCAAAACATCCAGGTATTTTAATGGATATATTCTAAAGTAGAGGAGACAGTTTACCTCCTTGAAGAGTTCCTCTGCTGGCCCATCTTTTTAGATCCACAGATCCCAAGCGTGCCGTAATGCATTTTTTGGTAAGTAAGTTATTAATTAACTTTCTTACGGTAGAGTTGATGCCTAGAACCTCCAACTTCTTCATGATTGACGTCGGTTTTACATTTTTGAAAGCTCCTTCACTGTCGAGAAATGCTATCATTGTACATTCCTTGACAACGAGAGAACACTCTGTGTAGCCGACTAGGTCGTGTAGGGCTGTATCAACGGACTTGCCTTTACTATATGCATGCTGCTGCCGAGGCAGGCGATCTCCAAGGATCTTTGCCCTAAGATATGTTTCTATCAACCTCTCCAGAGTATTTAGCATAAAGGCATAAAGACAGACTAATTGGACGAAAATCTTTCTTCGTGTGGTAAGGTTTTCCTGCTTTCGGAATGAAAATAACCTTCGTATCCCTCCATTCCACAGGTATATATGACATGCTGATACAAGCAGAGTATATCTCCCTAAGCCAGGGAACCAGTCTATCAGACACGGCTTGTAATTCAATCGGTGATACATCATCAGGGTCTGGCGAATTACAGGAGTGGAAACTTCTTATCGCCCAAAGGATTTTCGGCTCAAAAACAATTTTCCTAATGGCCTCCGACGAATGCATATCACTGACAACCCCTTCTGGCGCCACGTTGTCCGTTGGAGAATTTCCTAGCAAATGTGTATCAACGAGTAGTTCTGGTGTTTCCTCACTAGACATTGTCCATACATTCTCTGACTTCTGAATGTACCCCACCGTAATAGGTCACGGAGCTACAGAATTTCACCTAGGATTTGTACTGAACCTTTCTCAGCTCACCCTTATATTTTCGAAGCTCAGCCTTACACTATTGTATTTTATTATCAAAATGCATGCTCTGTTAAGAAAGTTCAAGATTCAAAATTGTGTTCAGCGACGAAGCTCATTTTTGGCTCAATGGGTACTTAAATAAGCAGAGTGGTCGATTTTGGAGTGAGGATCAGCCAGAAGCATTGCATGAGCTACCAATGTCTGGATGCATTGGATGCAAGTAAAAAGGCGTTAAGTTCGGCCGGGCCGAACTTTGGATACCCACCACCTCGGGTATATATGTAAACCACCTTTCGTCAAAATCCGGTGAAAAATGCATACCTTTTGCCCCATAGTAGCTATATCAAAAAATGTTCCGATTTGGTCCAAATACTAATAAGTACAAGTCAATGTTCAATTGTGTATAACAAAATATTGATCGTTTTAGTAGCTATATATAAAAATAAACCGAGCGCCTTTTATGGCCCAAAAGCTTAAATCGAGAGATCGGTCTATATGGCAGCTATATCCAAATCTGGACTGATCTGGGCCAAATTGCAATGGGATGTTGAAGGGACTAATACAACTCACTGTCCCAAATTTTGGCAAAATCGGAAAATAAAAGCGCCTTTTATGTGCCCAATGCGTTAAACCGAGATATCGGTCTATATCCAAATCTGGACCGATCTGGACCAAATTGAAGAAAGATGTCGAAGGGCCTAACACAACTTACAGTCCTATGATTCAGCAAAATCAGATAATAAATGTGGCTTTTATGGGCCTAAGACCCTAAATCGGCGGATCGGTCTATATGGCAGCTAGAAGAAGAAAGATTTCGAGTGACTTAACAATACTCACTGCCACAAATTTCAGCAATATCGGATAATAAATGTGGTTTTAATGGGCCTAAGACCCTAAATCGGCGGATCGGGTTATATGGGGGTTATATCAAGATATATTCCGATATAGCCCATCTTCGAACTTAACATGCTTATGAACATAAAATGAATCTGTGCAAAGTTTCAGCTCAATATCTCTATTTTTCTAAAAACTGAAGCGTGGTTTCAACAAACAGACGGACATGGCTAGATCGTCTTAGATATTTTTGCTGATCAAGAATATACAATATATACTTTTTAGGGTCGGAAATGGATATTTCGATGTCTTGCAAACGGAATGACAAAATGAATATATCCCCATCCTTCGGTGGTGTGTATAAAAAGTCACAGTTTGGTGCGGTTTATGGGCTGGTGACATCATTGGACCGTACTTCTTCAAAGATGATACGAATCGTAATTTTACTGTGAATAGTGGGCACTACCGTGAGATGATATCCAACTTTTTTTTGCCCAAAATGCAAGAGCATGACATGGGGTTTTATTCGTGAGATACCGGCCGAAATGTTGGAAAGAGTATGCCAAAATTGGACCATATGAGGCCCAAATACGGTCAACATTTGCAAGAAATAATCTTTAGAAATTTTAAATTTTGTGGACCGTACTATCGATTCGAATAAAGATTTCATGCATTTTTCTGAATTTTGTGTTTTTTTAACTTTCCTATAGCTCTTAAAAAATTACTATTTATATATACTTTATAGGGTCCCAGGTCAATATTTCGAAGTATTGAAAACTGAATGATTAGATTAGATGGAGGTATACGCCATGTTATGGCGGTGGGCAAAAGAACCGCTGAACCAATTTTTTGAAATTTTCACAGAATGAGTGGTCTGGATGGAACTATTGGCTCTGTAATTTTGTAATATCGCAAGGGAGGCACTCCCCCTTACCCCAGTGGATCGATTGGGACAATATGGGACTCAAATGGAAGGTATTCGGAAGTAAATCACTATTTCGATACTAAAAATTGGATCCACGTACATACGGGGTCGCCCCGACCCCAAAAGCAACACAAAGCGCCACCCAAAATCAAAATTGGACCGATTTGTCCCGATCAGCCCACTTTTAAGACGATAAAATGAAAAATATTTAAAAGTAGAGTACGAATTTGGCATTAAAAATTGGGTCCATGTACCTAGGGGACTGTCCCGACCCTAAAAACCGATCAAATAGCCTTGTTGGACGATCATTATAATATAATTTGTTGATATCAGAAGGGTGCGGAACATTTCCTTTACCCCAAAAACAGTACTCAAAAATAAAGTGGACCGATAGAGACATTATGGGACTCAAATGAATGGTATTCGAAGTACCTAATTCGGGAGTAGTTTACGAATCTTCTTATATATAAAATTCAATTTGTGTTTGTTTGTTTGTTCCGTATAGACTCAAAAACGGCTGAACCGATTACCTTGAAATTTTCACAGATTGTGTAGGTTGGTCTGGAAGAAAACATAGGCTATATAATTTTTTGATATCGGTAGGGGGCGGACCCTCCCTTTTACCCCAAAAGCACTACCAAAAAATAAAAGTGGACCGATCGGGACAACATGGGATTCAAAGGAAAGGTATTCAAGAGTAGAGTAAAAATTTCATAATAAAAGTTGGGTCCAAGTACTTGAGGAGGCCCCAAAACCCCTTAAAATAGGTTTATTTGACGATCATGACAAATTGGGACTCAAATGAAAAGTATTTAGGAGGGAGGAATAGGCTTTATAATTTATTGATAGCGGAAGGGGGCGGACCCTCCACCGTTACCCCAAAATCAAAAGTGGGCCGTTAAGGTCAATATGGGTATCAAATGAAAAGTATGCGAGAGTATGTAACGAATCTGGCATACAAATTCATGTTGAATTTTTAGGGGGTGACCCCACCCCCACAAAAACGCCCAAAATGGGCACATTAGCCAATCACGGATATATGGGACTCGGTTTGTTTGTTCCGTATAGACTGAAAAACGGCAGAACCGATTTTCTTGAAATTTTCTCATATTGTGTAGGTTGCTCGAAGGAAACATAGGCTATATAATTTTCGGTATAGAAGAGGGACGGACCCTCCCCTTTATGCCAAAAGCATAACCCAAAAGTGGACCGACCGGGACAATATAGTCATCAAATGAAAGGTATTGGAGAGTAGAATACGAATTGGTGTTAAAATTTGAGTCTAAGTACCCATCGGGCCACCCCAACCCCAAAACTACCCCTAACAGACATATTGGACATTCATTGCAATATGGGGCTCCAATGAAAGGTATTCTGGAGTAGATTTTGAATCTGGTTTGTATACCAGATTCCATACCATACCATATCGAAGTATAGGGGGTCACGCCACCTCTCAATAAAGCCGTTATGACTATATGATACTTGGCTTAACCGATTTTCTTAAAATAGATTCATAGATTGTGTACGTTTGCCTGAAAGGAAACATAAGCTATATAATTTTTAGATATCGGGTGGAGGCCGACCCTCCCCCTTACCCCAATACGCCACCCATATCCGAAGGTGGTCCGATGGCCACAATAAGGGTATCAAATAAAAGGTATTAGAGACCAGAAAACTAATATGGTATTAAAATTTGGGACCAAGTAAAAACAAATATGGCATAAAACATTAGGTCCCGGTAATGGGAGGTCGCCCACCCCAAAATACCCTCAAATGGGCATATTAGCCGACCATGGCTATATGGGACTCAAATGAAAGGTATTAGGGAGTAGGTTACGAATATGACATTAAAATTTGCGTTGAAGTCTAGGTGGCACTTTTCCTCCTAAAGATACGTCAAATGGGTTATTTGACTTATTATGACAAATGAAAGGTATTTGAGAGTAGAGTTCAATCGAATTTTAGAGCCAAGTGTTTTGGGGTACGCCCTAAAGCACCCCCTAAACTGGACTTTATTTCTGTTGGGAATAATGAACGAATTTGATATCTACTTTCAGTGCAAAGTGCCGGTGGCCGCCCCAGCCCCAAAACAGCCTCCAAACGGTTCATATTTACCGGCCATGGCAATATGGGGCTCAAATTAAAAGGATTTGGAAGTGAAGCACGAATTTGATATCCATATTTGAGTCGAAATGTCTGAGGTGCCATCCCTCCCCTAATGAGAACATTACCATAAGGGAGAACATTACCACCAGGATTCGAGAAGGGGCAAATTCTCACACATCAATGAGTGATTTCCGTTTCAAGTTTAAACTCAATGATAAGGGACCTTTTTTATAGCCGAGTTCGGACGGCGTACCGCAGTGTGAAACTTCTTTGGGGGAAATTTTTTAAATGATCATGCATGGCATTGTACCTCGCAAATGTCGCCAACATTAAGAGGGGATAAACACCGCTTTGTCCGATATTCTCGCCAGAATTTGAACGCGTTCAGCGTCATAGGCTACAATGGCATGAATTCGATATCCCCCCTAAAAAGATATTAGAGAGTTAAAGAAGGCGCAACGGAGCGGGCCCGGTTCGGCTAGTATGTTAATAAAATTGAGGTTCAAGTGATAGGCGGCCGCCCTATCCTCCAAAACCCCTCCCCAAATGAAAGTATTTGTCAATCTTGGCTATATGGGGTACTAATATAGAGTATTTGGGAGTATATAAACAAATTGTACTGAGGAGATACGTATGGTAGTTAGTAAGAAACATATTTTTCGCCTTGTTATAATGAATGGGCAGCGGAGCCGGCCGGGTTCAGCTAAAATTGCAAATTTTTGCAAATGCAATGCAAATGATGTCGTCGAAATGAATATTTCGCTCTCTCTCTCTTTATTTTATCGTTTGTGTAACTCCTTTTCGAAATTTGATCTTCTCTGCTCTCTATCAATCATGCCAATGCACCTTTCCCTTTTATCTACCAACTATTGATATTCACAAAGTACTCGCACGTTTTGTAGTTGTTTTTTTTTTATTTTGCTTCCTCGTACGAGTAAGACAAGGAGTTAACACCACCCCAAACATTGATTTAAAACCAAAAACCAGTCGATAACCATCGATAGAGACAAAGCGTTGCCATAAATAACAATGTAAGCCATGATGTATCATATGTATTGTAGAAAATGTTTAATAGGAAATGATGAAATTTCACATACGTTTAATAGACTAGTACATGAACTTCCCAGCATTGTACGTTGGATTTTTATGTGGTCGATACTTAGGCTCCAAAAAACAAAACAAAAAAAAATGTGGGGAGGTTAAAAAAAAAACTTCTTATAGTCGTCCTATGTGATATAGAAATAAAAATCCATTTTTATAGAAAGTTTTTGAAAAAAATGTTTTATAGACCAATTTCTAATTTTGATTTCAAATGCAGTTCATATTTGTGTATTAATATCGTGTATTGCCAAATATGATCGATTTTTCTTTAATCAGCCAACCACTCCCGAACCAATTCTGCTACACGTTCCTTTGATTGGCGCATTTCGAAGCTATCCATTGAACTAATTGAACCAAAGTCTGCACAATGAGAAGCATTGGGCAACATAGTGGCACCCTCCAATTGTCCATGACCCATAGGACTCCAAGGATCCAAATCGCCATGGGTTATATAGACATTTTCCACCTGGGGATTCATACCACCAAAGAAGTCATTGGTGTCTTCAATCAATTCTTGAATAAATGAATTGGAATATTTGGGACCATAGGCATCACGGCACAAGGTGGTGGAGAGGTCCAACGGAAAACTACTGCCAAAGGGTTGGTTGCGAGAAGTCGATGTCTGATACCAACCATATTCATTGCATGTCTGATAATACCAAGGGCGACCTAAGAATATTCATAAATAATATCACAAAATTTGATTTTCAACTTTTCAAAATCGTTTTACCCCATTCACTGGCGTAGGTGGTATCTGCATAAAATTCCAATGTATCCTTATAGGTGGAATCTACACATCCACTTGAGATTTCAAAGATCATTAGCCAAAAGTTAGTCAAGGCACTGAGATCATCCTCAAAACTCATCAAATGATCACAGTATTCTTTAATATCATTATCTCTGCAGAAAGAAAAGGGTTAGTGGAGGATTTGTTTTTTCCTTGCTACTTCTTTACTCACTTTTGATATTGAGCTATTCCCCCAAAAGCGTATCCAAATGTACTAAACAAGGTCCATAAATCCAAGTCATTGCGGGTATCGAAGTTATTGCACAACTTCAACATGGCCTTGACTTCGGCGGATTGTTTGCCCTTAATCATTTGTTCCAGTTGGGCAATGCCGTTTTCAATGCGCTGGTAGCAATGTTCACCACCTAGAAGACGCCAAGATTTGCCTGTCACCTCCATGTATTCGGGGAAGTTCAGTTTGGCCAATAAGGGGGCCGATGAAGCCCAACCACCATTCAAGAGATGGGGATAGAGCTTCTTAAACCATACCACCATGGTGGCTGAATAAGAACCACCAGCCATAATAACCTTGGAGTTGGCCAGATCAGCTACAGTTTCTCTTTGGTATTCGACGAAATGGGCCAAGTCGGCCAAGGATTGCTTGACATTCAAATATTTAAGATTTTCCACCAAAAGATCTCTGTAAGACATAACATGGGTTATAAAGGCTTTGGAAAGTTCTTTTGAAAAGTAATGACTTACGAAGTGGGTTTGCTTTCGCCATAATAACGGTGTTCAGTATAGAAAAGTATGCCATTGTGCTCCTTGGCCAAATCAACAAAATGCCCATTGCTTATTTTGCTTGGATTAATGTCCCATTCACCACCCACAAAAATGAACATGGGTCCTCCAGGCTTGAAGTGTTCTTCATTCACCATGTAACGCTTTACAAGAATTTCAAAGTCGTTAAAAGGTACATCTAGAATGTCAAATTGCTATTGAATCTCCTACCATTTTCCATGTTCTTGTTTCTGCACCATCGAAATGATCCAATTTTTGAGTTATCCATTCAGTTCTGACCTGGGCTCTTGATGTTACTTCTTGCTTGGGAGGTCCTTGATGTAATTTCATCAAGGATTTCACGAATATGGGTACTTCTTTGGAGTTGCCATCCTCCGTTGTGGAAATTTTAAATGCTGCACTCAATCCAATGACCAAAGCTAGAGCGCCTATGAATGTCCCAGTCAACTTCATTGTGCCAAATCGATAGACTTTTCAGCAGTTCAACGAATTTATAGATTGGACTTGTTGTTAAATATTGGTCAGTTATCTATTGTCGATAAGTATAGGGTATTTTGATTTCGCTAAGTTGTTAATGATTAGAGTACAAAGCTTGATACTTAAGGCATTTAGCGATGGGGAAGTCTCTTTGATGAAATATTGTTTTATAGCGCTGATTTGTTAATGTTTTCACTTTTGGAACTGCATTCTTTTATATACGTCACCATTTTAGGATGGGTGAGATACTACTGGCTTTGTGTTTTAATCAAGAAAAAGAAATTCGTTCATGAAGTGAATGATTACTCTAAAATAAGTAAAACCGTGTTAAGTTCGGCCTTATCTTACGAACCCAATATCAAGGAATCTGCTCAAAATGTTTACATATGACTTTAGCACACATGTGCCGTGTACTTTACGTACTACATTTCTGCCAGTCAGGCGTAAATTAAAACTTCTAAGGACCGTAGAAGCCTATTTGGGAGTTCGGTTGGACTTTCTTGTCACAGTTTTTGGAAATCATTATAGAACACGATGTGCCAAATTTCAATCAAATCGGACAACAAGATGTCAAATTGAAGGACCACTTTGTATGGGAGATATATCCCAATCTGAACCGATATGGATAGACTCCACCATGGATCGCGTTAGTCCAATATGGGTCGCTAGTTGCTCAGGTTTTCTTTAACGAAGTATAATAGAAAGTCAAAAAAACGAGAAGTCCCATAGATTTTTCATATTTTTTGGATAATTGCCTATGGGATTGGTTTATATGGAATCTAAGTCGAGGGATTGGTTTATATGGAATCTAATCGGGTTACAAACCGGTCCATTAATGACATATCAGAAATTGCTGTGTAAAATTTCAGCCAAATCGGAAAATAGTTTCCGCTTCCAAGAACTAGAGGTTGTTGGAAGCCTTAAAAGAATACTAAGTGCAGTTTTGGTTGTTGTTGTTGCAATCACATTTGCATGTGGAGGTGGCGATCCTCGTCATACTCCTGTAGATCAGCAAGCTCAGTCTTCCCCTTTTGTGTGTTCTATTTTGGTCACCTTCAAAGGATTCTTCGCTGGAGCTTCTTCGTTCATTCAGACAACATAGCTGACGCAAACGTTGTATTTTGATTGATAAGGAAGGATTTTTCTCTCAAACACTCCAAGTACTGTCTCATCTGCTTTTGCAAGTATAGTAAGTGTACAATGTGATTTTCGCCTGTCGAGAGGTGGCTTTTGCCACTCGTTTTATTTCAAAACTAGTGGCATTTGTTTCGGTTACGGCGGTCCCGTAACCGTTTTCTTCATCCGATCTTTTGGCCATAATATTGATGTAGTCGTCATAGGCGATAGAAGTGTGCGAGTAGTGTGCCATATCAATTCACATCTGTATATCGTAGAATCCATTCAACAAAATATTAAAGAGATCACTCGATAGGCTGTCTCCCGATCCGAAATTGATTTGGTATTGAGTGGTTTAAATAAGAAAGAACCTCTTTCCTATTTTAACTGAGGAACGTATAGGGCGATCGAAGGCTGCTTTGTAGTCTCCGAGAAGATGGTAGGTGTTGATTTGCCCTTCCCGGGTCTTTACCAGGATTTGGCGCAGTGTGAATATCTGGTTCTGAAGATCGCAGAAATATATGAGCAAAGTGTCAAAAAATATCTTTATTCGTTTAACCAGGTCGAAAGCCGAACCGATAGGTTCCAATTATTTCGTTTATTTTAGACTTTAATCTTTCACACAATTCCCTCGAGAGTTTCTTGCTTGCGATGAGAAGGAGACTTATTTCTCTGTAGTTGGCGCATACCCTCTAACCTCCTTTCTTGTGTACAGGACATAGTATGCTGACACTCCCATCATCCGGTATGCGTTCTACTAGCCAGATTGCGCAAACGATCTGATGCATACGCCTTATCGTCTCCGGTCTTATGTAGTTAAGTTGGCAACCCATCGGCTTCTCCTGCCTTGTTGTTTTTCAGCCGGCTTACTGCTACATGGACATCGTTCTGACTGGGTGGTCCACAGACAACAACATCTGGATTCCCAGGACGCAGAATTCTACTCTTTAAGTTAAATTCAGGATCGGAACACATATACTACATTTCGGATTTCTATATTGAAGCCAAATCCGGAAAGGGAGGCTTCTTTTAATGGCTTTGACGCCCTTTCTGAGCATTTCGAGCATTTTGGAGGATTTTTCGGCCAGTGAAGTTGGTGTTGCTGGGATTTTCAATGTCCATAATTCCTCCTGGCTTTCCCATTCGGGCCAGGTGACTCCGGTGGGCAAATACAAGCTCTTCGCCGCACATAACGAGCGTTCTTGCACCTCCTGATAATTCCGACCACTGCATCGTTTTAGCAAATTTTCCGTATTCTGCTTTTCGTACCGCCGCCTCCCCCGTTCTGAGGCGTTGAATTTTGGTAGAGCTCAACGCTTTTTTTTCAGCACTTCAATTGGAAACTTTGTTTTCTTGACGAGGATATAGGAAAGCTGCAGCTCAAATGACAGTAAGAGTTATTTTATATAGCATGAGGTCATTCATCTAAGACGATATCGGTTAAGACTAATGACAAAAGTTGGTTTAACCAGGCATGCAGGGAGAATTTGCGTTTAGACAAAAACCAACGGCTGCGCAAACAGGCAGGAACTTCGTGTGCTAAGGTACTTAGGAGCGAAAACTTTCTACACGAACACCGTCTTCTTGCCGAAGTTTTTGCTTCTCCAAGGGGAAGCAAGAGCTTCAGGTCATTTGTTACAAGAGTTAAGAGCAACTCGTCGCCTATCCCAACTTTTTTTTAAGATGAACAAATATTCACTGACCCGGTTGGTAAGGCTAACCTACTGTAATTAAGGTGATTATCGTATTTCATATTCAATCATCACAGAATTGTCCACGTATCACTATTTCAGCTCATATACACGGAGATTTAGATATAGCTCCATCTATATAATTCACCCGATTTAAACTTTTTAGAAAGTAGTTACTACATTTTTCAACCAATTTGCACGAAACTTGGTAATGGAATGTTCCATTTGAAAGCCCATGTTAAATTCCATCCAAATCGATCCAGATTTGGGTGAGACAGAGCCCTCCATGGGCATTTCTTCTACCAGCATACATTCGATATTGCATGAAGACTTTGTAAAGGGGTTCTGTAAAAGGGGTTCTCGTTGGTTTCCGCACAATTTGACAATTTTTCGGTTCCTAGAAGGATGGGGGTATACAAATCTAGTCATTCGGTTTGTAACACCTCGAAATATTCGTCTAGTACCCCATAAAGTATATATATTTTTGATCGTCTCGACGTTATGAGTCGATCTAGCTATATCCGTCCCTCTGTCGAAATCACGATAGAGGTCGAACGCGTAAAGCTAGCCGCTTGAAATTTCGCACAGATACTTAATATTGATGTAGGTCATTGGGGATTGCAAGTGGGCCATATCGGTTCAGATGTAGATATAGCTCCCATATAAACCGATCTCCCGATTTGTTTTCTTGATCCCTTGCAAGCCGCAATTTTGTTTCGATTTCTCTGAAATATGGCATGTGGTGTTCCCTTACGACTTCCAACAACTATGCAAAGTACGGTCCGAATCGGTCTACAACCTGATATAGCTCTCATACAAACCGATCTCCCAATTTGACTTCTTGAGTCGTTACAGCTGCAATTTTTGTCCGATTTGGCTGAAATTTTGTATGGGGCGTTCTGTTACGACTTCCAACAAATGTGCCTAGTACGGTTCATATCGGTCTATAACCTGATATAGCTTCCATACGGACTGATCTCCCGATTTGACTTCTTGAGCCCTTGGAAGCCGCAATTTTCGTCCGATTTGGCTTCTTGCGCCGATGGAAGCCGTAGTTTTTGTCCGATTTGGCTGAAAGTTTGCATGTAGCGTTTCGTTATGACTTCCAACAACAGTGTCAAATACGGTCTGAATCGGTCGATAACCGGATATAGCTTCCATACAAACCCATCTCCCAATTTGACTTCTTGAGTCGTTACAGCTGCAATTTTTGTCCGATTCTGTTACGACTTCCAACAAATGTGCCTAGTACAGTTCATATCGGTCTATAACCTGATATAGCTTCCATACGGACTGATCTCCCGATTTGACTTCTTGAGCCCTTGGAAGCCGCAATTTTCGTCCGATTTGGCTTCTTGAGCCGATGGAAGCCGTAGTTTTTGTCCGATTTGGCTGAAAGTTTGCATGTAGCGTTTCGTTATGACCTCCAACAACAGTGTCAAATACGGTCTGAATCGGTCTATAACCGGATATAGCTCCCATACAAACCGATCTCCCGATTTGACTTCATGAGCCATTACAAACTGCAATTTTTGTCCGATTTAGCTGAAATTTTGAATGTAGTGTTCTATAATGACTTACAAGAATTGTGCCTAGTTTGATTCGAATTGGTCTATAATCTGATATAGCTCCCATACAGACCGATCTCCCGATTTGACTTCTTGAGCCCTTGGAAGCCGCAGTTTTCGTCCGATTTGGCTGAAATTTTGCATGTGGTGTTCCGTAATGACTTCCAACAACTGTGCCAAGTACGGTCCAAATCGATCTATAACTTGTGTAGCCTCCATATAAACCCCTCTCTCGGTTATCCTTGTTCGGTTCCTAGAAGCTTTAATTTTTGCTGGTTTGACAGAATTTAGATTTAGATTTTTTTACGAACCGCATTTGCTGCATATTTTTTCGATTTATTTTAATCGGCCAACCACTCCCGAACTAATTCTCCCAAATGTTCTTTTGATTGGCGCATTTCGAGGCTATCCACTGAACTAATTGAACCAAAGTCTGCACAATGAGAAGCATTGGGCAACATAGTTGCACCCTCCAATTGGCCATGACCCATAGGACTCCAAGGATCCAAATCGCCATGGGTTATATAGACATTTTCCACTTGGGGACTTATACCACCAAAGAAGTCATTGGTGTCCTCAATCAATTCTTGAATAAATGAATTGGAATATTTGGGACCATAGGCATCACGGCACAAGGTGGTGGAGAGGTCCAACGGAAAGCTACTGCCAAAGGGTTGGTTGCGAGAAGTCGATGTCTGATACCAACCATATTCATTGCAGGTCTGATAAAACCAAGGACAGCCTAAGAAAATCAAAAATAATGTCACAAAATTTGATTTGGTTCTATTTAAGATCTATTTTACCCCATCCACTGGCGTAGGTGGCATCTGCATAAAATTCCAATGTATCCTTGTAGGTGGAATCAACGCAACCACTTGAGATTTGGAAAATCATTAGCCAAAAGCTAGTCAAGGCACTGAGATCATCTTCAAAACTCATCAAATAGTCACAGTATACTTCAAGGTCATTATCTCTGCCGAAAAAAAGCCTTCAGAGTTATTTTTTCTTTCGTTTTAATTCTTAACTCACCTTTGGTATTGAGCTATTCCCCCAAAAGTGTATCCATATGTACTGAACAGGGTCCATAAATCCAAGTGATTGCGAGTATCAACGTTATTGCACAATTTCAACATGGCCTTGACTTCGGCGGATTGTTTGCCCTTCATCATTTGTTCTAGTTGGCCAATGCCATTTTGAATGCGCTGGTAACATTGTTCGCCACCTAGAAGACGCCAAGATTTGCCCGCCACCTCCATGTATTCGTGGAAATTCAATTTGGCCAATAAGGGGGCCGATGAAGCCCAACCACCATTCAAGAGATGAGGATAGAGCTTTTTAAACCATACCACCATGGTGGCTGAATAAGAACCACCAGCCATTATAACCTTTGAGTTGGCCAGATCAGCTACATTTTCTCTTTGGTATTCAACAAAATGGGCCAAGTCGGCTAGGGCTTGCTTGACATTCAAATATTTAAGATTTTCTACCAAAAGATATCTGTAATCCATAGAATTGGGCTTTTTAAGATTTTGAGAAGTTCTTTTGAAAATCTCTTGACTTACGAAGTGGGTTTACTTTCGCCATAATAACGATGTTCGGTATAGTAGAGTATGCCATTGTGCTCCTTGGCCAAATCAACAAAATGTCCTTCGCTTATGCCACTGGGTTCGATGTCCCATTCACCGCCAACAAAAATGAACATGGGACCCCCTGGTTTGAAGTGTTCATCATTGACCATGTAACGCTACACAAGAATTTCAAAGTCGTTAAAAGGTTCATCTAGAATGTCAAATTGCTATTGAATCTCCTACCATTTCCCATGTTCTGGTTTCTGCACCGTCGAAATGATCCAATTTTTGAGTAATCCATTCAGTTCTGATCTGGACCCTTGTAGTTACATGTTGCTTTGGAGGACCTTGATGTAATTTCTTCAAGGATTTCACGAATACGGGTACATCATTCGATTTACCATCCTCCGTTTTTGGGATCTTAAAAGCTCTACTCAATCCAATGGTAAATGCTAGAATGACTACTAACGCCCCGGTCAACTTCATTTTGCAAAATCCATGGATATGTTAACAATCCAATGAATTTAAAGGTTGGACTAATTGTAAAATGTTGGTCAGTTATCTATGTATTGTCGATAAGTATAGCGATTTGATTAGATTACTAAGTTTGGCGCTTAAAGGGCATTTTACGACAAGGAAATCTCTTTGGTAAAGTTTTTTTTATTGTGTTTATTTATATTTTCCAACTGCATACTTTTTTATGCGTCATCATATTAGAATGGGTAAGATTTTATCAAACCACATCTAAAATAAATTTTTTAATTCACCGTACAGTGATCCAGCATCGAAAACCTTTGCCCGAACCGAGCCCGCTACACTACGCCTTATTTCACGCTCTAAAATCTTTTATTTAAGCCCCATATTCCCATGATAAATGCACTGTTTGCGGATCTTTGGGGGTTGGTGCACCCCCCAGACATATCTCCCCAAACATGGATGTCCGGTTTGGGTGTTGCTTTGGGTTTGGGGTGGCCACACAGATACTTTCAGATTCGTAGTATACTCCAAAATACATTCTATTTGAGCCCCATATTGTTGAGGTTTGTAAAAAAGTTCACTCTACCATCGTTTTATTTAACAGATTTCCTTTATACAACTGAAATGAAACTGCTTTTGACTGCCAGTGCGGGACACACGCACAGAAGGTGTTCTATAGTCTCTTCTTTTCCGATGTCCCCACAACTTCTGCAAAAGTCGTTACTGGCAACCTTCAGTCTGTCAGCATGTTTTCCGGTAAGAAAGTGATCTGTCATGACAGACATAATGACTGAGACGTCTGTTCTAGCCAGTGACAGCGAAGCGGTAGACCTCTTCAAGTTAAGCCACATAGGTTTGGAATGCTCAATGCTCACAGCCACTTCTTTGTGACCATCTATCACTTGTTGTCCTTCGGGCCTGGTCCTGAAAACTTAGCTTACATGTCACTAGAGTCATATCCACAGATTTCAGTTTCCCTGGAAGGTCTAAGGTAGTTCCTAACCTCGCAAGCTAGTCCGCTTTACAATTCCCTGGGATATCTCTGTGGCCCGGCATACAAAACAGGTAAATATTGAACTATTCAGCCATCTCTTTAAGAGGGCTGTGACAGTCAAGGACAGTTTTTGTGTACGGAAATACGTTCTCCAGGGATTCAATGGCTGCCTGGCTGTCTCAGAAGATATTTATGCCAGCTGTCGTTATGACATTTTATCTTAGCCATTCCACAACTTCTTTAATTGCAAGGATATCCGATTAATACACATGCAGTGGTCGGGTAACCTTCTCGATATGACCAGCTCTAGTTTTTCAGAGTACACCCCAAAGTCCACCTGGTCGTCCAGTTTGGAACCATCTGTGTAGAAGTCGTAGTTCCAATCGGTTCTATCAGGAATAGTGGTCATGTATATATTTTTTATCAAAAACCGGCTCAGGCAGAGTGTAATCCACACTGCCTGGAACATCGGATAACACAGCGTCTGTAGCCGCCCCATGACCAAAGAGAAAACTCCCTTAGCCTCACAGCAGTGATCGCAGCAATTTGTCTAGCCACAATGTCCAGAGGCATTAGATGTAGCATTAAATTCAGTGCATCAGATGGTGTCGTCCTCAGTGCGGCTGTGGTGCACAAACAAGCCATCCTTTGGATCCGGTTGAGTATTGAACAGTAGGTGGACTTTTGAAGTGCCGTCCACTAGACCAAAACACCATATAACACTATATTCCGAATGCATGACGCGCTTTCTTAACCCCCAACTTTTGCCAATGGCTCTATTGCAGGTGTATAGGGCAAGAGTTGCATTTCTTGCCCTTCCCAAAAAGTTTGATTTGTAGTTTAATTTCCTGTACAGCAAAACAACCATGTATTTTGCGCTTTCTATAAATGGCAACTCGTTATCCTGCTGAAAATAACTACTTCCGACTTGCAAATCTGTACTTTATACCTAAACAACTTTCGGTAGCCCACTTTGCTGTTGCACGTAGAGCTTCCTGAAGTATATCTCTTAGAGTGCTGGTACCTTTCCCCTAACCGCAAGAATGGCTCAATTCCAAAGCAGAGGAGACAGTACACCTCCTTGAGGAGTTCCTCTGCTGACCCTTCTTTTTAGATCCACAGATCCCAAGCCTGCCGTAAAGCATCTTTTGGTAAGTAAGTTATTAATTAACTTTCTTACGGTAGAGTTGATGTCTAGAAACTCCAACTCCTTCATGATTGACGTCGGTTTTAGGGTTTTTGAAATCACCTTCAATGTCAAAATATGCTACCATTGTATATTCCTTGACAGTGAGAGAACCCTCTATGTGGCCGACTAGATCGTAAAGGGCTGTTTCAGCGGACTTGCCTTTACTATTGGGTTGCCCAAAAAGTAATTGCGGATTTTTCATATAGTCGGCGTTGACAAATTTTTTTACAGCTTGTGACTCTGTAATTGCATTCTTTCTTCTGTCAGTTATCAGCTGTTACTTTTAGCTTGCTTTAGAAAAAAAGTGTAAAAAAGTATATTTGATAAAAGTTCATTCTAAGTTTTATTAAAAATGCATTTACTTTCTTTTAAAACATCCGCAATTACTTTTTGGGCAACCTAATATATCCATACTGCTGTCGAGACAGTCCATCTCCAGGGATCTTTGCCCTAAGATATGTTTCTATCAACCTCTCAAGAGTCTTCAGCATAATGGAAGACAGACTAAAAGGACGAAAATCTTTCGCCTTCGTGTGGTAAGGTTTTCCTGTTTTCGGAACGAAAATGGCCTTCGTGTCCCTCCATCCTACAGGTATATATGATAATCCGATACAAACAGAGTATATCTCCTCAAGTCAGGGAACCAGTTTATTAGACACAGTTTGTAATTCAACTGGTGATACATCATCAGGGTCTGGCAACTTGAAGGAGTCAAAACTTCCTATCGCCCAAAGGATTTTCGGCTCAGACATAATTTCTCTAATAACCTCCGATGAATGCATACCAGTGACAACCTCTTCTGGCGCCACGTTGTCCATTGGAGATTTTCCCGGGAAATGTGTATCAACGAGTAGTTCTAGTGTTTCCTCATTAGATATTGTCCATACAAAAATACAGGCTCTGTGTCTCCCATTTCCCGTACCCTTGAGTAGTTTAAATCCAGGAATTCTTAGTCCACGAACCATTCCTCCACACTTCCATAGTTCATGAATAAGAACCACCTCAAATCCTCTAGCCATCAGAACTACCGTTAGTGCCGCCGAAGGAGTCTTACAATGGTGAAGATTTATCTGTAGAAATCGGACAATAGTCAGGATTCAGAAACTGTTGTGTTAGCCTCGTCTTCTGATTCCGTCATGAGTTCATACTCACAAGATTCGTTAGATCTTGTCATGATGAGCTTCCGTACGCATCCAGGGGCAGATGAGAAAGCAGTTAAACCACTCTTCCTTAGGACATTGGACACTTGCGGTACGGACGATTCCTCCTTAGATGCTTCACTGCAGCTGTCGAAGTAATTTTTGAGTTCCGTCCTTCCCCGCTGGGAGGCACACACCTTGAACCGGAATCTCACTGGATGACCCACCCAAGTAGGCTTTGTAAGGTCCCGTCTTGACGTCTTCCCTTCCTCTCTCGATTGTGGCTGGGGAATTTTCAGTCTCCTGCAATCTGTCAGATTTTAGCGATGTGGTCGATAGTTCTTCAGGCAAATGTTAAGCAACAACTGCTGAGTCATCTCCTGATTCTCCAACCCCACCGTTTCTATAGATCTTCATTCAATTTGTTGAATGCGTAGGATGCATCCCCTTCAGACTTGTTGAGGTCTGCTAGACAGCCGGAGTTTAGTACGAATACTGCATGTCTTCGGTCACCATCAGCCTCATCCAATCTACCAATCTTCCAGTCGTTGGTTGAAAGATTGGGATTACATTCCCTTAATCGTCCATGTCTTGACTCAGAATCTGAGGCAATCCTTGGTTTCCAAGCATGCACCATTGGTCGAAAAGGAATATCTTGCTTCACGACTAAATCTGGTGCTGCGCCTCGCCCAGTTTAGGTTGTCATAGTGTATGGATCGTCTAAGAATGTATTCAGGATCTGAGGGAGTTCTTGGTATCCAAGCATGTACCATTGGTCGAGAAGGAATATCTTCCTTCTTGACTAAATCTAGTGCTGCACCTCGCCCAGTTTAGGTTGTCATAGTGCACCTAAATTTCAAAATTTAGAGCTCTAGCTCATTTTACGTAGAAAGTACCAAATAGTGCCACGTACTCTTTCTCCCTCTTCCGGTAAGACTTCGCATAGGATGGGGGTATACTAATCTAGTCATTCCGTTTGTAACACCTCGAAATATTCGTCTAAGACCCCATAAAGTATATAAATTCTTGATCGTCTCAACGTTCTGAGTCGATCTAGCCATGTCCTTCCGTCCGTCCGTCCGTCTGTCGAAATCACGATAGCGGTTGAACGCGTAAAGCTAGCCGTTTGAAATTGTGCACAGATACTTAATATTGATGTAGGTCATTGGGGATTGCAAATGGGCCATATCGGTTCAGATTTATGATCTGTTATGACTTCCAGCAACTCTGCCAAGTATGGTACAAATCGGTGTATAACCTGATATAGCTCCCATATAAACCGATCTCCCGATTTGACTTCTTGAGCCCTTACAAACCGCAATTTTTGTCCGATTTCTCTGAAATTTAGCATGTGGTGTTTCTTTACGACTTCCAACAACTATGCCAAGTACGGTCCAAATCGGTGTAAAACCTGATATAGCTCCAATATAAACCGATCTCCCGACTTGACTTCTTGAGCCCCTGGAAGTCTCAATTTTTGACCGATTTGGCTGAAATTTTGCATGGGGTGTTCTGTTACGACTTCCAGCAAATGTGCCTAGTACGGTACAAATCGGTGTATATCCTGATATAGCTCCCATATAAACCGATTTCCCGATTTGACGTCTTGAATCGTTACAAGCCTCAATTTTTTCCGATTTGGCTGAAATTTTGCATGGGACGTTTTGTTACGACTTCCAACAGATGTGTCAAGTACGGTCCGAATCGGTCTATAACCTGATATAGCTCCTATATAAACCGATATCGCGATTTGACTTCTTGAGCCTCGGAAGCCGCAATTTTCGTTCGATTTCGCTGACATTTTGCATGTGGTGTTCTGTTACGACTTTCAACAACTTTGCCAAGTACGGTCCGAATCGGTCTATAATCTGATATAGCTCCCATATAAACCGATCTCCCCATTTGACTTCTTGAGTCGTTACAAGCCGCAATTTTTGTCCGATTTGGCTGAAATTTTGCATGCGGTGTTCCCTTAAGACTTATTGATAAAAGTTCATTCTAAGTTTTATTAAAAATGCATTTACTTTCTTTTAAAACATCCGCAATTACTTTTTGGGCAACCTAATATATCCATATCGGTCTATAATCTGATATAGCTCCCATATAAACCGATCTCCCCATTTGACTTCTTGAGTCGTTACAAGCCGCAATTTTTGTCCGATTTGGCTGAAATTTTGCATGCGGTGTTCCCTTAAGACTTTCAACAACTGTGTCAATTACGGTCCAAATCGGTCTATAATCTGATATAGCTCCCGTATAAACCGATCTCCCGATTTGACTTCTTGAGCCCTTGGAAGCCGCAATTTTTGTCCGATTTGGCTGAAATTTTGCATGGGTGTTCCCTTATGACTTCTAACAACTGCCAAGTACGGTCCAAATCGGTCTATAACTTGTGTAGCTTCCATATAAACCGTTCTCTCGGTTATCCTTGTTCGGTTTCTAGAAGCTTTAATTTTTGCTGGTTTGACCACGTTTGGTATGTATTGTAGAATAAAATTGTGCTCTACAACTCAATTTATTTTGTAGAAATTTTTAGCAGAATCCATGGTGGTGGGTTCCCAAGATTTTGCCGTCCGAATTTACCACGCTTTTACTTGTTTTAATATTTTATTTTTATTTTTTTGGATTTTTCGTCTTATTCTAAATTTTATTGGTACCTATTTTTGGAACAGTTTATGTTTGCAATTTATTTTACCATTTTTTACGAATCGCATTTGTGTCTATACATTATTCTTTTCGATTTTTTTTAATCAGCTAACCACTCCCGAACCAATTCTCCCAAACGTTCTTTTGATTGGCGCATTTCAGGGCTATCCATTGGACTAATTGAACCAAAGTCTGCACAATGAGAAGCATTGGGCAACATAGTTGCACCCTCTAGTTGGCCATGACCCATAGGACTCCAAGGATCCAAATCGCCATGGGTTATATAGACATTTTCCACTTGGGGATTCATGCCACCAAAGAAGTCATTGGTGTCCTCAATCAATTCTTGAATAAATGAATTGGAGTATTTGGGACCATAGGCATCACGACACAAGGTGGTGGAGAGGTCCAGGGGAAAGCTGCTGCCAAAGGGTTGGTTGCGAGATGCCGAAGTCTGATACCAACCATATTCATTGCAGGTCTGATAATACCAAGGACGAGCTAAGAAAAATTAGAAAACAATGTCTTAGACATATGGTTATTTTTCTTTTAAAGATGTATTTTACCCCATTCACTGGCGTAGGTGGTATCTGCATAAAATGCCAATGTAGTCTTGTAGGTGGAATCAACACAGCCACTTGAGATTTGGAACATCATTAGCCAAAGGCTAGTCATAGCACTGAGATCATCTTCAAAACTCATCAAATAGTCACAATATACTTCAAGGTCATTATCTCTGCCGAATGAAAAAGGTCCTTAGATATTATTTTTTCATTTTAACTCGTTACTCACCTTTGGTATTGAGCTGTTCCCCCTAAGACATAACCATATGTACTGAACAAGGTCCATAAATCCAAATCATTGCGGGTATCAAAGTTATTGCATAATTTCAACATGGCCTTGACTTCGGCGGATTGTTTGCCCTTTATCATTTGTTCCAGTTGGACAATGCCATTTTGAATGCGCTGGTAGCAATGTTCGCCACCTAGAAGACGCCAAGATTTGCCCGCCACCTCCATGTATTCGTGGAAATTCAATTTGGCCAATAAGGGGGCCGATGAAGCCCAACCACCATTCAAGAGATGAGGATAGAGCTTCTTAAACCATACCACCATGGTGGCTGAATAAGAACCACCTGCCATTATAACCTTGGAGTTGGCCAGATCAGCCACAGTTTCCCTTTGGTATTCGACGAAATGGGCCAAGTCGGCCAAGGCTTGCTTGACATTCAAATATTTAAGGTTTTCCACCAAAAGATCTCTGTAATCCATAGAATTGGGCTTTTCAAGGTTTTTTAGAAGTTCTTTTGAAAAGTAATGACTTACGAAGTGGGTTTGCTTTCTCCATAATAACGATGTTCAGTATAGAAAAGTATGCCATTGTGCTCCTTGGCCAAATCAACAAAATGTCCAACGGATATTTTACTTGCATCAATGTCCCATTCACCGCCCACAAAAATGAACATGGGACCTCCAGGTTTGAAGTGCTCATCATTGATCATGTAGCGCTACACAAGATGTTTAACATTGCTAAGAAATATTTCAACACTAGATAGTTTCGATTGAATCTCCTACCATTTTCCATGTTCTGGCTTCCGCACTATCGAAATGATCCAATTTTTGAGTTATCCAATCAGTTGTGACTTCTGCCCTTGTAGTTACATGTTGCTTTGGAGGTCCTTGATATAATTTTTTCAAGGATTTCACGAATACGGGTACATCGTTGGAATTTACATTATCCTTTGTTGGGATCTTCAATGCTCCACTCAATCCAATGGTCAATGCTAGAATGCTTACTAACAACCCGCTCAACTTCATCGTGGCAAATCAATAGACTTTTCAACAGTTTGATGAATTTATAGATTGGGCTTCTTGTTAAATATTGGTCAGCTATCTATTGATGATAAGCATGGTGATTTGATTTCAGTTAGCCATAGAGTATTAGATTACGACAGGGAAATCTCTGCGGTTAAGTATATATTTATTGTGCTTATCCAATGGCAATGTTTTTACTTTTGCATTTGTATATTTTTATATACGTCATCATATTAGGATAAGAGAGTTACCGCCATCACTGAGCTTAAACTTGACAGCACTCATTAATATGTGAGAAGTTTCCCCCGTGCTAATAGAATGTTTATGGGCAAATTTGCAGATGCTGTCATCATCTATTTTTCATAGGTTTCATACAAGTACGAAGGCTGCTCATTATATTTTAAGTTGTGCATAAAATAGAAGAAACCTTCGATGCCAAGAAGTTCACATTGACGTCATGCATTGACATCGAGGGGCTCTTAACAATATCAGGACCGACAGTTTGATCCAATCCTTAGGTTCGACTCATTCGACTCAAATATGGTTCAGACCGGACTATATTTAAATATCTCTGTCATATAGACCGATCTGTTGTTTTAGGTTCCTAAGCTCATCAAAGCAACTATTATCCTATTCCGCCAAAAATTTGAAGCAGAAGGTTGTCTTAAGCCTTTCGATACCCGACGAAAAAATGGTTCAGATCGGTCTATATTCAGATATAGCTGCCATATAGAGCGATCTGCCGATTAAGGGTCTTATACCCATAAAAGCTGCATTTATAACCCGATTTCGCTGAAACTTGAAACAGTGAGTTATTTTGAGCCTTCTGTCTACACACTTAAATATGGTTCAGATCGGACTATATTTTGATATAGCTGCCATATAGACCGATCTGCCGATTATCCGATTTCGTTGAAATTTGAAAATGTGAGTTGATTATAACCTTCCCACTTCCGACCCAAATATGGATCGGTCCTTATTCACAATGGACGAATTGTGATATCACAAGAACAGAAGAAGGAAGATGCGTTATAGTTGCTACCGATGAACCATCCAGATCGCTTTAAAGAGCCCAATAGTTCACATCCGCTAAATCAGACAGGTTCTCAAAGAAATGAGAACCGAAAATGGAACTCCTTCTGACTGCAAGTGTGGGACACACACACAGAAGGTGTTCTATAGTCTCTTCTGCTTCGATGTCCTCACAGCTTCTGCAAAAGTCGTTGCTGGCAACCTTCAGTCTGTCAGCATGTTTTCCGATTAGACAGTGACCTGTCATGACGGACACAATGACTGAGACGTCTGTTCTAAGCAATGACAGCAAAGCAGTAGGCCTCTTTAAGTCTAGATTAGGCCACATAGTTTTGGAATACTTACAGCCCCCTCTTTGTGACCATCTATCATTCGTTGTCCTTCGGGCCTGATCCTGAAAACTTAGCTTACAAGTTGCTAGAAGAATACCCACAGATTCCAGTATCACTGGAATGTGTAGGGTTTTGCCTAGTCTCCAGTTTTATGCGTTTTTCTTCCAGAGTATGAACATCTTTACGGACAGTAAAATGGAGATGCATTGCGGCAAGCTTGAATGCAACGAACGAAGCATTGCGGCAGGCTTGGGATCTGTAAATCTAAACAGATGGAGACGAGGAGACAGTACTTTGGAAACAGTACTCTGGAATAGAGTCATTAACGATTTATTATTGACTCTAGAAAAAACAGGTGTAAAAGTGGTCACATATGCCCATATCGTGGCAATTGCGGTTAGGAGAAAGATTCCCAGCACTCTTGTGGTTATTTCGATTGTTCAAAAATCGAAGCATTTTTTCGACATGTTACACTGAAATTGAAATTTTGTGTTCCTTTGTCCAAAAAACTATAACCCCACCACCGGGGTTCATGTTTGTTTGTAATAGTGCATTTCTCACACCGTGCCAAGCCTACGGTGGAGAATGTGGCACTTAAAGTCGGCGGCTATCATTGAAGCAAATTTTGTTTGAACAAAAGAAGAAGTAGACAAAATTATTTTATATTTGGAAAAAAGCGCGTCCCGTCTGAGTCAGGAACTCTGCGACTCAGATGGGGCGCGTCCAGAGCGATCTGGGCCTGTGTCGAATGGGTCTTGCTTGACAGTTAAACAGGTGACGTGCGGTCCCTGGTCACAATCAGGACATACATCTTGCACGTCTGCATCAATCCTTGCTCTGTTGGAATTGAGGCGGCTTCATCTGCCGAAATGTTATTGAGCCAGAACTACTCTGGTTTGCCGGGGGAGGTCAATTTCCTCAGGTGCAATGGGAGGTGGTCGTTGACCAAGGACCACATTCACCCGGTAGCTATTTACCGCATCTGCTACCGTGTCTGCATGAATGTTGTCTCGACCCGCTTGATCTAGAGATTCTCTCTTGTAGAGCTGAACCACACTGAGGAGACAACCCGTCGCAGTTCGAAGGACGGTATTCTGACAGGTCTAAATATTTTTCCTTTCCTTTCCAGGCTGCCCATTTTCCAGACATCGGGAACCATCAGAGTGTTCAAAGATAGGTTGGTTAAAGTTGGGGGGTTAAAGCTGCTTGTCATGCCCTTGTGGTGTTGTGCAGTTGTGAGACCTTAGTGCTATATGGTGCTGTGGTCTGGTGGACGGCACTTGAAAAGTCCACCCACTATTCACTACTCAACCGGATCTAAAAGATGACTTGTTTGTGCATCACAGCCGCACTGAGAACGATGCACTGAATGTAATGCTACATCTAATACATGTGAACTTTGTGGCTAGGCAAATTGTTGCGACCACTGCCGTGAGGCTAAGGGAGCTTTCTCTTGGACATGTGGCGGCTACGGACACTGTGTTATCCTTGGTATAATGTGCGATATTCCAGGCAATGTGGATTACACCCTGCCTGAGCCGCTTTTTAATAAGAGGTACTGTACCTCTTTTCCGGATAGCACCGATTGGAACTAAGATATCCCTGGTAATGGAAGTTACATAGACTTCTATATGGATGGTTCCAAACTAGACGACCATGTGGGCTTTGGGGTGTACTCTAAAGAACTGGAACTGGTCATATCGAAAAGGTTACTCGCCAATTAAGAAAGTGGTGGAATGGCAATGATATAATGTGATAACGACGATAACGGGAGCCATTAAATCCCTGGAGAAGTTATTTCTGAACACAAAAGCCGCCCTCGACTGTCGCAGATCGCTCAACGAGATGGCGAAATCGGTTAAAAAATAAAGCTTATATGGGCTTCAGACCCTTTATCGGCAGATCGGTCTATATGACAGCTATATCTAAATATAGTCCGATCTGTAACACATTTGGGTCGGATGTTGGGATTCTTAGAACTGCGTACTATTCCAAATTTCAGCGAATTCAAAGAAAAAATAAAGCTTTTATGGCCTTCAGACCCTTTATCGGGAGATCGGTCTATATGGCAGCTATCGATCCGATATTGGTCCGATCTGAACCATATTTAGATCAGATGTCGGGAGGCTTAAACTTCAGCGAAATCAGATAATAAATAACCCTTTTATGGCCTTCAGACCCTTTATCGGGAGATCGGTCTATATGACAGCTATATCTAAATATAGTCCGATCTGAACCACATTTGCGTCAGATATCGGGAGGCTTAAAATAACCCACAGTTTTAAATTTCAGCGAAATCGGGTAATAAATAAAGCTTTTATGTGCTTCGGACCCTTTATCGGGAGATCGGTCTATATGACAGCTATATATAAATATGGACCGATCTAATCCATATTTAGTAAGATGTCGGAAAGCTAAAAATAACCCACTGTTGCTAATTTCCACGAAATCGGGTAATAAATAAAGCTTTTATGGTCTTCAGACCCTTTATCGGGAGATCGGTCTATATGGTAGCTATATCAAAATGTAGTCCGTTCTTTTGTCGGGAAGTCGTTAACTACTCACTGGTTCAAATTTCAGCAAAATCGGATGAAAAATAAAGTTTTTATGGGCATTAGATCCTTTATTGGAAAATCGATCTATATAGCAGCTATATCCAAATATGGTCCGATTTGGCCCGCTCAAGAACTTAACCAGTGTGCATCAAAAAGACGTATTTGTGCCGAATTTCAGCTCAATAGCTCAATTTTTGAAGGCTGTAGAGTGATTATAACAGACAGACGGATAGGCGGACAGACAAACGGACATCGTTAAATCGTCTTAGAATTTTACGACGATCCGAAATATACTTTGTAGGGTCGGAAATTGATATTTCGATGTGTGGCAAACGGAATGACTAAATGAATATACCCCCTATCCTACGGTGGTGGGTACAACAAATAGAAGTTATTGAATGTCGAGTCAAGACTGTAGGGCTGATGACTATGTATTGGCCTTTTTGAGTACAGGTTTCGTCTACCTACGTCTATCTAACTTTGTCATAAAGTATGTTGACTGAGCTATTTCGAATAAGGTCTAAGAGAATTCATATAAGATTTCGGTTTTCGTCTTTACTCATATTAAATGTAATCCTTATTTGGTGATGTTTCTTCCGCGCCTTCCTTCCAATTCCTGAATAAAAATTCTCAGTGAGCTTCTCTGTTCTATCACAATTTATTGCCCCAACAACAGGGTTCTCATATAAGGCTTAAAACATATTTTTCTGAAATCCAAATCGTAGAGCACGATTTTCATTTCAATTATCTTCAATCAGCTAACCACTCCCGCACCAACTCTGCCAGACGTTCCTTTGACCTTCGCATTTCGGGACTATCCGAAGGACTAATGGAATCAAAATCTTGGCAATGTGAAGCATTTGGCAAAATTGTAGCACCCTCTAGTTCACCATGACCCAAAATGCTCCAAGGATCCAAAGAGCCATGAGTCATATAAATATTTTCCACTTGGGGATCCAAACCACCAAAAACGTCATTCGTGGCTTCCACCAATTGATGGATATTTGACTGAGAATATAGGGAACCGAAAATATCACGACACAAGGCCATAGACAGTTCCAAGGGAAAGTTTCTGCTGAAGGGTTGATTTTTGGAGTCTGAGGTATGGAACCAACCCAATTCATTGCAGGCCTGATAAAAGAAAGGACGGGCTGTATGTTAAGAAGAAAAAAATGGGAATTGCTTTAAAGTTATGGATTCTCTTGAGTTAGGGACTTACCCCATTCATTGGCATACGAAGTATCCATATGGAAGGTTAAAACATTCTTGTAGGTGGCATCAATACACCCTTCGCTTAATCCAAAGGCCAAAAACAAAAAATTGGCTAAGGCACTTACATCGTCCCCAAAACTCATGAAATAGTTACAATACATGCTGATGTCATTATCTCTGTAAAGTAAGACTTGTGAATTAACGGCTCATTCCTTGGGTTCATTTCATTTGTTTACTGACTTTTGATATTGGGCCAATCCTCCAAAAATACCCATTCCCAATATACTGAATAACGTCCATACATCCAAGTCATTATAAACATCAAACTCATTGCACAATTTCAGTATGGCCTTCAGCTCGGCGCCTCGTTTATTCTTAGCCATTTCATCGTATTGCAGAAAGGCATTTTCTATGTGCTGATAACATTCTTCGCCGCCCAAAAGATGCCAGGCTTTGGCCGTTACTTCCATGAATTCGAGAAAGTTGACTTTCGCCATTAAAGGAGCCGAAGAGGCCCAGCCACCATTTAGCAATTGGGGATAGAGTTTCTTGAACCACACCACCATAGTGGCGGCATACGAAGCTCCAGCCATAATAACTTTGGAATTGGCCAGTTCGTCTACAGTCTCTCGTTGGTATTCTATAAAATGGGCTAAATCAGCCAACGACTGTTTAACACTCATATACTTGAGGTTTTCCAAACGCAGATCTCTGTAAGTCATACAAAGGGTAAAGGAATTTCGGTAAAACTTTCCTTCAGTTGGCATCACTTACAAAGTGGGCCTACTTTCACCATAATAACGTTGTTCGGTGTAGAAGAGCATGCCATTGTGCTCCTTTGCCAAATCGACAAAAATTCCATATGTTATACCACTGGCATTGATCTCCCATTCGCCGCCCACATAAATGAACATGGGACCACCGGGCTTAAAGAACTCATCATTGATCATATAACGCTGGCGAAGAATATGGAGACAGCTTAAGATTTCTCAGATGGCACCACTTATCAATTTCAGCTTACCATTTGCCATGTTTCCGTTTGCGTGCTATCGAAATGATCCAATTTTTGTGTAATCCATTCCGTTGTAACCTGGGCTCGGTTAGCAAACCCAGTTGCCTTTGCTGGTCCTTGATGCAATTTCTTTAGGACCTTCACAAACGGCGGTGTTTCATTTGTGGATTTATCCTTCTCTAGTGTTGGAAAGTTGAACGCCTGGGTGTATGCAATGATCGTGAGAAAAACACCCGCTATCACCAATATCAACTTCATTTTAGTAAATCAATTGATGTTCTAAAAGTGCAATGAATTTATGGATTCGATTGTTTAGTTAATTTTTGGACATTAATCTACTTTGGGCTTATCTAATTTTGACAAGTAATCCATTCGAGATAAGTTTTTTAGTGTTTAATTTTTTTGGTAGCTTCCATCACATGGCTTTGCAAAGATATGAGATATGAGTCACATTTGTTGAGAAATTAAAACGTGTTTTAATAGCCACTTCCATTGGATAAGATTTATAAACCCATTGGGGTATAGTAATCTTATCACTCCATTTGTAACACCTCGAAATATTGATCTGCAACCCTTTAAAAATTATATATTGTTAATTTTCTTGACATTCTTAGACGATCTGGTCTTGTATGTCCATCCATCTGTGGATATGACGATAGCGGCCAAACACCTAACACTGGCCGCTTGATACTTCTTTGCGATGTAGGTCATTGGTTATTGCAAATGGGACATATATGTTCAGATTTGTATACAGCTCTCTTATAAAGTGGTCCTTCAACTTGACGTCTTCAGCCCCCAGAAACCCCAATTATTATCCGATTTGGCTGATATATAGCATGTTGTGTTCTGTTACGTTTTCCAACACTGGTTCCAACCACGCATCGTGGGAGAAAATCGAAAAAAAAAACTAATAAAACAAGCAAAAAGGTGTTAAGTTCGGCCGGGCCGAACTTTGGGTACCCACCACCTCCGGTATATATGTAATCCACCTTTCGTCATAATCCAGTGAAAAATGCATTATTTATGGCCCCATAGCAGCTTTATCGAAGTATGGTCCGATTTGGACCACATTCGCCACCGATATTGAACCCAAATGTCGGCGAAATCGGACAATAAATGTGCCTTTTATGGGGCCAATACTTTAAATCGAAAGATCGGTCTATATGGCAGTTACATCCAAATCTGAACCGATCTGGGCCAAATTGGAGAGGGCTGTCGAAGGGCCTAACACAACTCACTGTCCCAAATTTCGGCCAAATCGGACAAAAAATGCGCCTTTCATGGTCCTGAAACCTTAAATCGAGAGATCGGTCTATATGGCAGCTATGTGCGAAATCGGACAACAAATGCGCCTTTTATGGCCCCAAAAGCTTTAATCGAGCGATCGGTCTATATGGCAGCTATATCCGAATCTGGACTAAATTGCAGAAAGTTTTCGAAGATCCTAACGCAACTCACTGTCCCAAATTTCGGCGACATGGGACAATAAATGCGGCTTTTATGGGCCAAAAACCTTAAATCGAGAGGTAGCTCTATAT
This sequence comes from Stomoxys calcitrans, assembly GCF_963082655.1. Classification (NCBI taxonomy): domain Eukaryota; kingdom Metazoa; phylum Arthropoda; class Insecta; order Diptera; family Muscidae; genus Stomoxys; species Stomoxys calcitrans. Next base: position 177,910,662 of record NC_081553.1, read on the forward strand.
GGCAGCTATAAACACATCTGAACCGATCTGAGCTAAATTGAAGAAGAATGTTGAAGGGCCTAACACAACTCACTGTCCCAAATTTAGGCGAAATTGGATAGTAAGTGAGCTTTTTATGGGCCTAAGACCTTAAATCGAAAGATCGGTCTACATGGCAGCTATATCCAAATCTGAACCGATCTGGGCAATGTTTCAGAAAGATGTTGAGGGGCCTAACTTAGCTCACTGTCCCAAATTTCGGCCAAATCGGACAATAAATGCGCCTTTTATGGCTCTAAGACCTTAAATTGAGAGATCGGTCTACATTGCAGCTATATACAAATCTGGACCGATCTGGCCTAAATTGCAGAAAGTTATCGAAGAGCCTTACGCAACTCACGTCCCAAATATCGGCGAAATCGAACAATAAATGCGCCTTTTATGGACTCAAAACCTTATATCGAGAGATCGGTCCATATGGTAGCTATAACCAAATCTGGACCGATCTGGGCCATGTTTCAGAAAGATGTTGAGGGGCCTAACTTAGCTTACTGTCCCAAATTTCGGCCAAATCGGACAATAAATGCGCCTTTTATGGCTCCAAAACCTTAAATCGAGAGATCGGTCTACATTGCAGCTATATACAAATCTGGACCGATCTGGGTCAAATTGCAGAAAGTTGTCGAAGATCCTAACACAACTCACTTTTCGAATTTTCTTTTAAAAGGAAAACATTTTGTGTGTGAGATTTAGTTTATACCAATGACGAGCTCACTATTGCAATTATTTGCATGCCCATGAGCTTATTTGGGATTATTTTCTTGTGTACGTACACAGTAATGTTCAATAGTGTAAGTAGGTTTGCTCATCACTGCTCACATACTCACCCGGACCGTCTTTTATATACCCTCCACCATGGATCACATTTGTCGAATTCCTTTCCCGGTATCTCTTTTTAGAATATTGGAGCTATAATATCATGTTATCGTCCGATTCGGACCATAATTGAATTGAATGTTGGAGACCATAGTAGAAGTCGTTGTGTAAAATTTCAGCCAATTCGAATAGAAATTGCGGCCTTAAGGGGCTCAAGAAGCAAAATAGGGAGATCGGTTTATATGGGAACTGTATTAGGGTATAGACCGATTCAGACCATAATTGACACGTATGTTGAAGTTCATGAGAGAAGTCGTTGTACAAAATTTCAGCCAAATCAGATAATTGGGATCTCTAGATGCTCAAGAAGTCAAGAACCCAAGTCGGCTTATATGGCAGCTATATAAAGTTATGGACCAATTAAAACCATATTTGGCACAGTTGTTGGAAGTCATAACAAAACACCACATGCAAAATTTCAGCAAAATCGGATACGAATTGTGCCCTATTGAGGCTGATGAAGTCGATACCCCAGATCGGTTTATGTGACAGCTATGTCAGGTTATGGAACGATTTGAACCACACTTAACACTGTTGTTGAAAATCGTAACAAAACACCTCATGCAAAATTTCAGCGAAATCGGATAAGAAATGCGCCCTTTAGAAGCTCAAGAAGTCAAGATCCAATATCGGTTTATAGGGCAGCTATATCAAAACATGGACCCATATGGCCCATTTACAATCCCAACCGAACTACACTAATAAGAAATATTTGTGAAAAATTTCAAGCGGATAGCTTTACTCCTTCGAAAGTTTGCGTGCTGTCGACAGACAGGCGGACGGACATGACTAGATCGACATAAAATGTCACGACGATCAAGAATATATATACTTTATGGGGTCTCAGACGAATATTTCGAGTAGTTACAAACAGAATGACGAAATTAGTATACCTCCATCCTATGTTGGAGGGTATAAAAATCAATTTGTGTTTGTTTCTATGTGTGTTCCTTATAGACTCAGAAACGGCTGAAACGATTTACATGAAATTTTCACAAATGGTGCATAATGATCCCGTGGTGACAATAGGGTACTGAATTTTTTTTAAACTTAGGGAGGGCGGACCCTCCCCCTTATCCAAATTTTCAGAAATGACAGATCTTGGAGATGGGTAGTGCGATTTAAGCGAAATTTTGTGTGCCCCCTTATAATAACCTAAAAACATAGATTTGGTATCCTAATTCCGGGTGGGGTATTTAGGGGGGCGCCCCACCCCCAAAACCTACCAAATATATATATATACACCAATCGCGACAATATGGGACTCAAATGAAAGGTATTTAGGATTAGAAGGCGTATTTGATAACCAATTGTCGGAGCAAGTGTTTGGGGGTCCACCCCAACCCCCAAACCATCCCTAAATCGCGACATATTTGCCGATCATGGCAATATGGGACTCAAATGAAAGGTATTTGAGAGTAGAATACGAATCTGATATCCAAATATGGAACCAAGTATCTGGGGGTTTACCCCTTCCCCAAAACACACCCCAAACATGACTTATTTGCTGACCATGTCAATATGGGGCTTAAATAAATGGTTTTGGGTGTAGAATACGAATCTGATATCCAAATGTGGGACCAAGTGTTTGGGGGCCGCTCATCCCCGAGAACATCCTCCAAAGAGTACAAATTTACGACCATAGCAATGTGGGCCTCAAATGAAAGGTCTTTGGAAATAAAGCACGAATCTGATATCAATATACGGGAAAAGTGTCTATGGGGTTACACCACCCCCATAACATTCCAAATAGAAAGTATTTGCTGACCATTGCAATATAAGGCTCAAAAAAGGGGTATTTTAGAGTTAAACACGAATCTGATATATATTTGGGAGTAGAACACAAATTTGATATCCAAATGTAGGACCATGTGTTTTGGGTATCACCCCTGCCCCAAAACACCCCCCAAAGGCTAAACATTTTACGACCATGCCAATATGTGGCTCAAACGAACGGTATTTGAGATTAGAAAACGAATTTGAAAACCAATTTTGGGGCCATTTGTTTGGGGGACGCCTCATTCGGTAAACTCTCCTTAAACCAATGGCAATGTGGGGTTTAAATAAATGGTATTTGAAAGAAGAACAAATTGCAAATTTTGCCCATGAACATTCCACTAAGGAACGGGGGCAAACTTCTCACATATCAATGAGTGCAGTCCGATTCAAGTTTTAAGCTCAATGATAAGGGGCCTCCTTTTTATTGCCGAGTCCGAACGGTGTGCCATAGTGCGACACCGTTTACATGGCATTGTACCTCACAGCATTGTACCTGCCAGCATTAAGAGCTGACAATTTTTTCTGATGGTCTCCCCAGGATTCTAACCCAGGCGTTCAGCGTCATAGGCGGACATGCTAACCTCTGCGCTACGGTGGTCTCCGAAAAAAGAACGCTGATAATTTTGAAGGAAGATCTCGATGCTGATATTTTTTCAGAGCCAATTGTCTGCGGGACCACCTCACCCACGAAAGCACCCCTAAATCAGACATCATGAGAATATCGGGTGAAATAAAGTATTGTAAGAATGGAGTACACCTTACATCCAAACTTAAACTCGTAGACCAATAAAGATCATGTGGGATTCAGATAAAGGAAGCGAAATACTATTTTCTTAGCATGGTATTTCACTTAAAGCCCTTTCATTGTCGAAAATAAAAATTCAAATGAAAATTTTGTTCCATATCAAGTAAAAGAAGGCGCAGCGGAGCGGGCCCGGTTCGGCTAGTAGGTTATATATATTAAAAGTAGTACGTAGACTCGGTGTTGTAGGGTATTATGTAGTCAGCTCTTTCCGACTTTTGCCTTTCCTCACGGAATGGAATTTCATTCAGTAAAGTCACCCACGAAGTGTTATCTCACTGTTTGTAAATTATTTTCTCTCTGTTCGCTGCAATAAAACCTTGTAGCCCATTTAGCTGTAATCGTTGAACAATGCCAATAATGTTTTATTACCAATGTCCTCGCTTCTGTTGATTTTGAATTTATTGGCCCTTGGCCCTTCTTATTCTCAGTAATTTTTTTTATCAAATTAGTTGAAAAAAAGAGTTATGATTTAATCTCTACTGTTGTCACTTTTATTGGCTATTTGTCAATTTGGCGATAATCGTAAACCATACTTTTCTTATCAGGTACACTTCAAATTTAACGCTTGCCAATCCGATCGCCATACATGAGAAATTTAATTTATGCCAACCATTCGCGTACCAATTCCACCAAACGTTCTTTGGATTCACGCATTTCAGGACTATCAGCATTGCTAATAGATCCAAAATCGGCACAATGCGAGGCACGAGGTATTACCGAAGCCCCCTGTTCCACGCCATGTCCCATGGGATTCCAGGGATCCAAGCCACCATGAGTCATGTAAATATTTTCCACCTCGGGATTCATGCCACCGAAAGATTGATTGGTTTCATCGGCCAATTTGTGGATCTGCTCATTGGTGTATGTCTTGCCAAAGACATCGCCGCACAGGGTGGTGTAGAGAGTGTGGGGAAAACTTTTGCCAAAAGGTTGATTGGGGGAGGAAGAGCTCTGATACCAGCCATACTCATTACAGGTTTGGAAATACCAAGGACGAGCTTTTAAATACAGAAATTTCTGATACAATTATCTAAGCAAAATGTACTTAAACTTACAGGCTCCCATGGCATAGCTAGAGTCCAAATAGTATTCCAGAGTACCTTTGTAGGTAACATCCACACAGCCGTTGGGATTACCCAAAGCAAACAGCCAGAATGAGGTTATGGCCGTCAAATCATCCTCAAAAGACATTATGTAATTACAATAAAAGGGTACATCTCCTTCTCTGTGGGATAGTTTGGTCAATAAGTTCTCCTCTATGCTGTGCATTGCATCTTCTCTATACTTACTTTTGATATTGAACAATGCCAGCAAAAATATTTGAAATCGAACCGAATAGAGACCAAATATCCAAATCATTGTTATGATTGAAATTATTGCACAATTTCAACATAGCCTTGGCCTCGGCAGAACGTTTGTTGGCAAACATTTCTTCCAATTCGGTTATGCCATTGTTGACGCGATTATAGCACTGCTCCGAGCCCAATTCTCGTAGGGCACGACCTACAACTTCTTTGTATTCCAAGAAATTAACCTTGGCCAAAATGGGAGCTGAGGAAGCCCAGCCACCATTTAAGAGTTCAGGGTAGAGTTTTTTGAACCACACCACCATAGTGGCCGAGTAAGATCCTCCTGACATAATAACCTTGGAATTGGCCAAAGCCGGTACAGTTTCACGTTTGTGCTTGATGAAATGGGCCACATCGGCCAAAGCCTGTTTGACATGCAAATACTTAAGGTTCTCCACTTGAATGTTGCTGTTAGAAGAAACAAAAAAATACCGAATGTTTTGCGAAACTCTTGTTGTGTGATTTGTTCACAACGCTTACCTGGTGGGTTTACTTTGTCCATAGTAACGATGTTCGGTATAGAAGAGTATGCCTTTGTGCTCCTTGGCCAAATCCACAAAAATACCTGAAGAGATGCTGCCAGGACTAATGGCCCATTCTCCTCCCAAATAAATAAACATGGGACCACCTTCCTCGAAGTATTCATCATTGACCATATAACGCTATAAGAGAATTCAGCAACTTAAAAAGGATCGCCCTTCACCCTTTATCCTTTGCCTGCTTACCATCTCCCAAGTGCGTTCTTCATTTTCATCGAAATGATCCAATTTTTGAGTAATCCATTCAGTCACAACAGCTCGGCTCTCCATTAAGCCGGTGGAGGGAGGACCTCTTTGTAATTTCTTGAGAGTTTTCACAAAGGCCGGTTCATCCTTGGATTCTTCAAAGGCTGTGGTGAAAACCACTAAGGCCAGCAGGGCCACAACCGTTAGGGTGTACCTCATTATAGCAAATAATTTGCTTTTTCACAAATAGGTATTGTCTAACTTTCGCTTTTTTCATATCGTTTTAGCCAATGATTAGATTTATGTAATAATTTATGGCATTAGATAAGTCGCCTTGAATTACTATGGGACTTTAAATGGTTACTTAGGAAAAAATATGTTCTTGGCTTATCGCTGCATCTGTTTCTTTTTATACCCTCTACCATATAGGATGGGGATATACTAATTTCGTTATTCCGTTTGTAGCTCAACGATATATTGTTCTGAGATCCAACAAAGCATACAAATTCTTGATCAACTTCTCATTCCAAGCCAGTTTAGCTTTATCCGTCCTTTTTCGAAGGAGACAAGTTAGGTACTTTGCACCAATACTTCCTACTAGCCCAATCAGGCATGCTCCGCTGTGCCCTCTTTTACAATAGACAAAACTTAAATTTCTTTATATTATTAACTAGCTGATCCCGGCCCGCTCTGCTGGGCCCGATAATGCAATGTTGGAGAAAAGTACTCTTAATTTGGAAATTTCTACCTAATTTCGGTTGAAAAGGTATTCCAATTTTCCTGTGGATTTTTCTACCCTCAAATACCTCTCATTTAAACCCCAATAAGTAAAAGTCCTGTTTAACGGTGTGGTGTGTATTTGTCTCAAAAGTGGAAGTCAATTTCGGGCTCTACTCTCAAAGACCTTTCATTAAAGATCCATACTGCTATGGTCGGTAAATATGTCAGATTTGAGGAATTTTTTTGGGGGTGGGCCACGAAACACTTAGTCCCACAAATGGATATCAGTTTCGCTTTCTACTCCCAAATACCTTTAATTTGATGCCCATATTGTATTGATTGGTCTATAAACTCTGCTCTCTTTCTGTTCATGTTGGCATCCCCAATTTAGCGCCATTTACTGACTGTTATCAATCGATCAACTAAATCCATTTAAAAACAGCCACTAGATGGTGCTAACTTAAATGTAAGTGCTACTACTCGCTTGGAGTGGCTTAACGCCTATAACATTGATCATCAAGTGGTAGTTGTCTATAAATTACTACAATATATGACTACCTATTAAATAGCCATCATTGAGTCTTTCTTCAAATCAAATCGAATTGCCGTATTAAACAATTTTCTGTGGTAAAGAACTAATTTGCCAGTCTATATATTTGGTGCGGTGGCGATGGGTCTTACTGTTAAACCATGTAAAACTTTCGAACTAAAAAGTGTTGCCCAGCAGCACGTCGTTTGGTCTTGTCTAATGTTTGCAATTCCTCCTATCACGCTGAACGTCATAATTTTTGGGATATGGAGGCCAACATTTATTAGTGCCTCCACACATTAATTAAATCACATAGTGTTCTGTGAGGTCATTATGATTGATCGACTGTTTTGAGATGAGGTGGCCCGCTAGATATATTAGCAGAATGAAGACATCAGATTCGCAGTCCACATCCTTATACCTTTAACTTAACCCCATATTGTCTTGATTGGTGTATACAGCCGTTTAATGGAGCGTGTGTATATAAGGGTTGTGCGCCACACACCATCTGTCACTTGAGCACTTATTTGAATGACGCACTCTACTCAAAAATATCTATCATTTGATCCCACATTGTTTTAATTAGTCAAATAATCTATGGGAGGAAAAGCGCCATCTAGATTCTTGGACACAAAGTTTAATGTTATATTCGTAATCAACTCCCGAATACCTTTCATTTGAGTCTTATATAGCAATGGTCGAGTAAAATTTCCATTTGGGGGGCCTTTTGGGGGTGGGGCGAACCGCAAATACTTAGACATAATGTTTTATGTCATATTCGTAATCAACTCCCGAATACCTTTGATTGGAGTTCCATATTGATATGTACATCCAATTTGTTTGTTTGGGGAACTTTTTGGGCTGGAGTGGCCCCTGAGTTCCTTGGACCCAACCCAAGCTTTCATATGATACTCATATTGTTCCGATCGGTCAACCTTGATTTTGGATGGCGTTTTTGGGGTAAAGGGGGAGGGTCCGCCCCCTTCCAATATCAACAAATTATATAGCCTATTCCTCCTTTCTGACCATATTCGTAATCTACTCCCGAAAACTTTCATTCGAGTCCCATATTGTCATTATCGTCCAAAATGCCTATTTGAAGGGGTTTTGGGGTCGGGGCAGCCCCCTAGGTATTTGGACCCAAATTTTTATATCAAATTTGTATTCTACTTCCGAATACCTTTCATTTGAGCTCCATATTGCCCCGATGGGTTGACTTTTATTTTTGGGTGGTACTTTTGGGGTAGACCACCGCATCGCAGAGGTCAGCTTGTCTGCCTATGACACTGCTAGCAATGGGGAGTGGGGTAGTCCTCCAAACACTTAGCCCTTAGTGTCTAATATGGTCGGTAAATATCTCCGATTGTTTTTGGGGTCTTGGGTGGTGTTGTGGGGGTGGGGTGGCCCCATAAACACTTTTCCCGAATATTGATGTCAGATTCGTGCTTTACTCCTAAAGACCTTTCATTTGAGCCCCATATGGCTATGGTCGTAAATTTGTCCCCTTTGGGGGATGTTTTTGGGGAGAGGCGGCCCCAAACACTTGGTCCCATATTTGGATATCAGATTCTAATTCTACACTCAAATACCTTTTATTTAAGCCCCATATTCCCATGATCAGTAAATAAGTCCTGTTTGGGGGGTGTTTTGGGAAGGGGGTGGACCTGCAGAAACGTGGTCCCACATTTGGATATCAGATTCGTACTCTACTCGCAAATACCTTTCATTTGAGTCCCATATTGCCATGGTCGGTAAATGTGTCCCATTCAGGGGTGTTTTGGGGGTCGGGGTGGTCCCCCTAGCACTTGGTCCGACAATTGGATATCAGAAACGTTTTCTTATCGTAAATACCTTTCACTTGAGTCCCATATTGTCGTTATTGCTCTAAATATATGTTTGGTAGGTTTTGTATACCAAATTTTTATTTTTAGGGTACTATATGAGAGCACACAAAATTTCGCTTAAATCGCACCATGCATCTCCGAGATCTGGCATTTCTGAAAATTAGGGTAAGGGAGCGTCCGAAGAATCTTTCTCTCAAATACTCCAAGCACTGCCTCATGTGCCATCACAAGTACCAATGCCTCAGAACCATATAACAACACGGGTAGCATCAGTGTCTTGTATAGTGTAATATTCGTCTGTCGAGAGGTGGCCTTGTTTCTAAACTGCTTTATTTCGTCATAATCCGGTGAAAAATGCATAATTTATGCCCCCATAGCAGCTTTATCGAAATTTGGTCCGATTTGGACTAAATTTGACACGGATATTGAGAGGTCTAATAAGTATAAGTCATTGTTCAATTTTGTAGAACTAAATATTGGTTTTTTTGGTAGTCATATCCAAATATAGACCGATTTAAACCATATACGAAATGGATGTTGAAAAGCCTAACATAAATCACTGTGTCAAATTTCAGCGAAATCGGATTATAAATGTGCCTTAAATGGGGCCAAGACTTTAAAACGAGAGATCGGTCTATATGGCAGCTATATCCAAATCTACACCGATCTGGGCCAAAATGAAGAGGTATGTTAATGGGCCTAACACAACTCACTGTCCCACATTTCGGCGAAATCGGACAATAAATGCGCTTTTTATGGGCCCAAAACCTTAAATCGAGAGATCGGTCTATATGGCAGCTATATCCAAATCTGGACCGATCTGAGCCAAATTGCAGAAAGTTGCTAAAGGACCTACCTCAACTCACTGTCCCAAATTTCGGTTATATCGAACAATAAATGCGGCTTTTATGGGCCCAAAACCTTATATCGAAAGATCGGTCTATATGGCAGCTATATCTAAATCTGGACCGATTTGTGCCATATTGCAGAAAGATGTCGAAGAGCCTAACTTAACTCACTCTCCAAAATTTTGGCGACATCGGACAATAAATGCGTCTTTAATGGGCCCAAAACCTTAAATCGAGAGATCGGTCAATATTGCAGCTATATCCAAATCTGGACCGATTTGTGTCACATTGCAGAAAGATGTCGAGGGGCCTAAAATTTTGGCAAAATCGGACAATAAATGCGCGTTTTATAGGGGCAAGACCTTAAATCGAGAGATCGGTCTATATGACAGCTATATCCAAATCTGGACCAATCTGGGCCATATTGTAGAAAGATGATGATGGGCCTAACACAACTCACTGTCCCAAATTTCAGCAAAATCGGATAAATAATGTGGCTTTTATGGGCCTGAGACCCTAAATCGGCGGATCGGTCTATATGGGGGATATACCAAGATCTAGTCCGATCTGGGCCAAATTGCAGAAGGATATCGAAGGGCCTAACACAACTCACTGTCCCAAATTTCAGCAAAATCGGATAATAAATGTGGCTTTTATGGGCCTAAGACCCTAAATCGGCGGATAGGTCTATATGGGGGCTATATCAAGATGTAGTCCGATATAGCCCATCTTCGAACTTAACTTGCTTATGTACAAAAAAAGAATCCGTGCAAAGTTTCAGCTTAATATCTCTATTTTTAAAGACTGTAGCGTGATTTCAACAGACAGACGGGCGGACATGACTAAATCGTCCTAGATTTTTACGCTAATCAAAAATATCTAAACTTTATAGGGTCGGAAATGGAACTTTTGATGTGTTGCAAACGGAATGACAAAATGAATATACCCCCATCTTAAGGTGGCTGGTACAAAAAGGAATTTTAGACAGATCCAAATTTACTTTATTATTTTCGGAATTTTTTGATTTTATACCACTGTATGATGATGGTGGGTTCAAAATGCTCATTGCCCTTAAATCATATAAAATACTGACTGATATCTCCAAATATAATTTATTTTTTAACAATTGTGTCGCTTCTGTTTCAATAATCTTATCGTCTATATGTTGTGATTTAAAATCTAATAAGCACAACGCTGATTTATTTTCGAATAGACTTTTTATAATACAACTGATATTTAACAGCAGTTATTTTCTTGGGACCAATTTAATATCTCATATTAAAATCAAAATTACTCAGACAGCCATTGTCTCACCAACTCCGCGATGTTTTCTTTTGAAGCTCTCAACTCTGGAATATCGTTATCATCGATGGAACCAAAGTCCTTACAATGGGCATGGACTGCAAAAAAAACAAAAACAGCATAAAAAGATTATCTTTAACTCTAGCCTATTATGATTCTTACATGGTATGATGGTGGCCAAATTTTCATCTTGTATACCCATGCCTCGCCAGGGATCCACTTGACCATGGGACATGTAGACATTTTCCACAGGTGTTAGACCACCAAAGAATTCATTGGTATGATCGATTTGTTGGTTTATAAATTCATTGGTATATTCAGAGCCATAGGCATCGGCACACATTGTGGTGAAGAAGACCAAGGGGAATTTGGTGCCAAAAGGTTGATTGGCCGAGGCAGAGGTTTGATACCAGCCATACTCATTGCAAGTCTGGAAAATCCATTGGCGCACTACGAAAGAAATTAAATTTTAAATAAAAGTATTTCTTAGTGACTGTATCTCTTGTGAACTCACTTATGTTGTTGCTAAAACTCGAATCCATAATAAGTCCCACATATGTTTTATACGACATGTCGGTGCAAGGTCCATCTCCAAAATTATCCACAATGTAATTGGTTAATCCAATGAGATCTGTAGGGCCTTCCATAATTTTTCTGCATGCGTTTTGAATATCTCCATCACTAGAAATGAAATGTCATTAGAAATTTATTTCTCCAATATTAAGCCTCAAGGTGGTTCTTACTCGTGAGTTTGCACCAAGCCAGCAAATATTTCCGAAATTTCATAGAACAAAGTCCACATATCCAAATCACTGTTCTCATTGAAAGAATTGCAGAGACGCAACATGGCCTTAACTTCTGCTCCACGTTTATTTGCAAACATCGATTCCAATTCGGCAGTACCACGCTTAATGCGATCATGGCAAGTTTTGCCACCTAACAAAGTAATTGATTCACCCATGATTTCTTTGTATTCTAAAAAGGAAAGAAAACATAATTATTAATAAAGTTATAGGCAAATTCATATTTTTTTTAGTAAAGACATGAACCAATAACCTGGGAATCTCATAATAAGTGATTTTATAAGAGCTACTGGAAAATTTTTCAAAAAAAAAAAAAAAAAAACATTAAATTGAGAAAAATCCATGAGATGGTTTGTGCTATTTAAACGAAATTTTGCGTGCTTTCGTTTAGTAATCAAAAAACCAAGAATATGATATCCAAATTTCGGATGGGGTACAGCTAGGGGGCCCGCCCCACCCTTAAAACCCACCAAATACCTTTATAGAGTAATCACTACAATATAGGACTCAAATGAAACGTATTTGAGAGTAGAAAACGAATCTTATATTCAAATATGGAGTCAAGTGTTTTGGGGAGCCTCCCCACCCCCGAAACACCCCTAAATTGAACATATTTGCCAACCATGGCAATATGAGGCTCAAATAAAAGGTATTTGAGAGGAGAATACGAATCTGATGTCCAAATGTGTAACCAAGTGTTTGGGTGGGCGGCTCTCCCCCAACACAACTCCCAATGAGGACAAATTTACCAAATGACAAGTCTTTGGGAGCAGAGCACGAATTTGATATCAACGGTAAAATACGGTAAAAAGTGTCTATAGGACCGCCCCTCCCCCAAAGCACATCCCAAAGAGGACAAATTTACAGACCATAGCAATATGGGGCTCAAATAAAACATATTTTAGCGTAAAATACGAATCTGACATATATTTTCAGTACCAAGTCACCGAGTGGCCTCCCGAAGCTCCGAAGCCCCAAAACACCTGAGCCTACCTGATTCAGGAGCGTACTACGCCTTCTCAGTACGCTTCCAATTCAGTTTCTTGTCCAAGATCACTCCTAAGTATTTGACCTTGTCAGATATCGAAATCGTTCAATTGACGAAATGTGGGCGTTAAATTGGCCCACCTTTTTCTTCCTCGTGAACAAGCAGATTTCGATTTTTTCTGGGCTAACATTGAGACCCCTAGGTCTAGCCCAGTCGTCTGCCATCTGCAGGACCCTTTCAGTCTTTCTGCATAGCTGGTTGGGATCCTTACACCTTAGAAGTATTATAATATCCCTCCTCAGTCAGCATCCGTAATAGGTTATTTATGGTGGCCAGCCATAGAAGTGTCGATAAATTGCCCCCTCGATGTCAATGCGAACTAGCCAAACTCGCCACGGAGACTTGATCAATGCCAACCACAAGGAGAGTTCCTTCGTCCTTCTCCTCCCTGTGGAAGACCTCCCACTTCTCTGCGACCAAACCTTGGTTTTGCTTGCCCAAGGATCCAAACATGGATTCCGTCGCAAATTTACAGCTCCGTCCCTTGGTGAAGACCGTAGCCTTTGTGAGCTGAGGGATATCCATCTTTCTCACCAGGTCGAGCTTTGCGCCCTCCCAGGGAGCGTGAATTCCTCTGACGAGCTGTTTGACGGTATCAATACATTCCGTCGACGCAAGGCGCAGTGTAAAGATGTCCCCTCTATACTTGAAGTTCATCATTTGTATGGGTGGACCCTCTACAGAGTTCCACACATGTTCGAAAATCCGATCGTTAGCCATAGTCTCCACTTAGTACCGATAATCTGGTGGAATCCTACTGGATGCACTGCCGATATTGATTGACGCATAAGTCAGCTCATCTATGTTGTGCTGCCTTGCCACTCTGGCTTAAGAGGGCGGCTCCTTACCATTCTCAACAACCATCTTCCCCTTTCGTGATGGCTGTGGCTTCCTTTTGGAAGTCACAGTCCTCCATGAAAACTCAGGGGCCGTGCGCGCTTTCTTTGTTCCTGTTCCGACTTTGTCTGCCTCCGCAGAACACTGTCTGGTGTTTCCATTGACTGGCTGGGTCTTCCCAGAGTACTTGAAGTCGGGAAGCTCTTTTCTTCTTCACCATTTTAGCAGTGTTATGCTCTTCGGGAGATCTGATTCTTTTTCCAGCTTCCGTAGAAGTGCTTGACCAGATTGCGTTGCCGGTGCATACTCCTCTGTCTTTTTCGTCGTGCCATGGATGGTTTTTCCCGTCTTCTTTTAAGCTTAGCACAACCCTTGTTCACTTCTGTGTTTCATTGACACTATCGCTATCTGAATCTGAGTCGGAAACACTACATTTACTTAAAGGCTGGGGACGAACTGTGCATCTCTCTGGTTTATCCGTCTCTTCCTCGATTAAAGTCTGACGGCTGGTTTTTCGCTTGAAGCATTACTTCCGACTAGAGTGGCACCCTTGCCTAAAGCAGGGGCAGGCAGCATGCTACTGTCTGATGTTGGGTCTTGGAGTCCATTTTGAGTCTACTCCTGAAAGGCTTTAATTATTCTTCATAATAGGCATCTATTCCCAGATACGGGTATTTTTCTTCGAGGAGCGAAATGAAAATACGTTCGTTCCACTCAAATATGGTTCAGATCGGACTATATTTGGATATAGCTGTCATATAGACCGATCTCCCGATAAAGGGTCTGATGCCCATAAAAGCTTTATTTATTACCCGATTTCGCTGAAATTTAAAACGTTGAGTTATTCTAAGCCTCCCGACATCTGACCTTAATATGGTTCAGATTGGACTGTATTTAGATATAGCTGCCATATAGACCGATCTGCCGATAAAGGGTCTGAATGCCACAAAAGCTTTATTTTTTATCCGATTTCGCTGAAATTTGGAACAGTGCGCAGTTATAAGCCTCCTGACACCCGACCTAAATATGGTTCTGATCGGACTATATTTAAATATAGCTGCTATATAGACCGATCTGCCGATAAGGGGCTAAAGTTAATATTTGAATAGTGACATATATATTAGACCACTCAATGTCCGTGCCGAATTTGGGTGCTTAAATTATCAAATTTTCAACGGATTGTGACGAAATGGGGTTTACATATGTACCCGAGGTGGTGGGTATCCCGAGTTTGGCACAGCTGAACTTAATGCCTTTTTACTTGTTTTTTTTTTCATATATCCTTACGGTCAACTTACCAAAGAAATTTGATTTAGCAAACAAAGGAGCACTGGAAGCCCAACATCCGGTGGCCAAATCAGGATACAACTTCTTAAACCATGTGACCATAGTAGCCGAGTACGAACCACCAGCCAATATAACCTTTGAATTACTCATGCCGGGTATGGTAGCTTTCATGGTGCGAATGAAATGGGCCAAATCAGCCAAAGCTTGACGCACATGCAAATATTTCATATTTTCGTTGGTCATGGCACTGAAAATTGTCAAAATATTGAGAAAGAAGTTTTAAATCCTTCTCTTCCATTGATTATTACCTTACGGGATGACTTTGTCCATAGAAACGATGTTCAGTGTAGAATAAATAACCTTTGTGTTCACGTGCCATATCATAGAAATGGCCGCCACTAATGCGGCCAGGTGAAATCTGCCATTCACCACCTACATAGATGAATAAAGGACCTCCTTGCTCATAAAATTCATCATTGGCCATATAACGCTGAAAGAGAATTATGGTGGTGTTGATAATTTTGAAAGATGTGTTTTTTTTTGCATATTTACCATTTGCCATGTTCTGGTCTCATTTTCATCAAAATGGTCCAACTTTTGCTCAATGTGTAAAGTCTCGACATTAGCACGAGCCTTGATTTCAGGACCTGGTTCTTTATGCAGCTTATTGAATATGGTTACAAAGGCGGTAGCCTTTTCTTCCTCCAGAGCTTTTGCCACAACCGCAATAGCTATCACAGCCAATAGAGTTATGATAACTTTACCCATGTTTTACTGATCAAAGCCTTTAAAAGACTAAAAGATTTCCTTTTCGCCACGCTTTTTAACAATAACTTCTTGAATTTAGAATTCTTCAAATCTTATCAGAGTTGAGGTCAGATAAAATATGATGGTGGTTTAAAAATCTAATCTGGAACATGTGTAAGTAATCTATAATTCGTCTAGTTATCTGTGGATCGATTGGTGGAAGTTTATCAACATTTGTTGATAACGTTTTTGTGTGTGTTCCCAAGGAAGAGGTGTGTAATCGATTGAAATTTCCGTGCAATTTAAAGTCAATAGGTGACAAGTATTGCAACAAATGAACATTTTAAAACTAATTGTTATATTGATAGACATATGTAATGGTTAAGGGAAGATAACGAGTTTTTTGAATGCACAGTGCATGTATTAGAACAAAATAGAGTGAGAGTGATAAATGCAAATATTGCCCATGAACATTCCACTAAGGAACAGGTGGAAGGTTTACCCCTGTTCCAATAGAGTGTGAGTAGTTCTTGCTTATTTATTAACTAGCTGAAGCGGGCCCGCTCCGCTGCGCCTTCTTTTACATTAAATGGAACAAAATCATCGATTGAATATTTGTTTTCGACAATTTAAGAGTTTTTAGCAAAATACCATGCTACGAAAATGATATATTTCTGTCGCTTGACTAACACTAAAGCAATATAAATACCTTTACTTGCATTCCATAAGATAGTTACATGTCTATGAATGTTCAAAAAAAACCTTTTTTGGAGCCTTATACTCTTATGGGGTTTTTGGGAGTGGGATAGAGGGTGGTATTGACCCTAAATATGTTTTATTTGAGCCCCATATTGTCATGGTCGTGAAATATTTATGTCCGATTTAGGGGTGTTTTGAGGGTGGGAAGGTTCCCCAGACACTTATTCTGAAAAACTATCATAGTGGTCTACTCTCAAATACCACTTATTTAAACCCCATATTACCATTGGTTTATGGCAAAACACTTGGCCCCAAAAAAGGAAATCAAATTCGTTTTCTAACCTCAAATACCTTTCATTTGAGCCCTTATTGCAATCATCAGCAAATATGGCCCGTTTGGGGGTGGACCCTAAAAACTATTAAAATCGGGCTCTTTGAGCCCCAATATGTTATGGTAAGCAAATACGTCCTATTTGGGGGTGGGACGTCCCCTAGAAAGTAAGTCTCGAGTGCTAATATCAGATTTGTACTCTACTCCCAATTATCTTTGAGTGCCATATTTTCGTAGTCGGCAAACATGTCCGGTTTGGGGGGTGTTTTGGTTCCACATTTAGATGTCAGATTGGTATTCTACTCTCAAAACTTTTTATTTGAGCCCCATATAGCCAGGATTAGAAAATATGTCCGATCCAGGGGTGTTTTGGACTTAAATCCATATTTTAACCTCAAATTCGTTTTCCACTCTCAAATACCTTTCATTTGAGTCCCATATTGTCGTGATTGATCTATAATTATATTTGGCGAGTTTTTGGGGTGGGGCGGACCCCTAGGCACCCCATCCAAAATTGGGATACAAAATTTTTGGTTTTAGGTTACTAGGCACACAAAATTTCGTTTTAATCGCACCACCCGTCTCCGAGTTATGGAGTTTCTGAAAATTAAGGTAAAGGGGAATGTACGCCCCCCCCCCTCCCCCCCCCCCCCCCCTTCAGATAAAAAAAAATGTAGTACCCTACTTTCTCCACGGGATCATTATGCACCATCTGTGAAAATTTCAAGAAAATCGGTTTAGCCGTTTTTGAGTCTATGCGGAACAGACAAACTACCAAACACAAATTGATTTTTATATATAAGACTTGCTAATCCCGGCCTGGCTGAGCCCTATATGCTATGTTGGAGAGGAGTACTTTAAATTTGGAAATTTCTGCTTAATTTCTGAAAATGCATTCCAATTTTCTTGTGGATTTTTCTACACTCAAATTCCTTTTATTTGAAACCCACATTTTAATGGTGAGTAAAAGTCCTTCTTAGGGTGTGGTGGACCCAAAAGTGAAAGTGAATTTCATGATCTACTCCCAAAGAACTTTAATTTAAGATCCATATTGCCGTGGTTGGTTAGTATGTCCGATTTGAGGGGTTTTTTGGGTGTGGGGCGACACACGAAAAACTTAGTCCCACAATTGAATATCAGATTCGTTTTCTACTCTCAAATACCTTTAATTTGATTCCCATATAGTGATTGGTCTATAAATCCGTTTAACGGGTTTTAGGAGTGGGCCCTCAAAGGAACGCCACCCCATATTTGTATACCAAATTTTTGTTTTTAGGTTACTGTTAGTGGGCAAACAAAATTTCGCTTAAGTCGCCCTACCCATTTTTGAGATCTGGTATTTGTGAAAATTAAGGTAAGGGGGAGGGTCCCCCCCACCCCGCCCCATTTATATACAGATAAAACTCGTCATTGTATGAAAAATTTAAATTATTTGTATACCATACTACAAGGTATTATTATTCAACCGATCGACACAAATTTTGGCAGGAATTGTTCCATTAGTGAGCTTAACATATTTGCAAGACTTGATCAAAATCGGTTCAGATTTAGATAAAGCTCCCATATATATGTATCGCCCGATTTGCACTTAAATGGCCGTAATAGCTACAATTATTAACCGAAATACACAAAATTTGGCACGGATTGTTTTGTTACTGATCTGAACATATCTGCAAGATTTCATAAAAATCGGTTAAGATTTAGATATAGCTCCGATATATATGTATGGCCCGATTTGCACTTAAATAGCCGTAACTTTTCCTTACTGGTTTTAATCATGAAAACTCTTAGAACGACAATTGGGATTAGAAGTTCTTTGCTTTATTTCATATATTCTCAAACTATAGTACATGATCCTTTCACTATTTTAACCACTCTCTAACCAGTTCTGCCAGTTTCTCCTTTGAGGCCCTTAATTCCGGAGTATCCTTATCATTTATCGAACCAAAATCCCTGCAATGGGCTACCACTGAAACAAAAATGTACACTATTAAGATTTTACCTATGGAGTTTTATTCCAAATTTACTCACATGGTATGATGGTTGCTTTTCCCTCCTCTTGTACACCCATGGCCCTCCAAGGATCTAGCTGACCATGAGTCATATAGACATTTTCTACTTTGGGTTCTAAGGCTCCAAAGAATTGATTGGTGGCCTTTATTTGATTTTCAATAAACTCTTCGGTGAATTTTTCACCGAACTCATCGTAGCACAACTGAGTATACAATTTAGCAGGAAATTTGGAACCAAATGGTTGATTCTTGGAGCCAGAAGATTGATACCAGCCATATTCATTGCAAGTCTGGTAGAACCATTGGCGATCTATGAGGAAATAGTTAGAAAGTTATTTTCCCTAAACCATTTTTCTATTCAGGAACTATTTACTTACACATTCCTTTGTCAAAACTGGTGTAATTGTATGCTTTTACCATTTCATCATAACTAAATTCTGTGCAATTTTTGTTGCCCTTAAAGTATGGTGCCAGAAAATTTAATAGTCCGCCAATATCATCTTCTCCTTCCATAATTTTACTGCAAGCTTTTTGTATGGTATTGTTACTGAAACGAGAAGAGATTTACATGTAATGGGTGTTTTAGTTGAACGATATAGACGTAATTGAGCCACGTTAAATCTTGTCTGCAAATGCAAATTTGCCCATGAACATTCCCAAACTTCTCACTGGCATAGTACCTCGCAAATATCGCCAGCACTAGGAAGGAATAACCACCGCTGAAAAAATTGTTTGATGTTCTCGCCAGGATTCGAACCAAGGCATTCAGCGTCGTAGTTGGACATGCTAACCTCTGCGCTAAGATCAAAAAATGACAACATCAATTTGTAAACCTTTTTAATTGGTATAAAAAATACGCGTTATAGTCTTTGAATACACAATAGCACTCGAATGTGATAAAAAAATAATTGTAGGCGGTCAGGTCAATAATTCTTAAGATCAATTATTATTTATATTAGGTAAAGAATGTCATTACAATAACCTACACTACCTAACATTACAGTATCTTACGTTACCTTACCTTATATTACTTTACATTACAAAACCTTATATTACAATACCCAACTTTACACTACCTTGCGCTAAACTACCTTACGTTAAACAATCCTACGTTACACCATTTTACGTTCAACAATCCTACGTTACATAATATTACGTTACATCATCTTACATTACATCATCTTACGTTACACTATGATACGTTTCACTATTATACGTTACACTGCCTTATGTTAAACTACATTACGTTACACTATCTTACGTTACACTATCTTACGTTACTCTACCTTACGTTAAACTACCTTACGTTACACTACCTTACATTACACTACCTTACGTTACACTATCATACGTTATATCACCTTATGTTACACTACCTTCCGGTACACTACCTTACACTACACTACGTTAAGTTACACTACCTTATGTTACAGCACCTTATGTTACACTACCATAAGTATCACTATCTCACGTTGCCATATTGTTTGTTACATTACGTTACATATCATTGGTTTACGTTACACTGTCTTATGTCTTCTTACATTCCGCAACCTACTTTACATTAACTTATTACCTGATCTTACGTTACCATACCTTACGCTCCCACAAATGCAAATTTGCTCATGAACATTTCATGAGGGAATAGCATGTATACGTTATATTGCACTACATTAGTCTGGGCAACGCTTTTCTGACTTCAAAAACCTTCCTTGACTGTTGCAGACGCGAAGGTTGAAAAGTTCAAAATTCATATGTTTTGGGTGCAGGGTCATAGGGATAACCCAGGGTATTGTTGAGTAGACAACTTAATGAGACTTAGAACTACCCTACACATTCCAGCGGAACTGGAATCTGTGGGTATGCCTCTAGCGACATATAAGCCAGATCTTTAGAAGTCTCTAATGACAGATGGTCACAAAGTGCGCGTTGTGAACTCTCTTAAATTTTGTGGCCAATCTAAACTTAAAGAAGTCTATGCTGTCTTCGGCTAGAACAGAGGTGTTGGGTTTTTCAACGAGTTTTCTTTTGAAATACCTGATCCTGTAAGCCACCAATATAACACCTCTTTATTGAAAATCTTTTAAATGTATACAGAGTTTTCTAACAAGAGGTTTTATTTTAAATCACCCAGTATGGTCCTGTAAGCGTGGCCGTGGTGGCCATTTGGCTGATGTTCTGTTTCATTAACGGCATTCCTTCCGCTTTATTATGAAATAAACATCCGATTATTTATTTCAGAGTTATAGTATCCGTTATGACAGGACACTGTCTGATCGGAAATCATGCTAAAGTAAAGTTGTAGAAACAGTGAGATTGTCGAGGAAGAGGAGACTATTGAACCTCTGTTGTGTGTTACCAGTGAGGGACACTTTCTGGTAAGCAGAAAAAGATCCACTTTAGGTTGCCATTTCTTTGAAGACTTGTCTGAATTAATGGACAATCGCAAGTTGTTGGGCTGGATGGTTTAACGGTAGGAACTAGATGACATCTTTCGTGTTGTTATGCTATAACAATAGACAAAAATGTCGAAGTGAGTCTGATTACAGACTGCCACTAGAACCCTACTCTGGCTTGTCTTGCGTTAGTTTACCTTACGATACCTTACCTTAAGTTACCTAACTTTACGTAACCTTACATTATGTTACCTAACCTTACGTTACCTAACCTTACGTTACCTAACCTTACGTTACCTAACCTTACGTTACCTAACCTTACGTTACCTAGCATTACGTTACCCAACATTACGTTACCTAACCTCACGTTACCTAATCTTACGTTACCTAGCCATACATAACATTGCCTAACGTTGCCTTACTTAACGTTACCTTACCTTACGTTACCTTAATTTACTTTATCTAACCCTACGTTACCTTTATTTACGTTACCTTACCTTACAATACCATACGTAACCTTACCTTCTTTTACCAGTACTTGCTTAGCTTACGTTGCCTTATTTTAAGTTACCTTACCTTACATCACCTTACCTTAAGTTGCCTTACCTTGCGTCACCTTACCTTACGTTATCTTTACTATACTTCTCGTTTAAGCTTAGATTAGTTTTTGTTTAACCAAGTCTTACTCTCACCTATGATTTTGTACAACTCCCGCGAAAATATCCGAAATTTGGGAGAATAAAGTCCATACATCCATTTCATTGCTTTCATTGAAATTATCACAGATTTTCAATAAGCATTTCATTTTTGAGGGTGAACGATTATTTGATATCATAGCCTCCAGTTCCAGAATAGCCTTTTGAATTCGATCATAGCAGCTATCACCTCCCAAGAGGCGTATGGAATCTCCGGTTACCTCTTTATACTCTGAAATAGTATAATTAGTAGTCTATAGTCCATTGTAAACCAAATAGATTCAATAACTCACCCAAGAAATCTCTTTTGGCCAACAGTGGTGCACTAGAAGCCCAACACCCTGTAGCCAATTCCGGATATAATTTTTTAAACCAAGTCACCATGGTGGCTGAGTAAGAGCCTCCCGTCAAAATAACTTTTGAATTCTCCATGCCAGGAATGGTGACCTTCATGACCCGTATGAAATGAGCCAAATCTGCCAAGGCTTGTCGTACATGCAGATATTGCATGTTATCCGGCGAGAGATCTCTAAAAATAGCAAATAACGAAAAATGTTTACGAAAACCATAGTTTTGCGCTTTGTTTTAGAAAAAAACACTTACTTTACCGGCTTACTTTGTCCATAATAACGATGCTCTGTATAAAACAGATACCCCTGATGCTCCTTGGCCATATCATAATGATGACCTCTGCTAATGGCACCTGGAGAAATTGTCCATTCTCCGCCCACATAAATGAACATGGGACCACCTTTTTCGTAGAACTCATCATTAGCCAAATAACGCTAAGTAAATCAAGAAAAAATTTTTTTGTCATTAGAATGTTACGGTTATGATGATGATCATTATCTGAGTCAACGTTTAGTTGGTTAGGTAAGGCTTATGTGGCAGTCTGCCATTAGACTCATTTAGTCGTATTCGTCCATTGTGATACCACAGGAACCGGAGAAGAAAGATACCCCGACTGTTGAACCTCCCTGATCATTTAAAAAGTCCAACTATTCGCGAATATTCACATCCGCTAAATCAGACAAGTTCTCTAAGAAATGAGTGCCACATACACCAGATGTTCTATAGTCTCTTCTTACTCGATGACCTCACAGCTTCTGCGAAAGTCATTCAGTACAACACTCAGTCTGCCAGCATGTTTACCGATCAGACAGTAATCTGTCATGACGGACACAATGACTGGGACGTCTGTTCTAGCCAGTGACAGCATGACAGTAGACATCTTCAAGTCTTGATTGGGTCATATAATTTAGGAATGTTCGCAACGCGCACTTTGTGATCATCTTTCATACTCTGCACTTTGGGCCTGATACCGCAAACTTAGCTTAAATGTCGCTAGAAGCATACCCACAGATTCATGTGTAAGGTAGTTCCTAGTCTCGCTAGCCCGTCTGCTCTACAATTCCCTGGGATATCTCTGTGGCCCGGCAGCCAGAACAGGTGAATATATAACTGCTCAGTCATCTCGTTGAGAGATCTGCTATAGTCGCGGGCGGTTTTTGAATTCAGAAATACTTTCTCCAGGGATTTAATTGCTGCCTGGCTGTTTAAAATGATATTTATGCCAGTTGACGGTATGACATTATATCTAAGCCATTCCACCACTTCTTTAATTGCAAGAATATCCGCTTGATAGCCTATGCAGTGTTCGGGTAACCTCTTCGATATGACCAGTACTAGATCTTTAGAGTACACCTCAAAGCCCACCTGGTCGTCTAGTTTGGAACCATCCGTGTAGAAGTCTATGTAACTTTTATAGCCAGGGATATCGTAGTTCCAACCGGTTCTGTCAAGAATAGTTTTACAGTACTTTTTATCAAAAAGCGACTCAGGTAGGGTGTAATCCACCTGCCTATGTAACTTTTATAACCAGGGATATCATAGTTCCAATCAGTTCTATCAAGAATAGTTTTACAGTACTTTTTATCAAAAAGCGGCTCAGGTAGGGTGTAATCCACACGAACATCGGGCATCGGGCATTGTATCAAAAATAACAAAGTGGCCGTAGCCGCCACATAATTAAAGAGAAAGCTCCCTTAGCCTCACAGCAGTGGTCGCCGCAATTTGCCTAGCCACAATGTCCAGAGGCATTACGTGTAGCATTAAATTCAATGCATCAGATGATGTCGTCCTCAGTGCGGATGTGATGCACAAATAAGCAATTCTTTGTATCCGGTTGAGTATTGAACAGTAGGTGGATTTTTGAAGCGCAGTCCACCAGACCACAATACCATATAGCATTTTAGGTTTGACAACTGCAGCATATACCAAGCGATTTAAACCCCCATCTTTTGCCAATGGCTCTCTTGCAGGTGTATGAAGTAAGAATAGACTTTTTTGCTCTTTCTAAAATGTGGGATTAGAAGTTCGAATTCGCCCAACAACTACTTTTGTCTGGCACGGATTTACGCCTAGACCACTTTCGGGAGCCCATTTTGGTATGGCACTTATAGTTTCCTGAAGTATATCTCTAAGAATGCTTGTAAACGACCACGGGACCACTTTCACACCTTTATATTCCAGAGACAATAGTATATTTTTAATAGCTATATGGTGTTGATTGCGGGCAGTAGAGTATCCAACTCTATTGCTTCTCTTGAACATCGTCAGAATGTGGGCAGGGTTGTATTGCTCTATCGTTACTTTCATGGTATGTGTTCCAGGGATATTCGTCTTCTTATCCCTGATATTTGGATGTTCACCAGCAGTATAAGACTTGCCAGAAACTCACACCCGTTTGTAATTGAGAAAATTATTTTTTCGCCCGAAACATTCCTATGTGGAGTCGACTTCCGGCCAATGTCTTTCCCAGCGACATTGACGTTCAGAAATTTAAGACGAATATCAATAAACACTACTCCCTCTTTCCCCACTCCCACCCTTAACTTTCGTAATTGGGAACGCAATGCACTGCGTATATATAGGAGACATCCCCTGCGTGTTGGTTACGTGAAAAAAAAGTTATCAATAAACTTTCTTACGGTAGTGTTGATACCTAGAAACTCCAGCTCCTTCATAATTGACGTCGGTATTACATTATTGAAAGCACCTTCAATGTCAAGAAATTCCACCATTTTATATTCCTTGGCAGCGAGAGAACCCTCTATGTAGCCGACTAGGTCGTGAAGGACTGTTTCAGTGAACTTGCCCTTATTATACGTATGATGTTTCCGAGACAGGCAATCTATAGGGATCTTTGCTCTAAGTCTCTAGAGTCTTCGGCGTAAAGGATGACAGACTAATAGCACAAAAACCTTTGTGGGGTAAGGTTGCCCTGCTTTCAGAATGAAAATGACCGTTGTGCTCCTACATCCCACAGGCAAATGTGATATGGGGATACAAGCAGAATATTATTCAGCTAAGCCGAGGAGCTAGTCTATCGGACGCAACTTTTAATACAACCGGTGATACTTCATCAGCGCCTGGCGTACTGAAGAAGTCAAAACTTTTTGTCGCCCAAAGGATTTACGACCCAAACATAATTTCCCCGTCAACCTCCGACGAATGGATATCAGTGGCAACATCTTCTGGCGCTACGTTGTCCGTTGGAAAGTTTCACGGGAAATGTGTATTAACGAGTGGTTCTAGTATTTCCTCATTAGACTTTGTCCATATATTCTCTACCCTGTATTTTCTTACCTCAGACATCCCTGTCTAATGGTTGCCTTGTGGCTTTTGTATTGTGCAAGAGTTTTTTTGTAATCTTTCCCTAGACCAACCAAGTCTGGAGTCCACCATGCCCGTCGAGGTTTCCTTTTTGGCTTCACTTGAGAACATGCAGGCTTGGGATAGGTTGAATAGACTTGTTGTTGTTTTAAATACTAAAAAGTAACCTCGAAAAAGAAATCCTATGTTAGGAAGTCTGTCTGTTAGCCGGAAAATGCTCCAACATCTCATAATCTTCCCCACATGCTATCACCTGTCGCATTAATTTTGCATAACTGAGCTGGTAGTCCCATGTATCCCGTTAGGATACCGAAAGCTATACAGACCTCTTTCTTACTTCCTTCCAGTAACAGCCTTCTCAAGTCACGACGAGCATCTCTCCATAGGATGTTCATCGTTCTACCGACCGTTTCGCTGTTCCACAATTCTAGATGTAGATGGATGATGAACATCCTATGGAGAGATGCTGCGTTCGTCGACCAAGCCCTTAATTCGGACTACGTCGACCCGAAAAGGGTCGATGCTTCCCACTGCTGCCTTGCTCACTGCTAGCTCACACTTTAAGCCAAATTCTAAACTGAAAGATCGATTCACATAGCTCTAGTCGGGTCCTGTCTTGGATACTTCACCCACGCTTTTGATCATGCTATTAGGGTTTCCAGCAATCCACTAGAATTGTAGATGATAGATGTACTTGTAGATGATAGTTCCCCAGACAAGTCATTAGCAACAAATGTTGAGTTGTCTCTTGAATCCTCATACTCATCGATTCTATGCACCTTAAGCCTCACCTCATTGAATCCTTAGGACATAACTCCTTAAGACTTGTTGAGGTCTTTGAAGCTGTAGGAGTTTTGTTTGGAATGCAGATTCACGTAGACAATTTCAGTCCATTGTGATGCCACAATAGAGACATACCAAGCCTCAGGTGAGAATAGGAACCACGAACCACGCACTGGTAAACCAAGCACGCAACCAACCCGGCTACCGGGGCGACCACAGTCGAAGTTTAGTCTGAATACATTATTTTGTATGACTCGGTGAGCACATTCTTTGAATTAGCACATAGACCATCCAGGATAGCCCCTCCAGATACTATTCTCCAAGCACAATTAAATAAAATTGAGTGCCCCAGGCACTACGCTACCCTATCGTAGAGGTTAGCATGTCCGCCTATGAAACTGTACGTATGGGTTCGAATCCTGAAGAGAACATTAGAAATAATTTTCAACAGTGTTTATCCCCTCCTAATGTTAGCGATATTAGTTAGGTACTATGCATAGAAGCCATCGGGGACGTAGTCAGGGGGGAGGAAGATGGTGTCAGGACCCCGCATCCTCCATTAACTTCCGATTTTTCGAATGTTAGGTTAGGTTTAAGTGGTAGTCTGAACAGAAGAAGGAAGATGCCTTTTAGTTCCTAGCTTTGAACCATCCAGATCGCTTTAAAAAACCAAATAACTTGCGAATGTTCACATCCGCTAAATCAGACAGGTTCTCAAAGAAATGAGAACCTAAAGTGGAACTCCTTTTGGCTGCTAGTGCGGGACACACACACACACAGAAGGTGTTCTATATATCTTCTTCGATGTCCTCACAGCTTCTGCAAAAGTTGTTGCTGGCAACCTTAAGTCTGTCAGCATGTTTTCCGATTAGACAGTGACCTGTCATGACGGGCCAATGACTGAGACCTCTGTTGTAGGCAATGACAGCAAAGCGGTAGGCCTCTTCAAGTCTAGATTAGACCACAGCTCACAGCCCCCGCGTTGTGACCATCTATCATTCGTTGTCCTTCGGGCCTGGTCCTGAAAACTTAGCTTACATGTCGCTAGAGGCATAGGTCTGACCACTGCAGTATTTATCCAATGCATGACGAGCGGTCGAAACCTCCATCTTTGGCCAATGACTTTTGCAGGTGGATAGGGTAAGAGTTGCCTTTCTTGCCCCAAAGAGTTGTTGCACTGCAGCACGCCATTCGGTCTTGGCTATAAAAAGCAGGTCCCTTATCATTGCTTAGCGGAATGTTCATGTGCAAATTTGCATTTGGGTACTCTACTAGCCCCTGTTTCAGTAGCAGACCTGCTAGGACCTGCTGTTGACTTTTTAGATTTTCTGTTGTAACTTTCTTCTATACACGTTGTAAATTTTTCTTCCTCCACTTACCATTTGCCATGTCCTTAATTCGCTCTCATTGAAATGATCCAGTTTTTGATCGATCCATTTTGTTTGCACCCATGCCCTGGCTGAAGCTTGAGGTCCAGGATCCTCGTGCAACTCTTGAAAGGTTCTAGAGAAAATATTGCCGGTTGTTGCTGTAGTTGCAAAGACAACTAATAGCTCAAGTCCTATGGAAAGGATTTCAATCAAATTCATATTCTATTTAGAATTTTTGCACGTTAAATGGAATTCCGTTCCGACTTGCGAGTTTCTTTAAAATCACTTTTTAAAACAGAATTGAAACTGCAATTGAATGATGTCCATACGATTTTCTTTTATTTATTGAATAAAAGTGTTTACCAAGGGCGTAGTAATTATTATTTTACATTAGAGCTGAAAGGGGGTTTTAGGGGTGTACAGCTGGATTTTTCTCTGCATTTACATAAAAAGTTTATTTTATACTCAATGCACTTCCCTTACAACTGGCTACGCCTCTTTTTGTTTATCTGTTAGCTACTTGTGGTTATTTGACCTAAACCTCCAAATTGTTTGAATAGTTTTAACTGAACATATTGAATGGAAGGCAATTGCCAGTCTTATCATTGCAGTAGCTAAATACCAATTACCTAGTTTTGTGTAAGTGCTACTTCTGCTTAACTTCTAATAACACTAGTCTACATAGATTTTAAATGTTTGTGAATAAATTGGGTTGAGCATGATATTTTTTCTTACCAAATGTCAAAAGATAATCAAATTGTGTAACGGTAATTACAAATCTGTCTACGATTTAACAATGCACATAGGTTGGGTTAGGTTGGAAAAGAGGGTGCAGATATCCGCCCATGCCACTATGGACATACATCTAAGCCAGTAATCGTCTTGTTGTGCGCTCTTTAAACTGTAAAGTAACCTCTAAAAAGAAAATTTTAAATTAGGGATTCCGTGCTACTTACAAAATCCTTAATTGTTTTCAATACCACTCCCCAAAGTTGGTTCATATCTGGTATTGTGTCCCCAACTAAGTGCCGGTATCTGTTAGACGCGAAATCCGGTCTAACTCAAAGGAAATATTCCAACGCCTCATCATCTTCCCCGCATGCCCTACACATGCCACACCGATTTTACATAAGTGAGCTCGTAGTCCTATGTGTCCCGTTATGATACCCATATCTATACTGACCTCCTTCAAGCTTCTATTCAGTAATAACCTCGTCTTCTCGCGATCTGGATCCCCCCATAGGATTTTTGACCTCCCACCGACCGCGTCGCTGTTCCACAATTTTGCATGCGCATTCGTCACACACTCCCCTAACTCGGACTGCGTCAACCCGAAAGGCTTCGGTTTAACCATGTTTATTGACGGCAGTCCTCTGGCCTTCACCGTCAAATCATCTGCGTTTTCATTCCCCCTTACTCCGTTATGGCCCGGCACCCAAACGAAGCGGATTTTGCCATCCTCAGACAGGGCGTTAATTTCCTTCTTACACTGCAAGACTATTCGTGACCTTACCGTTCTGGTTATTATTGCCCTTATGGCAATTTTACTATCGGTAAAGATGTTCACACTCGACGTCCTCCACACCACTTCACGCATTCCGTGATCGCCCGGATCTCCCACTGCAGGACCGTCTTATGGTCAGGCAGTTTAAAACAGATCTCAGTTCGTGGGTTCTCAATGTAGACCCCCAGTCCCCAGGCTTTGTCCTCTAACTTTGATCCATCCGTGTAACATTATCTTCCAGATGCAATACTAGGGTTTCATCAATCCAAGACTTTGCCGCTGGCAGCAGTGCCTCGCACTCGACTTCAAGGTCCTTCAAGGTCCGAAACCTTCCTTTCAGGTTTTGCCATCGTCGCATCGATTATACCGCGATGGTATGAGCTGCTCCCATCCTGAATCACATACATACATTAAAAAAATTTGGCCGGGCCGAACTTTGGCTACCCACCTCCTCGGGTATATATGTAAACCTCCTTTCGTCAAAATCCGGTAAAAAATGCATACCTTATGCCCCATAACAGCTATATCGAAATATATTCCGATTTGGACCAAATACTAATAAGTAAAAGTTATTGTTCAAGTGTGTATAACAAAATATTGGTCGTTTTAGTAGCTATATCTAAAAATAAACCGATCTGAATCAAATACGGTACGGATGTCGAAAAGCCTTACATAAGTCACTGTGTCAAATTTCAGTGAAATCGGACAATAAATGCGGCTTTTATTGGGCCAAGACTTTAAATCGAGAGATCGGCCAATATGGCAGCTATATTCCATATATTCTGGTCCAATGTGGGCCTAACACAACTCACTGTCCCAAATTTCGGCAACATCAGACAATAAATGCGCCTTTTATGGGCCCAAAACCTGAAATCGAGAGATCGGTCTATATAGCAGCTATATTCAAATCTGGAACGATGTGAGCCAAATTGAACAAGGATGTCGACGGGCCCAACACAAGTCACTGTTCCAAATTTCGGCGACATTGGACAATAAATGCGCCTTTTATGGGTCTTAAACCTCAAATCGAGAGATCGGTCTATATGGCAGCTATATCCAAATCTGGACCGATGTGGGCCAAATTGAAAATGGATGTCTAAGGGCCTTACACAACTCACTGTCCCAAATTTCGGCGACGTCGGATTATAAATGCGCCTTTCATGGGCCCAAAACCTGAAATCGAGAGATCGGCCTATATGGCAGCTATATTCAAATCTGAACTGATCTGGGCCAAATTGAAGAAGTATATCGAAGGGCCTAACACAACTCACTGTCCCAAATTTCGGCGACATCGGACAATAAATGCGCCATTTATGGGTCCAAAACCTTAAATCGAGAGATCGGCCTATATGGCAGCTTTATCCAAATCTGGACCGATCGGGGCCAAATTGAAAAAGGATGTTGAAGGGTCTAACACAACTCACTGTCTTAAATTTCCGCAAAATCGGATAATAAATGTGGCTTTTATGGGCCTTAGACACTAAATCGGCGGATCGGTCTATATGGCAGCCATATCCAAATCTGAACCGATTTGGGTCAAATTCAAGAAGGATGTCGAAGGGCCTAACGCAACTCACTGTCCCAAATTTCAGCTAAATCGGATAATAAATTTGGCTTTTATTGGCCTAAGACCCTAAATCGGCGGATTAGGGTCTTAAGGTAGCTAATCCAAATCACCGATGGGGGCCAAATTGACGAAGGCTGTCGAAGGGCTTAACACAACTCACTGTCCCAAATTTCAGCAAAATCGGATAAAAATTTATTGGCCTAAGACCCTAAATCGGCGGATTAGGGTCTTAAGGTAGCTAATCCAAATCACCGATGGGGGCCAAATTGACGAAGGCTGTCGAAGGGCTTAACACAACTCACTGTCCCAAATTTCAGCAAAATCGGATAATAAATGTGGCTTTTATTGGCCTTAGACCCTAAATCGGCGGATCCGTCTATATGGGGGCTATATCAAGATATAGTCCGATATAGCCCGTCTTCGAACTTAACCTTTCTTATGGACAAAAAAAGAATCTGTGCAAAGTTTCAGCTCAATATCTCCATTTTTAAAGACTGTAGCGTTATTTCAACAGACAGACGGACGGACATGGCTAGATCGTCTTAGATTTTTAAGCTGATCGAGAATATATATACTTTATAGGGTCGGAAATGGATATTTCGATGTGTTGCAAACGGAATGACAAAATTAATATACCCTCATCCTCCGGTGGTGGCTATAAAAAAAGTGGGGTACTTATTCCCCATTTTTTCTCTTCGTCCACAAATGACTAATCCCTACTCAAACTGAAGTACATTGCCCAGATAAGCCGGAAGTGTTTACTTATGCACAAAAACATCCCAAAAAAATATATCTTCATGTCTACCCTTTACCTTTATCATTAAATTTAAGTTGGCCTCTCACAGCAGTGTGCACTGCAATCACTCACTCCCCACCAGGCTTACCCGCCCTCATGGGTGTACGACTACATTTCAATGTATAATTCGATAATTAGCCATTCAAGTGAAGTTCCTAATAAAGAGTTTTGACGCCTTTCTTTAAAATGAAATTACCTCTTGTTCTAGATTATCATGTCTAAACACTTCAAATGGTGGAAATTGATTTAAAGCCCCCCCTCAAAACAAAGGAACTCAAATTTGGAAATCTAAACACGAAAAGGTTTCCATCCATGTGGAGATTGCCGAAAGTGTTCTTCAATCACGTGCATGAGTTTTGTTTTCTGCCTCACAAGAAAATCTTTGAAGATGAGCGAAGACAATCCATTTCCTTCATTTTCTTGTTATGGAAATGGGCAGTTTCCCAAGGAAGTTGGAAAAGAATCACTTCACTTAGGAAAATACCTATGCTGTTTTCGTGGTAGTACGAGTACTATGTGATGTGTCTTTGGGGTATTGTTGATATGGATATTTTTTTTTAATATCCATGTTACTGCATCATTTGAATAGTTTCGGAAGACTCTGTAGTTTAGGTTTAGAATTACAAATTTTATTTGTTGATATTCTTTTGATTGGAACACGTGTTTGAGTTCTTGCTAGTTGTTATTAGAAAAACGTTGATACCTTAAAAGGATAACTAGGAAGATGTTTGTATCCGGTTGGAATATTTCAATTTTATAAACCCTAAGATGTTCTAGACCAAAACGGAAATGGAAATCTAATCCTTTTTAGTTGTAACATAAGGGTAAGTGGATCGAATGAGGGTGCGAGGTACGATTTGAAATAATTTATTTAGTGGAAAACTATATACTGTTTAATGGACAAATATAAATAAAGTACGAAAAATTTTATATATAAAACTCAAGTTGAGTTTGTTTGTTTGTGTGTTCCTTATAGACTCAGAAACGGCTGAACCGATTTTCTTGAAATTTTCACAGATGATCCCGTGGTGAAAATAGGGCACTACATTTTTATACCCACCACCAAAGGATGGGGGTATATTCATTTTGTCATTGCGTTTGCAACACATCGAAATATCCATTTCCGACCCTATAAAGTATATATATTCTTGATCAGCGTAAAAATCTTAGACGATCTAGACATATCCGTCCGTCTGTCTGTTGAAATCACGCTACAGTCTTTAAAAATAGAGATATTGAGCTGAAATTTTGCACAGATTCTTTTTTTTTTGTCCACATGCAGGTTAAGTTCGAAGATGGGCTATATCGGACTATATCTTGATATAGCCCCCATATAGACCGATCTGCCGATTTACGGTCTTAGGCCCATAAAAGCCACATTTATTATCCGATGTTGCCGAAATTTAAGACAATGAGTTCGACATCCTTCGTCAATTTGGCCCAGATCGGTCCAGATTTGGTTATAGCTACCATATAAAAAGATCCTCCGATTTAGGGTCTTAGGCTTATAAAAGCTACATTTATTATCCGATTTTGCTGATATTTGGGACAGTGAGTTGTCTTAGGCCCTTCGACATTTTTCTTCAATTTGACCC
The DNA here is from genome assembly GCF_963082655.1 of Stomoxys calcitrans. Classification (NCBI taxonomy): domain Eukaryota; kingdom Metazoa; phylum Arthropoda; class Insecta; order Diptera; family Muscidae; genus Stomoxys; species Stomoxys calcitrans. The sequence continues at coordinate 177,943,620 of NC_081553.1, forward strand.
TGATCGGTTCAGATTTGATAGCTGGCATATAGACCGAACTCTCGATTTAAGATTTTGGGACCCCGAAAGGCGCATTTATTGTCCGATGTCGCCGAAATTTGGGACAGTGAGTTAAGTTATGCCCCTTGACATACTTCTGCAATATGGTACAGATCGGTTCAGATTTGAATATAGCTGCCATATAGACCGATCTCTCGATTTAAGGTTTTGGGCCCATAAAAGGCGCATTTATTGTCCGATTTCGCCGAGATTTGGGACAGTTCGTTGTGTTAGGCTTTTCGACATCTCTGCCGTATATGCTACTAAAAAGATAGATATAGCTACTAAAAAGACCAATATTTTGTTATACACAATTGAACAATGACTTGTACTTATTAGTAGTTGGTCCAAATCGGAACATATTTCGATATAACTGGTATGGGACCGGATTTTGATGGAAGGTGGTTTACATATATACCCGAGGTGGTGGGTATCCAAAGTTCGGCCCGGCCGAACTTAACGCCTTTTTACTTGTTTGATATCGTAAGGGGGGGGGGGGGGGGGGGGGGGGGACCCTCCACCTTACCCTAATTTTCAGAAACGCCAGATCTCGGAGATGGGTGGTGCGATTTAAGCGAAATTTTGTGTGCTCTCATATAGTACTCTAAAAGTAAAGATTTGGTATCCAACTTTCGGATGGTGTACCTAGGGGGGCCGCCCCACCCTAAAACCTACAAAACATATAATAAGACGACAATATGGGGTTCAAAGGAAAGGTATTTAGGATAAGAAAACGTATCTGATATCCAATTGTCGGACCAAGTGTTAGGGGGACCACCCCAACCCCCAAAACACCCCTTAATCGGACATATTTACAGACCATGGCAATATGGGACTCAAATGAAAGGTATTTGCGAGTAGAATACGAATCTAATGTCCAACTGGGGGCCACGTTTCTGGGGATCCACCCCTTCCCTAAACAGGACTTATTTACTGACCATGGGAATATGGGGCTTAAATAAAAGGTATTTAAATGCAGTATTCTGATCTGATATCCAAATATGAGACCAAGTGTTTGGGGGCCGCCTCTCCCCAAAAACATCCCACCAAGGGACAAATTTATTTAACCATAGCCATATGGGGCTCAAATGAAAGGTCTTTGGGAGTATAGCACGAATCTGATATCAATATTCGGGAAAAGTGTCTATGGGGCCACGCCACACCCACAACACCACCCATATAGGAAGTATTTGCTGACCATTGCAATATGAGGCCCAATAAAGAGGAATTTTAGGTAGAACACGAATCCGATATATATTTTCAAACCCAAGCCACTGAGTGGCCGCCCCATTCTCCAAAACACCCTACAAGCCGGTCATGTTTGCCGACTATGGAAATATGGGGCTCAAATTAAAGGTATTTGGGAGTAGACCACGTATCTGATGTCAACATTAGGGACCAACTGTCTAGGGTACGTCCCACCACCATAACAACCCTCAAATAGGAAGTATTTGCTCACCAAGACATTTTGGGTCTTAAAGAGAGTGGAACTAAATGTTCATAGTTTTTAGGGCCAATACCCCAAACCGGACATATTTGCTGACTTTTGCAACAAGGAGTTTAACTGAGATTAGGAAACGAATTTGATATCCTATTTTGAGGGCAATGGTAATATGGGATCCAAATAAATGATATATAGATATATGAGAATAGAGCACGTTGCTGATATATTTTCCGGGCTTAGTGTTTGGGCGACCACCCCAATCCCCAAAACACCCCTAAATCGGCCATATTTACCGACCATGTCAATGTGGGCCTAAATGAAAAGTATTGGGGGTGGAGTAAGTATTGATACCCATTTTAGGGACCTATTTTCTGGAGGTCTACCCCTTTTCCAAAATACCCCACAAACAGCAATTTTTTACTGACCATCGCAATATGGGGCTCAAATAAAGGTATTTGGGAGTAGAATACGAATTTGATATCCAAATGTAGGACCATGTATTTAGGGCATCACACCTTCCCCCAAAACACCCCCAAAGAGTAAACATTTTTCGACCATGCCAATATGTGGCTCAAATGAAAGGTATTTGAAATTAGAAAACGACTTGGATAACACATTTTGGGGCCATGTGTTTGGAGGATGCCTCATCGCGTAAACCCCCTTAAACCAATGGCCATATGGGGTTTAAATAAATGGTATTTGAGTGAAGAGCACGATGCTGATATTTTTTCAGGGCCATGTGTCTGGGGGACCACCTCACCCCCGAAAACACACCTAAGTCAGATATCAAGAGAATATAGGGCTGAGATTAAGTATTTTAAGAATGGAGTACACCTTACATTCAAACTTAAATTCGTAGACCAATAAAGATCATATGGGATTCAGATAAACTGTTAGTCGAGCGATATACTATTTTCGTAGCATGGTATTTCACTAAAAGCCCTTTAATTGTCGAAAATAAATATTCCAAGCAAGATTTTCTTCCACATAAAGTAAAAAAGGGCTCAGCGGAGCGGGCCCGGGTCAGCTAGTATTTTATAAACATAAATATCTTATATAAAACTAATTTTACTAAGTTATATTTTTTAATAATTATACAAATTGCTTGAAGTTTTCTTAATTTTTGATTTTTGTTCCTTTTTTGTATATTTCAGGTTATTTTCTATGATTCCGACTGGAATCCCACTGTCGATCAACAAGCTATGGATCGGGCTCATCGTTTGGGTCAAACCAAACAGGTTACTGTATATCGTTTGATTTGCAAAGGAACCATAGAAGAACGGATACTTCAAAGAGCCAGAGAGAAAAGTGAGGTGAGTTGAACATTTTTACATTTTACAGTCAAAAGTAAGTGAAAAATTCTTTCCTGTCTTTATTATACCCTACACCACGCCTGTGGTACTGAGTATTATAAATTTGTGCATTTGTTTGCAAAGCTTAGAAGGAGATGTATAACCGCTTGAATTACAAACTATGTCTGATAGACATAGTTTGGGAACCAGTCATATATACCTGTGGGATGGAGGGACACAAAGGTTATTTTCATTCCGAAAGCAGGAAAAAAAAAAAAGATTTTCGTCCTATTAGTCTGTCATCCTTTATGCTGAAGTCTCTTGAGAGGTTTATAAAATAATTTCTTAGGGTAGCAATCCCTCGAGATCGCCTTTCGTGGCAGCAGCATGCATATAGTAACGGCAAATCCTCCGAAACAGCCCTTCACGACCTACTCGGCTACATAGATGGGTTTCTCGCTGTCAAGTAATATACAATAGTCGCATTTCTTGACGTTGAAGGGTCTTTCAATAATGTAAAACCGACGCCAACCATGAAGGAGTTGGAGTTTCTAGGCATCAACTCTACCGCAAGAAAGTTTATATTATTGTCTCTGGAAGATGGGGGTGTAAAAATGGTAGCGTATGCTGATGATGTGGCATTGCGGTTAAGGGAAAGTTTCCCAGCACTCTAAGAGAAGCTCTACGTGCAACAGCGAAGTGGGCTGCCGAAAGTGGTCTAGGTATAAATCCGTGCGAGACAGAAGTAGTTCTCCACAGCAGCAGATACAAGTTGCCTACAGTGGTACCTGTCTCCTTGGGAGGAGATAATGTTTCATTTACAGAAAGCGCAAAATACCTGGGTGTTTTTTTCTGGACAGGAAATTGAACATCAAATCCAACATTTTGGAAAGGGCAAGAAAGGCAACTCTTGCCCTATACACGTGCAAGAGATCCATTGGCAAAAGTTTTCAGACCTGTAAGGCTATATGGTGTTGTGGTCTGATGGACGGCGCTTCAAAAGTCCACCAATAGTCAACAGGGTCCAAAGGGTGGCTGAAGACGACACCGTCTGATACACTGAATTTAATGTCATATCTAATGCTCCTGCATATTGTTGCGACCAATGCCGTAAGGCTAAGAGAGCTTTCTCTTTGGTCATGATACAATATCAGATGTTCCAGGCCTGTGTGGATTGCACCCAACCTGAGCCGCTTTTTGATGAAAAGTATTGTGCCACTATTCCTGATAGAAGCGATTGGAACTACGATATCCCTGGTAATAGAAGTTACATAGACTTCTATACGGATGGTTCCAATCTAGACAACCAGGTGGGCTTTGGGGTGTAGTCTAAAGATCAATCGAAAAGGTTACCCGACCATTGCAGTGTGTATCAAGCGGAGATCCTTGCTATTAAGGAAATGGTGGAATGGCTATGATATAATGTCATAATTGGCATAAATTTATTCTCAGACAATCAGGCAGCCATTAAGTCCCTTAAGAACGCATTTCTGAACACAAAAACCACATGGAGGCTAAGTTTTCAGGACCGGGCTCGATAGACAACAATTGATAGATGTTCGCAAAAAGGGGGCTGTGAACATTCCAAAATTATGTGGCCTAATCTAGACTTGAAGAGGTTTACCATTCTGCTGTCAATGGCTAGAACAGACGTCTCAGTCATTGTCTCCGCCATGACAGGTCACTGTCTAATCGGAAAACATGCTGACAGACTGAAGGTTGCCAGCAACGACTTTTGCAGAAGCAGTGAGGACATCGAAGAAGAAGAGACTATAGAACACCTTCTGCGTGTGTGACCCGTACTGGCAGCCAGAAGGAGTTGCATTCTAGGTTCTCTTTTCTATGCGAATCTGCTTGACTTAGCGGATGTAAACATTCGGGCTTTTTAAATCGATCTGGATGATTCAACGATAGGAACTAGAAGGCATCTTCCTTCTTCTGTTCCTGTGGTATCACAATGGACGAATTTGATGGAAGACTGCCACCTCTTAAACCTTGCCTTGTATAGAACATTAATGTTCAATGTGGCACTGTGAGATAGAAGTTAAAAAAAACTCAAATATCTCATAAATATTACACCAGGTAGTTCGTTTTATATCGGAGCTATATCAGGTTATACACCTATTCAGGCAAGTCAGTAACCGCAGCCTCAAGGGGCTCAAAGAGTGCATTCGGGAGATCCGTTTATATGGAAGCTATGTCAAGTTTAAAGCCGATCCAAGTCCTACTTGGGAGATATATTACAGGTCAAACAAAAACTCGGATAGGAATTGCGCCTTCTAGAGCCTTAGAAGTACAATCGGAAGATCGGTTTATATGGGAGATGTATCAGGACCAATTCGAACTATACTTGGAACATCTGTTGAATGACTACATATTACAAAATTTCAGCACAATCGGATATGAATTCCACATTTCTTAGAAGAAGAAGTATACTTGGGAGATCTTTATATATAGGAGCTATACCTCAATGTGGACCGATGTATCTCATTTACAATCCTAACCGACCAACGCTTATAGGATAAAAGGCAAACTTCTCACATATCACTGAGTGATGTCCGATTCAAGTTTAAGCCTCTTTTTTATAGCCGAATCTGAACGGTGTGCCGCAGAGCGACTTCTGTTTAGGGAAAAGTTTTTGCATGACACAATTGTGGCCAGCATAAGACGGGGGATAATCACCGCTGAAAATTTTTTCTGATGCCAAGATTCGAACTCGGGCGTTCAGCGTCCTGGGTGGACATACTAACCTCTGCACTACGGTAGCCTCCGCTATATAGGAATTATTTTTGCAAAATTTCAAGCGCCTTAAAACTTAGCGTGCTTTCCACAGACGGACGGACATTGCTAGATTGATTTATGGCCCGGCGTAAGGGGAAATAAAAGGGCAGACGATTTGGCAGTGAAGGCCAGAGGACTGCCGCCAATAAACTTGGTTAACCGGAAGTCTTTCGGGTTGAAGCAGTCCGAGTTAAGGGAGTGGGCGACGAATGTGAAGACCTTAGTCGCCACAATTTTCGTCCGATCTTGACAACATTTAGCTTGACTTGTTTTATTTGACGTCCCAGTACGTGTGAAAAATTTTATCAAAATCTAACTAGATATAGCTGCCCTATATATCTATCATGCAATATGATCCTTTACGGCTGTACCCTCCACCATGGATAGCATTTGTCGAGTTCTTTGCGCGGTATCTCTTTTTAGGCAAATAAAGAATAATGAATAAAGCTGTTATGGTATTGGAGCTAAATCAAGCTATCAGATTCGGACCATAAATGAATTGAATGCTGAACATTGTAGAAGTCATTGACCGTTTTGGCCCATTTACAATCCCCACTGACCTACACTAATAAAAAGTATTGGGTTGCCCAAAAAGTAATTGCGGATTTTTCATAAAGTCGGCGTTGACAAATTTTTTCACAGCTTGTGACTCTGTAATTGCATTCTTTCTTCTGTCAGTTATCAGCTGTTACTTTTAGCTTGCTTTAGAAAAAAAGTGTAAAAAAAGTGTATTTGATTAAAGTTCATATTACTATCTTTTAAAAAATCCGCAATTACTTTTTGGGCAACCCAATATTTGTTCAAAATTTCAGCGCCTAGCATTACTTCTTCCAAAGTTAGCGTGCTTTCGACAGACAGACGGACGGATGGACAGATTTACGGACATGGCTACATCGACTTAAAATGTCATGACGATCAAGAATATAGGTGTTGCAAACAGATTGACGAAATTAGTATACCCCCATCCTATGGTGGAGGGTATAATTTGTGACGAATACAATATTGTTCAATAATTTAAGCGCTGTTTTTTGTCTCCAGCCTGGCGCCGTGTAAGGGTCTAACGCAACTCATTGTGCCTAATTTCTGCAAAATTAGTTAATAAATTCAGCTTTTATGGGCCTAAAACTTTAAGTCTGAAGATCGGAATATATAGATTATGGCGAGACCATCAGCGGTGGTTTTCCCCTCCTAATGCTGGCAACGTTTGTGAGGTAGTATGCCATGTAAAACTTCTCTCCAAAGAGGTATCGCACTGCGGCACGTCGTTTGGACTCGGCTATAAAAAGCTTAAGCTTAAATCGGACTGCACTCGTTGATATGTGAGAAGTTTGCACCTGTTACTTCGTGGAATGCTCATGGGCAAAATTTGCATTTGCATATCCAAATCTGCGATGAGCGATCTGGGCCGTATTGAACAGGGATGTCGAGGAGCCTAAAATAACTCACTACACATAATTTCAGCTAAATTGGACAAAAATTGCCCAAGATCTTACATGGAGAAATCGGTCTATATGGCTATATCAAGATATAGTCCAATATAGCTCATCTTCGAACTTAACTTGCCTATGGACAAAAAAAATCTGTCCAAAGTTTCAGCTCAAAATCTCTATTTTATAGATTGTAGCGACCGATGGACGGACATGGCTAGATCTTCAATTTAGTGTCGGAAATTGATTTTTCGATGTGCTGCAAACGGAAGGATACAATGAATATACCCCCATCCTTCGGTGGTGGGTATAAAATTTGGTCTTTCTCAGCTACATTCTCTGCTTCCAAATAAATCGCTCTCTCGACTATACTTCTTAAGCCTCTAGTGAGTGCAATTCTTATCAGAATGACATATAGTTTGGTCCCCAACATCCAAGGCAAGTATGGCCCGAATCGCTTCATAACCTGATGCAGCTTCAATGCCATAGCAAATCCTATCCATTACTATTTGTTTGCCTCTTAAGAGATATCAGGCACTGACTTGACCAATGCGATTCATGGTGGAGGGTATATAAGATTCGGCGGCCCGGCCAAACTTAGCACGCTTTTACTTGTCCATAACTATTCGCCGGGGTTCCGTGGTCCACCCTTTATTTGAACTTTTTCTATGCCTTTTTTCCAGCCTTCTGCGAATGCCAAGTTTAGAATCTATTTTCATTTATGTTTAGTCTGTAGAGTTGCGGTTTATTAAGGGGACAATAGTTGGTCTGTCAGCAGGTCATCAACAGCAGAAAAGGAAATTAAACTCATCTGAGGCTTGAGGTAAAGTGAAACCGCACACTTGAATGAAATAAAAACATCTCTTGTTGTTCATGTACCAAAATCCTCTGATTGTGGCATTGTATGGCAATGTTAGTTCTTGTCTTGATTTAGCCGTCCGTGACAATTTTATCACCGGTGGCAGCGGTGGCAGCGGTGGCAGAAGTGGAACGAAAAAACTATAGCAGCCCGCATATTGGGCACGTGTTAGTCAAAGACCTATTGAAGAATGAAAAACTAAAAACAAAAAAAAAAATTCTTCATTGAAGTTGGGAGCGTGTTTTTGTGTCATGCTTCTTATCAAGAACTCAGTAAATGCATGGAAGTGAAACAATAACAAACGCAAAGTGTAACATAACAATTAACCTCCCAATCAGCCCCTCTTTACCACATCCACTGAAAAACCCTTCGCTCCACCAACAAGAGGTTTCGTAGTTTCGTGGGCCACTTGCTGCTATTCCTTGCGGCAACTCGGTTGGAATTAAAGTGTGTGTTGTTTGATCACTACCAACTTGAGGGTTGACTATCAAATGATATCCCCAGAGGAAGAGACCGAAGGAATTCATTCATTAGTTTTTTTGTTTTCCTGAACTCATTTTTGTTGTTGTTGTTGTTTTGGAATATTTAATAAGGAATATGATCACTTTTAGTCCACTTCAGCATAGATCTTAGTTGCATGTTCATTCGCTTTCCCTCGTCAGTGTGAGCGTGTTAGACTGTTGTCTGCCCCAGTACGTACGTGTTCACGTTCGTGTGCGTGAGTGCTTGTGTCTGTCCCTACGTCTCTGTATCTTCTTACCGGAAACTAATTATACAGTCTTGTGTTTTTGTTGGTTCTACTCTTCATTATTGTCCACAATAGTTGAAGTTTTTGTTCGTATTCGCTGTGTGGTAGGCGACATATCTGTTACGCCTTGACTAACATTTTTGTTCCTCATGATGGTGGTGGTGCCAAAGGTAATGGTGTAGTTTTGATATCTCTAAAAAATGTGTTGCGACACAGTGGGACATAATTTTTTCAATTGTAAATGATAAGCAAGTGCTGAAATAAAAGAAAACAGGTAAAAGCGCATTCGGCAGTGCTGAACTATTGATATCCACCAACTACTATATCGATCCCATGGCAGCCGGTTGTATGTACCGGTGTACCACACACTGATACTACAAGAACAACCAACTACTATATATCCAACTCTACTATATCCATTCTAATGTCCAATTATAGGACGATTTTAATCATATTTGGGTCAAGTGCCGTGAAGTTTTTTATGAGTAACAGTTCCAAATTTCAATCGGGTAAAAAAATACAGCTTTTATGAGGATGTCGGGAGACTTAATCGAACTTCCTCTTTCAAATTTCCCCCTTCAGCGAAAACGGATAATAAGTGCGCCTTTTTCAGTCTTAAGAACCAAAAGCTGAAGATCGGTCTATATGGCAGCTATATCTAACTATAGCCCGATCTGAACCATATTCGGGTCAGATGTCGGGAATCTTGATACTCCACGTAAAAAAAAAGTTCGTTTGACATAAAGGAAATTTTCGCCAAGTAAACTTCTTTTCTTATAAACATCGGACTTTGTTTACGATAAAAGTACATGTTTTTGCGATAAATTCTTGCAATAATTTGTGCTAAATATAAAGTTTTTATACCCACGACCATAGGATGGGGGTATACAAATCTAGTCATTCCGTTAGTGACACCTCGAAATATTCGTCTAAGACCCCATAAAGTATATATATTCTTGATCGTCTCGACGTTCTGAGTCGATCTAGCCATGTCAGTCCGTCTGTCGAAATCACGATAGAGTTAGAACGCGTAAAGCTAGCCGCTTGAAATTTTGCACAGATACTTAATATCGATCTAGGTCGTTGGGGATTGCAAATGGGCCATATCGGTTCAGATTTTGATATAGCTCCCATATAAAATCAATTTGTGTTTGTTTGTTTGTCTGTTCTGCATAGACTCAAAAACGGCTGAACTGATTTTCTTGAAATTTTCACAGATGAAGAACCCGTGGTGAAAATATGGTACTACATTTTTGATAACTGAAGGGTGGCGGACCCTCCCCCTTACCCCAATTTTCAGAAACGCCAGATCTCGGAGATGGGTGGTGCGATTTTAGCTAAATTTTGTGTAGTAACCTAAAAACAAAAATTTGGTATCCAAATTCCGGATTCGGTACCTAGGGGGTACGACACACTTCCAAAATCTACCAAATATATATATATAGACCAATCGCGACATTCTGGGACTGAACCCTTGGTCCGAAAATTGGACCCCCCTAAATCGGACATATTTACCGACCATGGCAATATGGGACTCAAATAAAAAGTATTTGCGAGTAGAATACGAATCTGCCATTCAAATGTGGGGATAAGTTGCTGGAGTCCATCTCTTCCCCAAAACATCCCCCAACAAACACGACTTATTTACTGACCATGGCAATACGGAGTGTAGAATACGAATGCGATATCCAAATGTAGGACCAAGTGTTTGGGGGCCGCCCGTCTCCAGAAACACCCCCAAAGAGGACAAATGTACGACCATAGCAATATGGGGCTCAAATAAAAGGTCTGTGGGAGTAAAGCACGAATCTGATATTAATATTCGGGAAAAGTGTCTATGGGGCCAACCCACCCCCACAACACCACCCAACCCCCAAAACACCCCTAAATCGGACATATTTATCGACCATGGCAATATGGGACTTAAATGAAAGATACATGAGAGTAGAATACGAATCTGCTATCCGAATGTGGGACCAAATTTCTGGGGTCTTCCCCAAAACACCCCCCAAATAGGACTTATTTACTAACCATGGCAATATGGGGCTAAAATGAAAGGTATTTGAGTGTAGAATATAAATCTAATATTCAAATGTGGGACCAAGTGTTTGGGGGACCGCCTCTCACTAAAAACATCCCCCAAAGAGGACAAATTTACGACCATAGCAATATGGGGCTCAAATGAAAGGTCTGTGGGAGTATAGCACGAATTTTATATCAATATTTGGGAAAAAGTGTTTATGGGGCCACCACCATAACTCCAGCCAAATAAGAATTATTTGACGACCATTGCAATATGGAGCTCAAATGAGAGGTATTTTTGAGAGTAAAACACGAATCTAATATATATTTTTAAGCCCAAGCCACTGAGTGGCCGGCCATATTGGGTTGATTAAAAAGTAATTGCGGATTTTTTAAAAGAAAGTAAATGCATTTGTAATAAAACTTGCAATGAACTTTAGTCAAATATATAATTGTCATTTTGTTCGATAACCTTTTGCCGTCTTCCTGGTATTCCACGCTCATAGAACTTCTGGCCTTTATCTGCAAAAAACTGAACCAAGTACGATTTTATAGCCTCATCATTGCCGAAAGTTTTACCATTTAAGGAGTTCTGCAAAGATCGAAATAAATGGTAGTCTGATGGTGCAAGGTCAGGGCTATATGGTGGATGCATCAAAAGTTCCCAGCCAAGTTCACTCAGTTTTTGGCGAGTGACCAAAGATGTGTGCGGTCTAGCGTTGTCCTGGTGGAATATGACACCTTTACGATTGACCAATTCTGGTCGCTTCTCCTTGATGGCTGTATTCAATTTGTCCAATTGTTGACAGTAAACATCCGAATTAATCGTTTGGTTCCTTGGAAGCAGCTCAAAATATACCACACCCTTCCAATCCCACCAAACAGACAGCATAACCTTCTTTTGGTGGATATCAGCCTTTGAAGTGGTTTGAGCTGGTTCACCATGCTTGGATCATGATCGTTTTCGACTAACGTTATTGTAAACAATCCATTTTTCATCTTCAGTTATGATTCGTTTTAAAAACGGATCGAATTCATTGCGTTTAAGGTGCATATAGGTGCATAAGGTGCACAAGCGTTGATTCGGTTTGTTAAATGAATTTCTTTCAATACATGTGGTACCCAAATATCAAGCTTTTTCACCAGTCCAAGACTTTTTATGTGATAATGAACGGTTGATTTTTGTATATTTAACTTCTCTCCTATCTCACGCTCAGTAACATGACGATCCAATTCGATTAATGCTTAAAATTTACTTAAAATTTGTCAACGCCGACTATATGAAAAATCAGCAATTACTTCTTGGGCAACCCAATATTTGCTGACTATGAAATTATGGGTCTCAAATGAAAGGTATTAGACCACGAATCTGATATCAACATTCAGGACCATCTGTCAAGGCAACGTCCCACCCCCACAAAAACTCCCAAATTGAACTTATTTGCTCACCATGATAATTTGGGTCTTAAAGAGAGTGGAACTAAATAATTATAGTTTTTAGGCCCAATGTCCCAAACCGAACATATTTGCTGACTTTCGCAATAAGAGATTAGAAATCGAATTTGATATACAATTTTGAGGCCAATGGCAATATAGGGGTTCAAATAAATGATATATACAATAGATATATGAGAATAGAGCACGTTGCTGATATATTTCCCGGGCTGGGGGATTTTCCAATCCCCAAAACACCCCTAAATCGGGCATATTTACCGACCATGTGAATGTTAAGCTAAAATGGAAGGGGGGTAGAGCAAGAATTGATACCCACTTTCGGGACCAATTTTCTGGGGGTCTACTCCTTTTCCAAAATACCCCACAAACAGCAATTTTTAGTGACCATCGCAATATGGGGCTTACATAATAACCAATTTTGGGGTAATGTGTTTGGGGGACGCCTCATTGTGTAAACTCCCCTAAACCAATGGCAATATGGAGTTTAAATAAATGGTATTTGAGAGAAGAGCACGATGCTGATATTTTTTCAGGGCACCACCTCACCCCCGAAAACATCCCTAAATCAGACATCATGAGAATATCGGACTGAAATGAAGTATTTTAAGAATGGAGTACACCTCACATCCAAACTTAAATTCGTAGACCAATAAAGATCATATGGGATTCAGATAAAGGCACTTATATTGTTAAACTGTTAGTCGTGCGATATACTATTTTCGTTGCATGATATTGGGTTGCCCAAAAAGTATTGCGGATTTTTCATATAGTTGGCGTTGACAAATTTTTTCACAGCTTGTGACTCTGTAATTGCATTCTTTCTTCTGTCAGTTATCAGCTGTTACTTTTAGCATGCTTTAGGAAAAAAGTGTAAAAAAAGTATATTTGATTAAAGTTTATTCTAAGTTTTATTAAAAATGCATTTACTTTCTTTTAAAAAATCCGCAATTACTTTTTGGGCAACCCAATATTTCACAAAGCTACTTACATACAGTTTGCCCCTGTTTATCAATGAATTGTTCATGGAAAATTTGTATTTGCAAATTATCAGCCTAACTGCTGATTAGATCACTGTTTGCTCAACAATTTTTTGCACCATTTTCAAAGAAGATAGCATTTATTCTTATTTTACTTATACTCTTTACAAATTATATGTTTTTTTTGCCCACTGTTCTGCAAGTACCCTCCATTTGATGTTCACAAATTCTTGGCTCATCTTTTGCCCTTTCGTTTGAATATTCAAGTCTTATGCACGTGATGATCATTTTGGGTGTTTCAACATTTTTTTCAACTATTCTTCCACATAAATTCCAAAACTGTCTTCTGAATAAAGGGGTTAAATATTGATTAGGCCTTCAATGTATGTAGAGTCTACCCTACTCTAATTTTGGTTCCTGTTTAGGGTTTCATTTAAAAAATCGCTGCTCACCCAAGAGTTTTTCTTCTTGAGTTTAACTCTGTTTTTTTTGGGTATTAATTAATACCCTGAAATGTTAAACCGCCTTGTGAATGCATTTAACGATAATGATCACTTCATGGCATTCTTAATGCTTTTGGTGTTGTATTTTTGTAATATCCGCATTGAAATGAACCGCCTTGGTGGTGTCTTTGTTCTTTGGCCCATTTACTCTTTTTAATATTCATAATTTTGGTGTTTGGAAAAACTACTTCCTCTTCTTAGTTGTCATTCGGTAGCAGTTTCTTGGGTTTTCTTCCTCTTTCAAGTTTTGCCGAGAGTTTTTGGGAGTTGTTTGCTTGCATTTTTGAGGGCGTTTACTTTATTTGTCTAATTTGGCGCCCTTTTCCTTTTCTTCCTAGTTGGGGTTTTTTTTCGTTATTGCTCTTTTAATTGATGGTTATTATTTGATTGCCTTATAATTAATTCAATATTTTTGTGTGCCATCTTTGTTTTTGTCGTTACAGATTCAACGCATGGTTATCAGTGGAGGTAATTTCAAACCCGACACATTGAAACCCAAGGAAGTGGTGTCACTACTTTTAGATGATGAGGAGATTGAGGCAAAATGTAAGTTGCAAAATATAGTATAAAGAAGTAAAAAATCTAACAACGAGAGTTGCAGGAATCATGTAGGGAGACAACCAAATTTTAAAGAAGAAAGGGAACTTTGGATTAGTTTATAATACTTACCAATTCCTTAAAATATAAAGTAACCCTTGTGTAGATCGGACGTGTTATTCATATCGCCCCTCAAAACAAAAAGTATCTAGATCGCGGTATAGGAACTATAGCAGTTATATCGAAATATGTTCCGCTTTGGACCAAATACTAATCGGTACAAATCATTGTTCAATTGTATATTGGCCTTTTTAGAAGCTATAACTAAAAATAAACCGATCGGAACCATATGCGACACGGATGTCGAAAAGCCTACTGTCCCAAATCTCGGCGAAATCGGACAATAAATGCGCCTTTTATGGGCCCAAAACCTTAAATCGAGAGATCGGTTTATATGACAGCTATATTCAAAGCTGCACCGAGCTGGGCCAAATTTAAGAAGGACGTCAAAGAGCCTAACGCAACTCAATGTTTCAAATTTCAAAATCGGACAATAAATGCGCCTTTTATGGCCCCAAAACCTAAAACCGAGAGATCAATCTATATGGCAGCTATGTCCAAATCTGGACTGATCTAAGCCAAATTGACGAAGGATGTCGAAGGGCCTAACACAACCCACTGTCCCAAATTTCGGCAAAATCGGACAATAAATGCGCCTATTATGGCCCCAAATCCTAAAACCGAGTGATTGGTCTATATGGCAGCTATATCGAAATCTGGATCGATCTGGGCCAAATTGACGAAGGATGTCGAAAGGCCTCACAACTCACTGTCCCAAATTTCAGCAAAATCGGATAATAAATGTGGCTTTTATGGGCCTAAGGCCCTAAATCGGAGGATCGGTCTATCTGGCAGCTATGTCCAAATCTGGACCGATCTGAGCCAAATTGACGAAGGATATCGAAGGGCCTAACACAACCCATTGTCCCAAATTTCGGCAAGATCGGATAATAAATGTAGCTTTTATGGGCCTAAGACCATAAATCGGCGGATCGGCCTATATGGCAGCTATATCCAATTGTGGACCGATCTGAGCCAAATTGACCAAGGATGTCGAAGGGCCTAACATAACCCACTGTCCCAAATTTCAGCAAAATCGGATAATAAATGTTGCTTTTATGGGCCTAAGACCCTAAATTGGCGGATCTGTCTATATGGGGGCTATATCAAGATATAGTCCGATATAGCCCATCTTCGAACTTAACCTGCTTATAGACAAAAAAAGAATCTCTGCAAAGTTTCAGTAAGGACTGTTGCGTGATTTCAACAGACAGACGGACAAGCGGACAGACTGACGGACATGTCTAGATCGTCTTAGATTTTTACGCTGATCAAGAATATATATACGTTATAGGGTCGGAAATGGATATTTCGATGTGTTGCAAACTGAATGACAAAATGAATATACCCCCATCCTTCGGTGGTGGGTATAAAAATGTTAAAGCATTTCAAATTTGACTCCAAAGACCCAACAACTGCGGTGGTGGCATCGGACCGTGCGGGTGCCTTTGCACCTGTAGTCAAGAGTAATGCTTCAACTGCCCAACCAGTCGTTAGACTAACGAATAAGGAAAGGACTCATAAACTAGAGGGAGGTACAGTTCATTCCCAGCACGTGTTCTATGGCCTTTTCTTCCTCGACGTCCTCACAGCTTCTGCGGAAGTTATTACTTGAAACCTCCAATCTGTCAGCATGTCTTACGATCAGACAATGGCCTGTCATGACGGACACAATGGCTTTGAGACCTCTGTCCTAGCCAGCGACAGCAGGGCGGATGACGTCTTAAAGTGTAAATTAGGCCTCTTAATTTTGTAGTGTTTACTAAACGAAGGAAGCGCGCACGGCCTCTGAGCCTTCATGGAGCACTATGACTTCCAAAAGTACGCTACAGACATCAAGGAAGGGGACTATGGCCGCTGAAGAAGGTATGAAGCTGCCCTCTCACGTCAGAGTGGCAAGGAAGCACAACATAGACGAGCTGACGTGTTCACTCATTGATATCAGCAGTGCATGCGATAGGATTCCACCTAATCATCGGTCCCAAGAGCAGGTTCTGGTTGATGAGCCCATTATGGAACATGTATTGAACTCTGAAGAAATTGTAATCTGCGAGCATAGAGGAGACATTTTACAGCTGCGTTTTGCCTCAACAGAATGTACCGATACTGTCAAAAAGCTCGTTGAAAGTATCCACTCTCTCTGGGATGGCGCAAAGCTTGAACTGGTGAGAAAGATTAACTTTCAACAGTTCAGAAGGCGAAGGTCTTCTTTAAAGGATAGGGTAAGAAATTAGCGATAGCAAGCATGGTATGGTCTTAAGCAAAGCAAAACCATGGTTTGGTTACGGAGAAAGGGGAGGTCTTCCACACGGAGGAGAAAAAACTCTCCTTGTGGTGGACCATGGCCAAGTCTCCGTTGCAAGTTTGGTTAAGACTAAAGGTATGGCATTCTACGGGACCAAGGCTGTCTTTTTCGAGATTGAAAAGACTCAGATAGTCAAAAATCCGCATATTGAGACATCAGGCAAAGCTAAATGACTCAATACTGCCTTACGAATAGGGGACCGACGACGAGACCATCATCGACTTTCTCAATATTAGGAAGACTAGGATAAGCAAAAGCGGAGGCCACCGTGGCGCAGAGGTTAGCATGCCCGCCTATGACGCCGAACAGCTGGGTTCAAATTCCGGCGTGAATGCCAGAAAAATTTTCAGCTATGGTTATGTCCTTACTAAAGCTGGGTACATTTGTGGGATTCCTGTCATGTGAAATCTTCTCAACAAGTGGTGTAGCTTTGCGTTACGCCGTTCGGACTCGGCCTAAAAAAGGAGGCTCCTAATCATTGAGCTTAATTTGAGTCGGGCTGCACTCATTGATAGGAGAGAACTATCCCCTGTTCCTTAAGGAAATGTTCATGGGAAATTTAATAATTGGTAGAATAAACAATGATCCAAATATTAAAACAGCAGGTATTGTACGGAAAGGAGGCTCCAGCCGACGATAGAACTATCACCAACTTCCTCAAGATTCGGAAGATTAGGATGGGTAACAATCCTAACATTAAAAAATAAGGCAGTGCAGTGACAGGAAATTCAATGTAGTCTAAAGAACAGGGAACGGATAATGAGACCATAACCCACTCCAAAGAAGTCCATTTACTGGAGGGCCAATGATTGAGGTCATCCAGATAAATCTCCACCAGAGCGAAACAGTTACACACGCTCTGATGGAGAAAATCAGCAGAGGCAAGATTTATATTGCCTTATTTAGTAGCCATGGACAGGAAGCTGGTCACACCATCGCGGTATAATCGAGGCGACGATAGGAATCCTGGAAGGATAGAAGAGGATTCAGATCGGCTACCTAATATGATATTTAAATTCGAGTGTGAGACACTGCTGCCAAAGGCACAGTCTTGCATTGACTGAACTCTGGCATTGTCACCTGGGAGATCATTCTACACGGATGGATCAAAGCTAAAGGATATAGTGGATTTGGGGACTACATTGAAAACTCAGGGACAGAGATCTGTTTTCGACTGTCTGACCATAATTTGGTCCTGTAGTCGGAGTTCCGGGCGATCACGTAAAGCGTGAGATGGTGTGGTGTTATCCCGAGGACGTCGAGTTTCAACATAATTTTTTGCGTTGGACATCAGGGCAATAGCAACCAGGACGGTAAGGTCACGAACTGTCTTGGAGTGTAAGATGGAGATTACCGCCATCTCTGAGGATGACACGGTCCACACCGGTAACGTGCCGGGGCATAACAGAGTAAAGGGGAATGAAAGAGCAGACGAATTGGCAGTGAAGGCCAGAGGACTGCCACCAATAGCCTTGGTTATCCCGAAGACTTTCGGGTGACGCAGTCCATGTTAAGAACGTTGGCAACGAACGATTTTTGGAACAGCAAAACGGTTGGTAGAACTATGAAAGTCTCTAAGGGAGATCCGGGATACTTCTCTTATATGCAGTCCGATTAAACTTTAAGCTCAATGAGTAGATGCCCCTATTTTATGCCGAGTCCGAACGGCGTGCCGCATAGCGACGTCATAAAGAAGTTTTAACATATCAGAATACCTCACAAATGTAACCAGCAAAAAATTTTCATTTTTGAACCATTCAAAAGATGTATCTTTTCGTAGAGCTTCTTAAACGAATTGCTTATTTTTAACCTATTTCCCTAAAAAATGCTACACCTCTAACCATATTCGAAAAGTGAAACTTAAATTAATGTCCTTAACTTTTTTAAGGATCACAAAAATTGTCTTTCTCCATGCTATATTTCATGATCCATCATCTCTAATTCTTTCTTTTCCCTTTCAAACCATTTCCCTACAGATCGTCAGAAAATCGAAGGACAGCAAGAAACAGCATCCACCAGTGGTAACAGTAGCGCTCAAAAAGATTCATCTGCCCCCGCGGACAAAAGAAGGCGGCAGGCAACAAAGGTAAGTGTTTTTTTTATACCAGCATGGCATAGCACACCACATCACATCTTCAATTCGCTTCTTGCCTTTTGATTTTCCCACTGGGAAGTCAAAAACAATCAGCAATTTGATGTTTAACATAACAAATAAGAAAATAATTGAAAGTTGAAAACTTAATTTTACGTACGAATGGACGTTGTTGACGATCAGGCCACTGAAGTAGGGTGTACTGATTGCAAATTTCAATTGCGTCTTATAGGGTCTCAACAAGCATATTTGGGAGATGGGTTTATATGGGAGCTGTATCAGGCTATAGCTCGATCAGGTTAAAGATCGCATGTTGAAGGTCATGAGAGAAGCCGTTTTTACAAAATTTCAGTTCAGTCAGAAGAATTTATATACTCTATGGGGTCTTAGACGAATACTTTGAGGTGTGAGTAGAATGACGAAATTATATGATTGACGATATAACAAATTTGTTATTTTGCAAATTTGCGATTTTTGCTGTCAATTTGTAACCGTACTCTTATTTTAGCTTTGTCCATCTGTTTGTCCGTCCGTCTGTCTGTCCATCCGTCCGTCTGTCTGTACGTCCGTTTGTCTGTCTGTCCGTCCGTCTGTCTATGTTAATTTGTGTACAAAGTACAGGTCGCAGTTTTTATCCACCTCCATCCTCCTAGAGCCACTGTGCAAAATATTGCACATCGCTTTCCTCGACGACTACCACAATTTGGTCAAAATCGGTTCAGATTTAGATATAGCTTTCATATATATGTTCGTCCGAATTGCAGTAATATTGCAATAAAATGGTCTTTTGTGAACCTATTTTCTCGAAATTCGGCGGGAGGGATTTTCTCTTGACTCTCAATATTACTGGTGAATATGGAAATTGGTTCAGATTTAGATATAGCTCTCATATATATATTGGGTTGCCTAAAAAGTAATTGCGGATTTTTTAAAAGAAAGTAAATGCATTTTTAATAAAACTTAGAATGAACTTTAATCAAATATATAATTGCCATTTTGTTCGATAACCTTTTGCCATCTTCCTGACAAATTTAGTATTCCACGCTCATAGAACTTCTGGCCTTTACCGCAAAAAACTGAACCAAGTGCGATTTTATAGCCTCATCATTGCCGAAAGTTTTACCATTTAAGGAGTTCTGCAGAGATCGAAATATATGGTAGTCTGATGGTGCAAGGTCAGGGCTATATGGTGGATGCATCAAAAGTTCCCAGCCAAGCTTACTCAGTTTTTGGCGAGTGACCAAAGATGTGTGCGGTCTAGCGTTGTCCTGGTGGAATATGACACCTTTACGATTGACCAATTCTGGTCGCTTCTCCTTGATGGCTGTATTCAATTTGTCCAATTGTTGACAGTAAACATCCGAATTAATCGTTTGGTTCCTTGGAAGCAGCTCAAAATATACCACACCCTTCCAATCGCACCAAACAGACAGCATAACCTTCTTTTGGTGGATATCAGCCTTTGAAGTGGTTTGAGCTGGTTCACCATGCTTGGACCATGATCGTTTTCGACTAACGTTGTTGTAAACAATCCATTTTTCATCTCTAGTTATGATTCGTTTTAAAAACGGATCGAATTCATTGCGTTTAAGGTGCATATCACAAGCGTTCATTCGGTTTGTTAAATAAATTTCTTTCAACACATGTGGTACCCAAATATCAAGCTTTTTCACCAGTCCAAGACTTTTTATGTGATCATGAACGGTTGATTTTACATGACGATCCAATTCGATATATATATATATATATATATATATATATATATATATATATATATATATATATATATATATATATATATATATATATATATATATATATATATATATATATATATATATATATATATATATATATATATATATATATCTTTTAACTTCTAGAGTCACATCAAACGCATTTATTGGTCCATCTTCCCAAAATTTTGCACTACGCTTTCATCGACGACTACCACATTAGCTGAGAAATTTCAGATTTGACTGAAATTTTGCACATAGTGTTTTGGTATCACTTCCAACAACTGTGCGAAGTATGGTTCAAATCGGTTCATAACCTGATATAGCTTTATAAACCGATCTTGGGTCTTGACTTCTTGAGCTTTTAGAAGGCGCAATTCTCTTCCGATTTGGCTGTAATTTTGCACATGGTGTTTTGGTATCACTTCCAACATTTATGCGAAGTATGGTCCAAATCGGTCCATACCCGATCTGGGATCTTGAGTTCTTGATCCACTAGAGAGCGCAATTCTCATCCGATTTGGCACAAATTTTGTACAACGGCTTCTCCCAAGGCCTTCAACAAAGGTGTGCAATATGGTCTGAATGAATTTGCTTCTTGGGCCCCGAATCGGACTATAACTTGATATAGCTCCTCCTCCGTCCATATTTATTATTCTTTGCTTACCTAAAAAGAGATACTGCGCAAAGAACTCGACAGATGCGATCCATGGTGGAGGGTATATAAGATTCGGCTCGGTCGAACTTGGCACGCTCTTCTTATATATAGAAATCTTTTTGTACTGCTCTTTGAATTCAAAGTCACTTTAAAAATAAATTCCAATCAACATTTTTAAAATCAAACTATTAATTGTAGAAATTCCAAAGCAAGAAGAACTCTTCAAGAATTCATTTGCCATAAATCTAAATCTATCAATTTTTAAAAGTCTATTTGTGAAATTCATAACAAAATTCCTATAACTCCAAATTCTACAACGAGATGGCAAATCTCAAGGACCAAAATGTCACCATACAAACCAAATCAAAAAATCCTAAGCAGTTGTATGAGGAGTTGAGCGAAAATGTAACCCACCAAGTTTATAATCTTGTGGAACATCTGCGACAATGGATAGAGAAAAATAGTCAACCGAAGCGTTATAATTTCCCCAAACCAGTAAGGCTAAAACCTACACGCTGGGCCAAACGTGGTCCCATGGCACGTAGGGATTGGGTAAAATTTTACAATTGGGCTGCTAAAAATGCTGCACCTAAGCCACCTTATGAACCAAAATTAAGAAAACGAGATATAGTTGATGCTAAAAAGGCCAAAGAATCAAAGGAACCACTACCTTATGAGGAGTTAATGCAGCATGCACAAAATATGGCAATACCTCGTATACGAAGGAATAAATATGAATATCCTCCAGAGCCCCAATATGCCTATATACCTCAAATTGACCCCAAAAGACGGCCAAAGAGAGAACGTGGTCGTCCCTTTCGAACACCAGAAGTTCCACCAGATTTTCAGCATATCGAATTAGAAATTGACTTTTGGTCTCAACTGCGATTTCCCATAAGACCTTCCACAGCTAGTTACAATCCTAGTAAAACTATTCTAAAATTGGCTGAACCTAAGGTAGTGCCACCACTTAAGCAACATTGTCCCATACCTGAAAAACCGGTGGAATATATCGCGCCACGTCGTCGCATGTCTCCACTGCAATGGAGGGAGCACAAAAGACGCTTGGAGTATTTGGCCAAACCCATTTATCGACCGATTATTGATTACTTTTATTATGGTTAGTTAGTGTTATCTCCGGTGAAAGTAATTTTTAAGAAACCTTTTAACATTGTCATTGAAAAGTTACCAAACGTTTGTTTTTATTGACAAAGCGATTGTCAAAATCGAAATCTACGACAAATTCTAAGAAAGCTTGCATGAGAAACCATGGGTCTAAAACCAAAATCGAGCTTTCGGCTATTAACGCCAACATCCGTGGCAAATTAATCTTCTACATCCAGACGAAAAGGCTGAAGCCAGGATCTATGGATTTTAAATGAGAGTGAATGTTGGTGCGATGCATAGTGGGATAGAACCCCAAGAATAAGTAGTAAAAAATTCGGCACGAACATTGAGTGGTCTACTAAATATAAGTCACTGTTGAAATTTGTTTTTCAAATTTCAACAAAATCGGCAGATCGGTCTATATCTCAGCTGCATCTTAATATAGTCCAATCTGAACCATATTTGGGTCCAATGTTAGGAGGCCTATAACTACTCACTGTTTCAAATTTCAGCGAAATCGGTTAAAAACCAAATCTTCAATGGGCTTCAGACCCTTTATCGGGAGATCGGTCTATATGGCAACTATATCTAAATATAGACTGATCTGAACCATATTTGGGTCCAATGTTAGAAAACTATTCACTGTTTCAAATTTCAGCGAAATCGGGTAACAAATAAAGCTTTTCTGGGCTTCAGACCCTTTATCGGGAGATGTGTCAATATGACAGCTATATCAAAATATAGTCCGATCTGAACCATATTTGGGCCAGATGTTGGTAGGCCTAAAACTACTCACTGTTTCAAATTTCATCGAAATCGGCTAAAAAATAAAGCTTTTATTGGCTTCAGACCCTTTATCGGAAGATTGGTCTATATGGCAGCTATATCTAAATATATTCCGATCTGAACCATACTTAGGTCAGATATCGGGAGGCTTAAAATAAACCACTGTTTCAAATTTCAGCGAAATAGGGTTATAAATAAAGCTTTTATGGGCTTCAGACCCTTCATCGGGAGATCGGTCAATATGGCAGCTATATCTAAATATATTTCGATCTGAACCATACTTGGGTCAGATGTCGGGAGGCTTTAAACAACCGCCTGTTTCAAATTTCAGCGAAATCGGATAAAAAATAAAGTTTTTATGGGCTTCAGACCCTTTATCGGAAGATCGGTCTATATCGCAACTATATCTAAATATAGACCGATCTGAACCATATTTAGTTCAGATATCGGGAAGCTTAAATTAACCCACTGTTTCAATTTTCAGCGAAATCGGTTAAAAAATAAAGCTTTTATGGGCTTTAGATTCTTTATCGGGAGATCGGTCTATATCGCAGCTATATCGAAATATAGTCCGATCTGATCCATATTTAGGTCAGATATCGGTAGGCTTAAATTAAACCACTGTTTCAATTTCCAGCGAAATCGGGTAATAAATAAAGCTTTTATGAGCTTCAGACCCTTAATCGGCAGATCGGTATATATGACAGCTATATCTAAATATAGTCCGCTCTGAACCATACTTGGGTCAGATGTCGGGATGCCTTAAGCTACTTACTGCTTCGAATTTCAGCGGAATCGGATGAAATCGCATTTATGGACATTAAACCCTTTACCGGAATATCGGTCTATATAGCAGCTATATCCAGATATGGTCCGATTTGGCCTGTTCAAGAACTTGACCAGCGTGCATCAAAAAGACGTACAGCGTTCAAAAAAAGTATTCATCATTAGCAAAATTGATAATAAATTCACTTATTTTGGGTAATTGAAGAAAATTTAAAGTAAACAAATAATGCAGTTTTATGCAATAGTTTATTTTTCGTAATATGTTTTAAGATAAGTTCAAAAAATAAATTTAATTAGCGCAAAAAATGCAATTTTATATAATAACACCAAAAACAGAACAAAAAAAGTATTCATCATTGATGTGCTATCATCAAAGTCAAATTCAAATATTATTTGGGAATCCCCCTTTTCTGTTTTATTTAGTAAAGGAGGCTTTGCCCTTGACAGCAAATATTTAATTTCATTGAAAATATAGTTTTTGTCAAAATGGGTCGTAAGCAAAACGAGGTTTCTGATGAGGTAAAAGTTTTGATAATAAAACACCACAGGAATGGTTTAACTCAAAAAACTATCAGTGAAATATTAAATAGACCACGATCTACTATACAATCCATCATCAGAAAGTGGACAGAAACGAAAACTGTTGACAATAAACCAAGATCTGGTCGACCAAAAGCACTTTCAGTTGGAGATGTGCGTTGGCTAGTGCGGCAAGTTCAGAAAACTCCGAAGACAAATGCGACCATTCTTCGTAAAAACACTATGGAATATTTAGGGAAGGAAGTTACTACACAAACAATTCGAAATACACTCAAAAGGCATAGTTACGGAGGAAGAACTGCACGTAAGAAGCCCTTTATAAATAAAATAAACCGAGTGAAAAGGCTAAACTTCGCAAAAATGTATGTAAAACAGCCCGAATCATTTTGGAAAACAGTCATTTTTGCAGACGAGAGCAAGTTTAATCTTTTTGGGTGCGATGGAAAGGTCATAGTGTACAGAAAACTAAATACAGAGCTTGAAGAACGAAACACAGTTGCTACTGTAAAACATGGTGGAGGTGGTTTAATGGTTTGGATGTGTATGGCGGCTTCAGGAGCGGGAAATCTTGAAATTATTAATGGAGTAATGGATCATAAGTATTACATTGACATTTTAAAGAGGAATTTAAAAGATAGTGCTGTAAAACTTGGGCTTGGTAATAACTTTCAATATTATCAAGATAATGACCCCAAACATTCTGCTTTAAATACCAAGATGTGGATGCTGTATAACTGCCCCAAAGTCATTAAAACTCCTCCTCAAAGTCCCGACTTGAACCCAATTGAACATCTTTGGGAACATCTCGAACGCAAATTGAGAACGCGCAATTTTTCGAGCAAGAGTCAAATGCAACAGGTGATAATGGAGGAATGGGCTAATATAGACCAAAATATAACCGCTAAATTAGTCCAATCGATGTCAAACCATTTAAAAGAAGTTATAAGACGCGGTGGTCGAATAACAAAGTATTAATTTTTTTAAATTATGTTATTTATTTTTTTGTTTTTTTGCAATGATGAATACTTTTTTTGTTTAATTTTTTGTGTTCAGCTGTAAAATGGCCCTTTTTGTTCCAATAAATACTATTTTTTTCTTTAAAAACAATGAAATTGTGTACATATATATCACACAAGCACTACTGCATCATTAGTTTAATATGTTTTTATTCCAATTGTCTTTTGTAGACTTATTAAAAAAAAACATTGAATGATGAATACTTTTTTTGACCGCTGTATATGTGTCAAATTTTAGCGCAATATCTCAATTTTTGAACGCTGTAGAGTGATTACAACATACGGACGGACAGACACACGGACATCGTTAAATCGTTTTAGAATTTTACGACGATCCGAAATATATATACTTTGTAGGGTCGGAAATTGATATTTCCATGTGTTACAAACGGATTGACTAAATGAATATACCCCCTATCCTAGGGTGGTGGGTATAAAAATATGCCATATGAAAACGGATAGAGATAACTCTTAAGAATTTGATATGGTTGAAGCTGACGTGCTTTCATGATCATGTACCTTAGTTCAAGGCCCTAGGTGGCCCGGTCGCCTCTTGGCAGGACTCTCAAGTTGGTCCCCTTGGCATTTCGAAAGATTGTTCGGGCTGCAAAATCTTCATTTGAGGTCCGATTGCCAAAATTCTTTTTTGCTGGATAGAGCTCAAAAATCCCTACAAATAAGACCACTTGTGATCTATAACATTTCTACCGGTTTCGGGGATATTCGACTCTTAATTTCTATATCCACCACTATATGATGGGAGTATACTGATCTAGTCATCCTGAAATTTTCGTCTTAGAACCCATAAAGTTTATATATTCTTGATCGTCTCGACGTTTCGTCCGCCCGTCCGTCTGTCGAAATCACGATTGCGGTCGAACTCGTGAAGTTAACAGCTTGAAAATTTGCACAGATACCTAATATTGATGTAGGTCATAGGGGATTGCAAATGGCCCATATCGGTTCAGATATAGATGTGGCTCCCATATAAACCTATCTCCAGATTTGGCTTCTTGAGCCCCTGGAAGCCGTAATATTTGTCCGATTTGGCTGAAATTTAGCATGTAGTATTCTGTTATGACTTCCAGCAACTGTGCCTAGTACAGTCCAAATCGTTCTATAACCTGATATAGCTCCCATATAGACCGATCTCCCGATTTTACTCCTTATGTCTTTACAAGCCGCAATTTTTGTCCAATCTGGCAGAAATTGTCCACGCGGTGTTCTATTACGACTTTCAATAACTGTGCGAAACACGGTCTATAACCTTTTGGACTGATTTGGACCGTATAACCGGTCTCTCGATCATCGTGGTTCGGTTCCTAGAAGCTTTAATTTTTGCTGGTTTGACAGAAGTTTGGTATTCAGAATAAAGAAGAAAAAACAAGTAAAAGCGTGCTAAGTTTGGCCGGGCCGAATCTTATATACCCTCCACTATGGATCGCAGTTGTCGAGTTCATTTCCCGGCATCTCTTCTTAGGCAAAACAGGATATAAGAAAAGATTTGCTCTGCTATTAGAGCGATATCAAGATATGGTCCGGTTTGGACCACAATTAAACTATATGTTGGAGACCTGTGAAAAATGTCAGTCAATTCGAATAAGAACTACGCCCTTTGGGTGCTCAAGAAGTAAAATAGAGAGATCGATTTATATGGGAGCTGTATCGGGCTATAGACCGATTCAGACCATAACAAATACTTTTGTTGATGGTCATGAGAGAATAGGTCGTAATTTCAGGCAAATCGGATAATAATTGCGACCTCTACAGGCTCAAGAAGTCAAGACCCAAGATCGGTTTATATGACAGCTATATCAGGTTATGGACCGATTTGAACCATACTTGGCACAGTTGTTGGATATCATAACAAAACACGTCGTGCAAAATTTCATTCCAATCGGATAAGAATTGCGCACTCTAGAGGCTCAAGAAGTCAAGACCCAAGGTCGGTTTATATGACAGCTATATCAGGTTATGGACCGATTTGAACCATACTTGGCACAGTTGTTGGATATCATAACAAAACACGTCGTGCAAAATTTGACGGATAAGAATTGCGCAATCGGATAAGAATTGCGCACTCTAGAGGCTCAAGAAGTCAAGACCCAAGTTCGGTTTATATGGCAGCTATATCAAAACATGGACCGATATAGCCCATTTAGAATACCAATCGACCTACACTAATAAGAAGTATTTGTGCAAAATTTCAAGCGGCTAGCTTTACTCCTTTGGAAGTTAGCGTGCTTTCGACAGACAGACAGACGGACGGGCGGACGGACATGGCTAGATCGACATAAAATGTCGCGACGATCAAGAATATATATACTTTATGGGGCCTCAGACGAATATTTCGAGTAGTTATAAACAGAATGACGAGATTAGTATACCCCCCATCCTATGGTGGAGGGTATAAAAAAAAGGTACCCTTCAACTAAATTAATTTTGTATAAATTTTTAGCAGAATCCGTGGTGATGGTTTACCAAGATTCGGCCGAACTTAGCACGTTCTTGTTTTTTTAAGTTTTGTCTTTATAAAACTAATTGTGATACGATAGGCACTTTTAGCAGAAAACAAGAAGAAACCGATTTATAGTTACACCTTTATCTGTACACCCTAATACATATAAAACATTTTTTGTGTTACATACCAAAACGCAACTTCCGTATTAACAACCATCCTCTTAAAGTATACGTATGTGTGTATGTGTATGTTATGATGGCTAACACATATTGTATAACAACGAGTAAACCAAAGTTGCTAAATCGAACTTGGCTAATGGCAAGCTTATAGAGGGGTAAACTGTGATAGTGGCTCAGACAGGCTTTTGTGGTAGCCTTGGAAGAGGATTCATACAAAAAGATTCGCATGGCAAAGATATCATCATTTAATAATGTTTAATAAATTTGGATGAATGAATAACTAAGTGGCTCTTGGTATAGCCTTCCTCTGGCTTATCTTGTGAGTAAGTTCGAGGTAATCTTTTTTGAACATTTTGGAAATTGGCTCATAATATATTGCAATTATAATTTAAAAGAAGTTTTTCGAAGGTTTTTAGATTGATTTCTTTTGACTCTCCGCCGTTACTACCTATGTCGGAGTTGAAGCGACTGGTGAGGAAAGCAAAACCAAAAGTTAACGAAGTACAATGCTAACTTTCACCACATTTCGTGGGGTAGTACATAGTAACAAGGTAGCGGCCAAGTCCTGGTAGAATACTTAAATACTAAAGACCTACTTTGAGTTAATATAGGAAATACAGCTACTTTTGTTAAAAAGTTTGGAGAGGAGGTTTAAGGTGTAACTATATGTTCAGAAAATCTAATCTAAGGTTAAGGGACGGAGGGTTTGTTCGAACCTATCTTTTCGAATCCGATAGGCTTCTGAAATAAGGTGAAATCCAACTGGACGAAATACTGAAGACTAATAAGAGGAAAATATATTGAAGACTATGTTAATGCCAAGAAAGATTACAAAAATGGCAATACGATTACGACTACAAAAAACAGTCCTTTTGAAGGCAACGAGGGATACGTGTGCAATCCCACAAAACCCTTGCGGTTGGGGCGCTGGGCCAGTAACCCGTCCCCGGAAAACTGAGAACTACTATGAGAAACAAAGGAATAGTAAATACGGACCACCCCCCCAACGTTAACGACCCACGCAAACGAAAAAAGGACCATTATTTGTGGATCTGCACCTGGAATGTCCGCACTTTTTATAGAGAAGGTGCAGTATACGCGCTGGCGGATGTGTTAGAGAAGTACAAGGCAGATATTACCGCCTTACAGGAAGTGCGATGGACTGGGAATGGCGTCACTACAACACCAAACAGTGACGAACTATACTATAGCTGCCATAACACGAGGCATGAATTTGGCTGTGGATTTGTGGTTAGTCGAAGACTGAAACACCTTGTCTTCATCTTTACTCCGGTGGATGAGAGGCTGGCCACAATCTGCATAAAAGCCAAATTCTTCAACATCAACCTTATTTGTGGCCATGACCCGACGGAAGACAAAGACGAGCAGAGCAAGGATATTTTCTACGAACGAATAGCGAGAGCATATGACCGCTGCCCCGCTCATAATCTTTTTGGGAGATTTTAATGCGAAAATAGGGAAGGAAGACATTTTTGGTCCAACAGTCGGAAAGTTTAGTGTCCACGAGATAACGTCCAGTAATGGGTTGAGGCTGATAGATTTTGCCGCGGCAAAAAACATGGTAGTTAGTAGCAACAGATTTCAACATAAAAATATACACAAAGCCACATGGCTGTCAGCCGATCAGAACACGAGATCACGTTGTGATAGAGGGAAGGCATTCATCCAGCGTGTTAGATGTACGATCAATCCGTGGAGCAAATATAGATTCGGATCATTACCTTGTTGCAGCAAAGGTTCGCACCCGTTTGAACATGGCGAGAAAAGTACGATCTGATACTGCACGGAAGCTGGACATTGAAAAGCTGCAAACACAACAAATGGCAGCGGCATACTCCACTCGACTGACCCAACTGCTTGATGAAAGCACTTCTTGTTCCGATGATATAATGGCGCAGTGACAAACTATTGCCCACTCCATGGAAAATGCCGCGAAATCTGTACTTGGATAACGGAAGCCTCCCCCCAAAAACCCATGAGTGTCGAGAGGCTACTGAAGCCAAGAGCAACCCTGCAATCAGTAGCAACGGGAGAAGAGGAGAGAGGAGAAACGTCTATTCCGCAGAAAGAAAATGAAAATGGAAAGGCGTGAATGTGAGCGAGTTGAAATGTACAGGAGTCAGAAAGTCCGGAAATTCTACCAAATAATTGAACATCAAACCGATGGCTTTGGTGCAGGCATATCCTCCTGCAGAGACAAAGAATGAAATCTGGTAACTGACACAGATAACATGCTGAGGATATGTAAAGAACATTTTACCCAACTTTTAGTGTCCGACGTTGGCGGCGAAGAGGATACCGCAGAACCAATCCCTGATGATGGTATAGAATGTTTACCTCCTAGTCAGAATGAGGTCCAAGTAGCAGTGACCCGACAAAAGAACAACAAGGCAGCAGGAGCCGACGGGTTACCCGCTAAACTATTTAAGACCAAAGACGACACGCTCATAAGGCGTATGCATCAACTTATCTGCGCAATCTGGCTAGAAGAACGCATACCCGATGATTGGAACCTCAGCATACCATGTACCGTACACAAGAAAGAAGACAAGACGGAATGTGCCAACTACAGAGGAATAAGTCTCCTCCCCATCGCATACAAGATACTCTCGAGCGTACTGTGTGAAAGATTAAAACCTAAAATCAATGAGATAATTGGGCCCTATCTATGCGGCTTTAGAACTGGTAAATCCACCCTGGACCAGATATTCACACTGCGCCAAATCCTGGAAAAGACCCGAGAAGGACAAATCAACACCTACCATCTCTTTGTTGACTACAAAGCCGCCTTCGATACTCCTTTACGCTCAAAGGTATTTCAAGCCATGTCTGAGTTTGGTATCCCTGCAAAATTAATAAGACTCTGCAGGATGACACTTGCGCGTTCCTCAGTAAGAATTGGAAAGAATCTCTCCGAACCATTTAATACCAAACGAGGTTTCAGACAAGGAGACAGCCTGTTGTGTGATCATTTTGTTATTCTGCTGGAGAAGACTATAGGAGATGCAGTTGTGAATAGATATGATACACGAATCACAAGAGAACACATGCTACTCGCCTATGCCGACGACATCGATATCATAGGTCGGTCACCGGAAGTAGTAACTGCAGCCTTTGAAAGAATCGAAAGAGAGTCAGTGAAAATGGTTCTGGCAGTAAATGGAGATAAGACGAAATGGATGGTTTCAACTCCCAAAAAGCCTTGCACAACCGAGCAGATAAAGAAAATGGAGAAAGTTGGGAACCAAAACTTTGAGACAGTCAGTAACTTTATATACCTCGGCACCGCCGTAACCGAAACGAATAACACCAGTTTTGAGATAAAGCAAACAGATGCTACTTTGGACTAAGTAAGCAGTTTAGAAACAAGGCCACCTCTCGATAGACGAAGATTACACTATACAAGACACTGATACTACCCGTGCTGTTATATGGTTCTGAAGCATGGGTACTTGTGAAAGCAGATGAGACAGTGCTTGGAGTATTTGAGAGAAAGATTATTCGTAAAATATATGGACCAGTTTGCGTTAACGGAGAATATAGGCGTCGTATGAATCATGAGCTGTATGACGACGATAGCATAGTTACACGCATCAAAATACAAGGGCTGAGTTGGCTAGGTCATGTTGTCAGAATGGATGAAGACGCTCCAGCAAAGAAATCTTTTGAAGGCTAACACGGTGGTACACGCAAACCGGGAAGACTAAAAGCACGATGGAAAGATCAAGTGGTGGGATACACCTCGAAACTTGGTGTCAGAGATTTTAGAATTAGTGCAGAAGATCGAGGCGCTTGGAACACTATTCTACGTTCGGCTAGTAGAACAAATATTCTGTCATAGCCAATTAAAGTAAAGTAAAAGTAAGTTTAAGGCATTTTCCCGCTGCGAAAAATTAAATAAGCATAAAACCAAGTAAAAAAAGGCGTTAAGTTCGGCCGGGCCGAACTTTAAATACCCACCACCTCGGGTATATATGTAAACCGTCTTTAGTCATAATCCGCTGAAAAATGAATAACTCATGCCACCATACCAGCTACCGACGACCACCGTAGCGCAGATGTTAGCATATCCGCCTATGACGCTGAACGCCTGGGTTCGAATCCTTGCGAGACCATCAGTAAAAATTTACAGCGGTGGTTTTCCCCTTCTAATGCTAGCAACATTTGTGAGGTACTATGCCATGTAAAACTCCTCTCCAATGAGGTGTCGCACTGCCGCACGCCGTTCGGACTCGGCTATAAAGGAGGCCCCTTAAACTTGAATCGGACTGCACTCATTGATATGTGAGAAGTTTGCCCCTGTTCCGTAGTGGAATGTTCATGGGCAATTTAGTAGTAGATAGTTCTTCGGCTCGGAGACCGCGGGTACGAGGAATGGCTCTCTTCCTAGCCCTGTCACTCTACGATACTACGGGATGCACAATAAATTGACGGTTGAACAACCAGCGAAATCTCTTCAAATCAGTCACAATGACGTCGCCAAAAGTGACTGAGGTCCTGCCATTCCGTCCACCGAGGCTCGAGAGTGACTTAACAGTAGACCACAGCTTAAATCGGTACCTTAGTTACATTGCTCCTAGTGCTTCAGCAACAAATTTCGCTTGTGCCCTGCTAATTTCCAAATTCAGCTCTCTGATTCTGGGGTTAGTGGGGTCCGAGTACCTCCGGCTGCGCCAAGAAATTGGGCCGCACTTTGGGTATTCGACCGGCTGGTATAAAACGAGCGGCTGCAGCGTTAATGATGTCTCGGAATTTCCTTTCGTCAACTAGCACATTTGAGGGGGTCTCAGTTCACTGATGCGGCGATTGGTGTACTCTTTGAAGCCGTTCCAATCGATCTTCCTCTGATTGATAAACGTCCGGCGCTTAGAGGTTATGAAGTCGGGTGGTCGGTCGATGGTGAAAATTATGGGGAGGTGGTCTGATCCCAAAGAAATGACTGCTTGCCAGGATATGTGACTGAAGAAATATGGGGATGCAATGGAAATTTCTTGTGAGCTGCTGCACCTCCTTGTAATCCTAGTGGGGGCATCCTCATTCGCCGAGCAAAACGTGGAGCCGTTTATTCTACTCTGCCAAAGCTATGCCCCGCTGGTCGTTACCTAGGGGAGAATGCCATGAAACGTGATGCGCATTAAAGTCTCCTAGAACCAGACGATAATCGACGGACAGTAGCTTAGTTGGCCACTAACTGCGTCACAATTACCAACCGGCGGTGTGTTCACGTTGCTTAGCTCTATCTCGGCAGTACCGGATCTGACTGCTATCCCCATGCACTCCATGTTGGGTCCCTTGCGCCAGGCGTAGGTGAGATGAGTCTATACTGCACGGAATGATCTACCATGAAGGTCAATCCTTACCTCCATTCCTTAACCGACGCTTACGTAGCACATTGTAGCCGTGACAACTGTGCAGGACGCAGGTGTTGCTCAGCTTTGTCTTCTGGATCGCTGCAACCAACATGTTCTTCCGACTCATAAAACCAGCTATCACGTCGGTCTTGCCTTACTGACCATTGTAATTCAATTACAAGAAAGATACACTTGGTGGTACTGACCTGGCAATATTGGGGTTGGAATGCTTCTGTTGCGTATATTGCCGCACTGGAGAGGTAGGAGGGGTCACATTTTCCGACGACAAGGACGCAGATGTCGGCGACGACGACGACGACGACGTCGCTTGTAACCCACTGCTGTCTATGTTCGCAAAGCACTCCATGCACCAGTTACATCTCACCTACACCGACCGATGATGGAGGCGGTTCTGGCAAACCGAACAGAACCCGCGTCTGGGATTCTTTTTAATTCCTGCACGGGATGCACTCCGGGATGTGCCTCTCCCATGACGAAAAAAAGTACGAACACGTACACTGAGGATAGTCCTCTGGCTCTACAGGAGCGTGATTAGACCAGGACGCCTAACTGCGTCTATTAGAATTAAGGCGATGGGAGACAGAATGTACGATAGAAGCAGGTCATATCATCGCGGTATTATTGAAGCGATGCTTGGAAACCTGGATGGAATGGAAAAGGTTTCGTATCGGGTCCCTGAGACGATACTTGAGGTCGTGTGCACGAGGCACTGTTGCTAGCAACACAGCCTTGGATTGACGGAACTCTGGTTTTGACATCTACCGCGGCATCGCCGTAGCCGATGGAACCAGTTTTGAAATAAAGCAGATAATAATATTGGCAAACAGATGCTAGCGAGGTGTTAGGTGTCCGGTAATCTTTTGTTACCCAAGTTTGTCCGGTCACCTTTTGGAAAGCCCCTAAAGTTGGTCACCTCGGTATTTCGAAAATTTGTTGGGGCTGCCAGATTGTGATTCCTTTTCTTTATAGTTTCCACTTAACCCTCTCCACCACTGGCTGCCGTTGTGATTTTGACCACCTCTGGCACAGGTCAAGGTGAATGCTATTAAAACAAAACTGCCCCCTCTCGCCAAACTTAAATTGAATTCATTGAGGCGTTATATTTATGGTAAAATAAAGTTGAATAAAAACAGCGCAGAATTTGCAATCATTTCCGATGTCTTGCATATATTGTGCCCAACCAAAACGGAAAAAGGTGTTTGAACGAAACGAAACAGAAGCACTCAATCAGCTCTGGTCAAAATGTAGCACGAACCCCAGAAGTTCTTGGCCACCATAAATAAGTTCATTGTTATACCTTTTGCTTTTCGCTTAACAGCGCGATTCCTTTAAAAATGTTGCGTGCCATAGCAAAAGTTTCGAAGAAGTTTTTTTTGGGAATAAAGAAAAAAACAAAATTAAAAAAACGAATTTCCTTTTCGCCAAAGTGCAGTTTTTTTGCTAATTGAAAGTAAAGTAGGGGAAGTCCATAATGGTGTTGTCTCAGCTGTCTTTGTCTTTTACAGCAAGAGGGAAAGAGAGAGAGAGAGAGAGAGAGAGAGAGAGAGAGTGAGAGAGTGACCATTAAATATTTTCAACATTTCAGAAATTATTTAGCGAAACCAAAACTAGCTCTATGCAACCAAGAACAAAAAAAAAAACAGTAAGGAAAGGCAAAAGTTGGTTGGTGCCGACTATATAATACCCTACACCACCTCGTGCATGTAGTGCTTTTTATACCCTCCACCATAGGATGGGGGGTATACTAATTTCGTCATTCTGTTTGTAACTACTCGAAATATTCGTCTGAGACCCCATAAAGTATATATATTCTTGATCGTCGCGAAATTTTATGTCGATCTAGCCATGTACGTCCGTCTGTCCGTCCGTCTGCTTGTCTGTAGAAAGCACGCTAACTTCCGAAGGAGTAAAGCTAGCCGCTTGAAATTTTGCACAAATACATCTTATTAGTGTCGGTCGGTTGGTATTGTAAATGGACCATATCGGTCCATGTTTTGATATAGCTGCCATATAAACCGATCTTGGGTCTTGACTTCTTGAGCCTCTAGAGTGCGCAATTCTTATCCGATTGAAATGAAATTTTGTACACCGTTTTCCCCTATGATATCCAACAACTGTGCCAAGTATGGATCAAATCGGTCCATAACCTGATATAGCTGCCATATAAACCGATCTTGGATCTTGACTTCTTGAGCCTCTAGAGTGCGCAATTCTCATCCGATTGAAACGAAATTTTGCACGACGTGTTTTGTTAAGATTTTCAACAACTGTGCCAAATATGGTTCAAATCGGTTCATAACCTGATATAGCTGCCACATAAACCGATCTTGGGTCTTGCCTTCTTGAGCCTCTAGAGGGCGTTATTCTTATAAAATTTGAATGCATTTTTGCACGAAGTATTTTGTTATGATATCCAACAACTGTGCCAAATATGGTTCAAATCGGTTCATAACCTGATGTAGCTTTTATATAAACAGATCTGGGGACAATTCCTATCCGATTTAGCTGAAATTTTGCATGACGTATTTTATTTTCACTTTCAACAACTGTGTCAAATAAAGTTCAAATTGGTTCATAACCTGATATAGCTGCCATATAAACCGATCTGGGATCTTGACTTCTTAAGCCTCTAGAGGTCGCAATTATTATCCGCTTTCCCTGAAATTTTTTACGACGGATCCTCTCATGACCGTCAACATACGTGTCTTATTTGGTCTGAATCGGTCTATAGCCCGATACAGCTCCCATATAAATCGATCTCTCTATTTTACTTCTTGAGCCGCCAAAGGGCGCAATTCTTATTCGAATTGGCTGACATTTTACATAGGTCTCCAACATATAATATAATTGTGGTCCAAACCGGACCATGTCTTGATATCGCTCTAATAGCAGAGCAAATCTTTTCTTATATCCTTTTTTGCCTAAGAAGAGATGCCGGAAAAAGAACTCGACAAATGCGACCCATGGTGTAGGGTATATAAGATTCGGCCCGGCCGAACTTAGCACGTCTTTACTTGTTATGTCTAGAACTTATCTCGAAATCTAGTCAGACTTTAATTTGGATACCAATTAAAATACCAATTTAGAACCTTGTAAAATTGGTAGCTATATCTAAATCTAAACCAATTTTTATGAAATTTTGCACACATATGAAGACATCAAATAAAGCGACTCATGCAAAATTTTGTAAAGATCGGACCAAAATTGTGGCTTCCACAGCCTTAAGATTAGTAGCAAAACAGCCCGTGCCTAATTTTGTGCAGATCGCTCAAAAATTTTAGCTACTACGGCCATTTAAGCAAATCGGGCGATACATATATATGGGAGCTATATCTAAATCTGGACCGATTTTTATGAAATTTTGCACACATTGGAGACGTCAAAACAAACAACCCATGCCAAATTTTGTAAAGATCGGACGAAAATTGTGGCTTCTACAGCCTTAAAAAGCTATATCGGATAAAAGATATATATTGGAGCTATATCTAAATCTGGACCGATTTTCATGAAATTTTCCACACATATTAGGACATCAAATAAAATACCCAATGCCAAATATTGTAAATTTTGGACTAAAACTGCAGCCTTAAAAGTCCATATCGGATGAAAGATATATATGGGAGCCAAATCTAAATCTGAACCGATTTTTATGAAATTTTCCACACATATGTAGACCTCAAATAAAATACCTAATGCCAAATTTTGTAAAGATCGGACGGAAATTGTGGATTCTACAGCCTTTAAAAGCTATATCGGATGAAACATA
This sequence comes from Stomoxys calcitrans, assembly GCF_963082655.1. NCBI lineage: Eukaryota > Metazoa > Arthropoda > Insecta > Diptera > Muscidae > Stomoxys > Stomoxys calcitrans. The sequence continues at coordinate 177,980,649 of NC_081553.1, forward strand.
TATATGGGAGCTATATCTAAATCTGGACCGATTTTCATGAAATTTTCCACACATATTAGGACATCAAATAAAATACCCAATGCCAAATATTGTAAATTTTGGACTAAAACTGCAGCCTTAAAAGTCCATATCGGATGAAAGATATATATGGGAGCCAAATCTAAATCTGAACCGATTTTTATGAAATTTTCCACACATATGTAGACCTCAAATAAAATACCTAATGCCAAATTTTGTAAAGATCGGACGGAAATTGTGGATTCTACAGCCTTTAAAAGCTATATCGGATGAAACATATATATGGGAGCTATATCTAAATCTGGACCGATTTTCATGAAATTTTCCACACATATTGGGACATCAAATAAAACACCTCGCCCAAAATATTTTAAAGATCAGACTAAAACTGTGTTCTACAACCTTAAAAGTCCATATCGGATGAAAGATATATATGGGAGCCATATCTAAATCTGAACCGATTTTTATGAAATTTTCCACACATATGTAGACCTCAAATAAAATACCCAATGCCAAATTTTGTAAAGATCGGACGGAAATTGTGGCTTCTACAGCCTTAAAAATCTATATCGGATGAAAGATATATATGGGAGCTATATCTAAATCTGGACCGATTTTCATAAAATTTTCCACACATATTAGGACATCAAACAAAACACTTTGCGCCAAATATTTTAAAGATCGGACTAAAACTGTGGCTTCTACAGCCTTAAATGGCCATATCGGATGAAAGATATATATGGGAGCTATATCTAAATCTGGACCGATTTTTATGAAATTTTGCACACATATGTAGACCTCAAATAAAATACCCAATGCCAAATTTTGTAATGACGAAAATTGTGGCTTCTACCGCCTTAAAGACCCATATCGGATGAAAGATATATATGGAAAATCAATAGCGTTTGTCCTTGGGCCAAAAAAGTGACATGTGCAAAATTTCGTGACAATCGGACAAAAAATACGACCTGCACTTTGATTACAAAAATACATGAACTCACAGACGGACAGACGGACAGACGGACATGGCTAAATCGAATCAGAAAGTGATTCTGACTCGATCGGTATACTTATCAATGGGTCTAGCTCTTCTCCTTCTTAGCGTTGCAAGCAAATGCACAAATCTATAATACCCTGTACCACAGTGATGGTGTAGGGTATAAAAACGCAGAATAACAATAGAAAGAATAATGAAAGTTGTCGCTGGAAAATGCTTTGTGGTCAACTTGGGCCAAAACCAAGACACACCGAACATTTAAAAAAACAAAAAGAAGAGCAAATAAGTAAAACCACTTTGGCATTAAGTCAAATAGGAAACTTATGGTTTCGTCTCCGAAAAGGGAAATCAATGGGTGAACTAAAAAATCCATTTTTGGTTGTCTTTTCCTCTTCTTCCCACTAGTTAAGGCAAGTAGCTGTTACAGTTTGGGATTGTCTTCAAGTTCAAAACCATTACCAACAACTATGTCGTTTCAGTGGTCACCAAAGTGGACAATTTGGTACAAACTACCGGCAACATGATAAACTTTATATTATTATTATATGTATTATTTTCAAATTTGAGAATAATTCTCTGTAATAATAAAATTTTCTATGAGTTATCCAAGAAGTTTTCATAAAAGTCACTAATAATTTTTATAATATTAAAACACAATTTCGTTCAAAATTTGTTCAAATATACAAAAATTCCATATATCTATCACTTCGTTTTGTGTGAAAGCTGGGTATATGCCTTAAAGAACACACACCTAAGCCAGTAATAGACTTGTTGTGACTAACAAAATCCCTAATGGTTTTCCATGCCACGCCCCAAGATGGTTCATGTCTCGTATTGTGTCTCCACCTATGCACCTATGGCATAGGAAATGTTCCAAAGTCTTGCCTTCATCCTCCCATTCTCTACGCTAATCCAATTTTGAAAATTTTCGCAAATGGTGCAGATTATTCCATTTTAGAGCTATAAGCTTTAATCGCCTTCTTCCTCGTACATGCCACAACTGCGTTGGTTTCTAACACCCTTAAAAGGCATTTTACAGTTCGTTCCAAATTTCCACGTACAGGTGCGTTTTGTGGTCAGGCACACGGGCATTTTCTCACATTTCTGTGTCTTGAATGTAGATACGAAGTTCCATTATTTCGCCTAGCTTTCAGACAACTTTCCATCCACCCAAGATTGTATTTCTGGCATTTTATTGGGTTGCCCAAAAAGTAATTGCGGATTTTTTAAAAGAAAGTAAATGCATTTTTAATAAAACTTAGAATGAACTTTAATCAAATATACTTTTTTACACTTTTTTTCTAAAGCAAGCTAAAAGTAACAGCCGATAACTGACAGAAGAAAGAATGCAATTACAAAGTCACAAGCTGTGATAAAATTTGTCAACGCCGACTATATGAAAAATCCGCAATTACTTTTTGGGCAACCCAATAGATTAACACTCGGTCTCAAGTGTCGTCTAAGGTATTCGAATAGTAACTCTGTCAAGTTAGTAGGCTTTCCTATTGTTGTCTAGGTTATACCGCAATGGTGTGGACCCTCTGCCACTTTATATTCATTCTCCATGAGATTTTACATGGCCGGCTGTGCACATTGGGATAGAATAAAAAAAAAACAAGTCATTGTTCAATTTTGTATAACAAAATATTGGTCTTTTTAGTAGCTATATCTAAAAATAAACCGATCTGAACCATATACAGCATGGATGTCCAAAAGCCTAACATAAGTCAATGTGTCAAATTTCAGTTAAATCGGATTATAAATGCCCCTTTTTTGGGGCCAAGACTTTAAATCGAGATATCGGTCTATATGGCAGTTATATGCAAATTTTGTTCGATCTAGACCAAATTACAGAAATATGTGGAGGGGCTTAACCTAACTCTCTGTCCCAAATTTCGGCTACATCGAACAATAAATGCGCCTTTTGTGGGCCCAAAACATTCAATCGAGAGATCGGTCTATATGACAGCTATATCCAAATCTGCACCGATCTGAGTGAAATTGAAGAAGAATGTCGAAGGGCCTAAGACAACTCACTGTTCCAAATTGCGGCGATATCGGTCTTTAGGCCACCGCAGCGCAGAGGTTAGCATGTCCGTCTATGACGCTGAACGCCTAGGTTCGAATCCTGGTGAGATCATCAGAAAAAATTTTTAGCTGTGGTTTTGTCCTCCTAATGCTGGCAACATTTGTGAGGTACTATGCCGTGTAAAACTTCTCTCCAAAGAGGTGTTGCACTGCGGCACGCCGTTCGGACTCGGCTATAAAAAGGAGGCCGCTTATCATTGAGCTTAAACTTGAATCGGACTGCACTCATTGATATGTGAGAAGTTAGCCCCTGTTCCTAAGTGGAATGTTCATGGGCAAAATTTGCAATTTGCATTTGCATTGCTCTTTAGTTCTAAAAATAGTATAGCATCGCATATTGGCAATGTTTTTATACCCTCCACCATAGGATGGGGGTATACTAATTTCGTCATTCTGTTTGTAACACCTCGAAATATGCGTCTGAGATCCCATAAAGTATATATATTTTTGATCGTCATATCATTTTAAGTCGATCTAGCAATGTCCGTCCATCAGTTTGTCGAAAGCAAGCTAACTTTCGGAAGAGTAAAGCTAGCCGCTTAAATTTTGCACAAATACTTTTTATTAGTGTAGGTCGGTTGGGATTGTAAATGGGCAAACTCGGTCCATGTTTTTATATAGATGCCATATACACCGATCTTGGGTCTTGACTTCTTGAACCTCTAGAGGGCGCAATTCTCGTCCGATTTGACTGAAATTTTGCACGCAGTGTTTTGGTATCACTTCCAATAACTGCGCTTAGTATGGTTCAAATCGGGCAATGTTTTGATATAGCTGCCATATAAACCGATCTTGGGTCTTGACTTCTTGAGCCTCTAGAGTGCGCAATTCTTATCCGATTGGAATGAAATTTTGCACGACGTGTTTTGTTATGATATCCAACAACTGTGTCAAGTATGGTTCAAATCGGTTCACAACCTGATATAGCCGCTATATAAACCGATTTTGCTTCTTGAGTCCCTACAAGGCGCAATTCTCATCCGAATGAACTGAAATATTTCACACTGACTTCTACAATGTTCAGCATTCATTTATAGTCCGAATTGGACTATAACTTGATACAGCTCCAATTACATAACAGTTCTTATTCAATATTCTTTGTTTGCCTAAAAAGAGATACCCCGCATAGAACTCGACAAATGCGATCCATGGTGGAGGGTATATAAGATTCGGCCCGGCCGAACTTAGCACGCGCTTACTGGTTTACTTCTACTTTCACAGAGTGTAATTCTAGTTACATTCTAAATAGTTCATTGTTAAATTTAAGTTAGTATTTTAGGACTCTTTCGTTCGTTCGCTTTTTGAGTAAAGGAACAGAATAAGCATATCAACATGTGGCAGTTATTCTGCCACTTTGTTGTTATAAATCACATGACCATGACAAAGAATTACAATGTATATATACTTCTGCACTAGAACTTGCTTTTGTGAACCCACATCTTGTATCTTTTTATGGCATTAAAATGCTATTAAAAAAGTACAAGAAAAACAAAATAGGGTTAGGAGTACAAAAATTGTAGCTGGAATGAGTAAGCAGATTTGGTGGATGCTTAAAGAAGTAGCAATGCCCACTAAGGAACAATCCTGTTAGATCTATAACGTTCAATGACCTATGGGAATTTCAGCGAAGGGAGATTATCTAAGTTCTAGGCCAATTAGCCCCTATGACAATATCAATGTTTATATGCCCCCAGGTATATAAATCACTTGTTCCCTATGGTACAATCATACTCATACAATCTCTGTCAGCCCACATCAACATCTTGGCCATTAGGCTCACAGAAAAGGGGAGCCTTAGCATTTTGTGTTTTGCTGCGTTCCACCATAGTCGAAGCATAACCGGTGAGTTATTCCACATCGTCACATTGCAAATTATCCGCACCAGTAGCTGCAGTAAATGTCGCCGCCACCGCCACAGCTATTTAATAATAATGGAAACATTTTCCAGAAGCTCTGAAATATTATTAATTTAACAATTTTCTACAGTTACTACCACGCCATAATTCATTCATTTCTTTGCCGCTCATTGACTCATTCGCTGGTTCATTCACTAAGAAACCAACCAACCAGCCCATGCTCATCGCTGGCGTACCTATCTCATAAGGCTTTGTTCTTTTTTATTTCGTGTCTTGTTCTCTCTTACTTTGGTACGATAATTTGTCTTCGCATTCGTCACCAAACCCAGGAAAAACGTAACGTTACTCCAGAACTTTTGTTGCAAATTGACAGCTTCTTGCATTGGGGAAGAATTTTCATCGAAGTGCACGTTGCTTGCGTGGCAAAATAAAAAAAAAACAAAGCGTAGAAAAGTGAAGCCAGTGATTTATTCTTGAACGAGGGCGCTCCTACTTTACGTGTACCATTTTTTTTCCTTAAACATTTTACTCTACTGGTTTTGGACTTCTTGTTTTCTTTAAGCCGTGCTTGTAATTTGTGCTTTTGTTTCGTTTTTCTCGTTTAGACTTCTTGTTAACAGAATAGAATAGAAACATAACGATGGCCCAGTTACACTGAGAGAAAAGTCAATTATTTGTATACCCTTCACCGAAGGTTGGGGGTATATTCATTTTGTCATCGAAACATACATTTCCCATCCTATAAAGTATAAATATTCTTGATCAGCGTAAAAATCCAAGACGATCTAGCCATGTCCGTCCGTCTGTCTGTTGAAATCACGCTACTGTCTTTAAGCATAGAGATCCCATTCGAGTCATACGACTCCTGAGGGCCAATACGTTGAGCTTTTCGCTGCGCACAATGATTTGGCGCAACTAGTGAACGAACCGATACATATCGCATGTGTCCAAGGGCACCAAAATAATACTCTTGACCTTTTTTTCTACTTCACACCCTGAAAAGTATGAAGTAAATACTGTTGCATCTCTTGGTAACTCCGATCACTGCATTGTTTCAGCATCTTTTTCGTATTCTGCTCCTGCTTCCTTCCCAGTCCCGAAGCGGTCAATATTTTTATACGAAAAAGCATGTTGGGCTAAGCGCAATGGATTCTTTCAGCATTTTAATTGGAAACTAGGTTTTCTAGATGACGATATTAATGCTACTGCTGAAATGATTGAGAAGATAATTTTACATGGAATGAGGACATTTATTCCAGTTAAGACTATAACGGCTAAATCAGACGACAAAAGTTGGTTTAACCAGACATGCCGATATGCTGTCAGATCGAAAGAGGTGGCAATCAGGAACTGGCGCTTAAATAAAAATGCCAATACTGAACTGCTGCGCCAGCAGGCAAGATCTTCGTGTGCCAATGTGCTTAGGCGCGAAAAATTTCTTTACGAACAGCGTCTGCGTACTAAGGTGCTTGCTTCTACACGAGGAAGTAAGAGCTTTTGGTCGTTTGAGGAAAGAGTAATCAGACATGCCGATATGCTGTCAGATCCAAAGAGGTGGCAATCAGGAACTGGCGCTTAAGTAAAAATGCCAATACTGAACTGCTGCGCCAGTAGCTAAATCTTCGTGTGCCAATGTGCTTAGGCGCGAAAAATTTCTTTACGAACAACGTCTGCGTACTAGGGTTCTTGCTTCTACACGAGGAAGTAAGAGCTTTTGGTCGTTCGTGGAAAGAGTTAAGGGTAGTTTTTCATCTATTCCAACTCTTGTTAAGAACGATCAAACGTTTACTGACTCGGTTGATAAGGATAACCTGTTGGCTGATATATTTGCAGGGAACTCTTCCCTGCCGGATAGCAATCAACCACTCCACTCAATCGAAAATGTATCTGGCATCATGCCCCAAATGTTTTTTCGAACTCGTGGAGTTAAAAGGGTTCTTGGAAATCTAGACGTAAATAAATCCCTGGGCCCGGATGGCATAGCAGCACTTGTCTTACGCAAGCGTTCTTCGACGCTCGCTCGTCCATTACGCAACCTTTTCAACCTTGCTTACTGTGCGGGAGTCTTCCCGGCACGTTGGAAGTTTGCCAATACCCAAGAAGGGTGAGGCAAACAACTCTGCGAATTATCGGCCAATTGCGATATGCTCCACTCCTTGGTTAATCACCATCTTGTGAGGTATTTAGAGTCTAATGGCCTTCTTAGCGACCAACAGTATGAGTTCCGCAGAAATCGCTTTACGGGCGACCTCATGGCATTTCTGTCGTAATGTTGGAGTCGCTCAATCCAGCAGTTTGGTGAGAGTAAGGTTGTGGCTCTAGATATTTCTCTAGGGTCTGGCACTGTGCACTACTATCAAAGCTTGTCGCATTTGGTGTCGGTAATGGCTTCGATTTATTTCGAGCTTTCTCAGAGATCGCACTATTCGAGTCGTTTTAGATGGGTTCTCATCCAATGAGCACAAATTGACCTTAGGAGTACCCCAGGGCTCTGTTTTTTCTCCTTCTCTTTTTCTAATTTTCATCAACGATCTGTTGGGTCAGACATCGAATCCGATCTACTCATGCGACCAAAGGCCTAGTCTTCGAGAGATTGACGACAAGAGGCAGTCTATGGACGATACACTCTGCCAGGATTTGCTGGCCATTTCTGAGTGGGGTCGAATGAACAACTCACATGTATGGGCTGGAGCTACAAAATCATCCCTGGAGCTACTGGACCGTGTACAGAGAGAGAGCGATGGCGTTGATTGGGGACAGTGGGGTGTCCAACTCTATTGCCACCCTTCATCATCGTCGCAATGTGGGTTGTTTGGCGCTGTTCTATCGGTGTGTGTTCGTCTAATATTAGTCTTATTCCTGATGTAAGGATGTATGTCAGGGATACTAGGCATTTGAGAAACTCACACCCGTTTGTAATTGATTGGCTAGCGGACCGCACAATGCATTATAGAGAGAATCCTTTTTTCGCCCGAACCGTTCGTATGTGGAATCGACTTCCGGCTAATGTTTTTCCCACCCACTTTGACATCCAAAGATTTAAGACAAATGTCAATAAGCACTTCATCCTTTTCCCTCCATCCAATTCGTAATTTCCGCTCGTCAATGAATGCACTGCATTCATAGAGGACATCCCCTGCGTGTTGGCTGGCAGAAAGAAAAAGGTTCGAAGATGGGCTATATCAAACTTAGGGTCTGTGCACAAGAATTTGTACAACCATTCAAGGATATTGCACTATCTACCAAGCGGAAGATGGTCTGTTTTCTGTAACCTGTAAAAGCAACAAAAATAATGAGGATATTTATGATATGTCAAAGGAAAGTGGGAATGAACAATGTGAGGAGAAAGCACATAGTGTGGGGAGACCACTGAAGCGCTCTAAAAATTTCCGACCCGCCCTTCTGAAACAGGCTAATCTGAAGGTCCAATCCCTACTCTGTCTGTGAGTCGTTCGCTTGGAAGGGCAAGCCCCACTCCTTTTGATCTCTCAGTCAATAAACTGCAGGACATTCAGACGCTGAAAGAGAAGAAATGGGGTACTATGAGTCATGCATCTTGACTTGACCTTATCAGATAATGATCTGGAGATCACAATGATCTCAGTTCACTCCAGCTGTAAAGATACATGATATCACCACCATCACTGACATGATCTCCCAACTTCTGACCTGTCCAAAAGACAGGTCTCAGATAGACAAGTCTATCCGAAGGTTCAATCTTCACACTCCCGGTGGACCGAACGAGCATGACCGATTTATTTCGATGTTATAATAAGTGAGTCATTGGTCCTGCAGGATTTTGGGACGTTAAACAGGAAGAGACCCGCGCAATGTAGCCAGTTTGACAATCATCAATTGAAGGTGGAGGACTAGTATCATGCATCAAACTTAGTCAGCGAGTTGTTCTAACAGACATGATGAAGATTTGACGCTGTCTTAACAAGATCTGGAGATCACAATGATCCCAACTCACTCCTCTGAAGGGTCTGGTAGGTATACATAATACGAATCGGCAATCCTGTTCATGATACCACCACGGCAGGACCAGCATCGCGAAAGGGATAGGCAACCGACCAGAGGGATACCGAGCTTTCGGAAGTTGGAGGCACTTGTGGTAAGTGAAGGGTGACTCCGAGTTAAAAAAAGTCAAAGGCTAAGAAAGCAGAGAAAGCCCATCAAAGTACTTGCTCTTAGTTACAAAGGTTGTTTCGTAAGAACCAATCCAACCTCCAAAATTGTAGCTTCCAGGGGCTCAAGTAGTCAAATCGGCCGGACTCTATCCGATTGTAGGAATGTTTTTAATTAATTTTGTAATTGGTCTAATTGATCCTTTTGCCTTCCTCCTGTTTTGACGTGGTTCTTATCCAGGAACCCAGGGTGTGTGGAGGAATGTTTCGTGGATTAAGAATTCCGGGATTTAAACTTCGCAAGGGTACGGGGAATAGGAGATACAGAGCCTGTATTCTTGCAAAGAGTCGTCTAAATGTTTTACTTCTTCCGTCGCTAAGCACTGAAGATTCAGCAGTAGCCAGCCTTGAAATAAATAAGTCTCATTACTGGCGGGCTTCCCTATCTTTGGCACACGATTCAGAGATGTCGCCTTCAAACCTTAAGCTGCTGGTTGAATTCGCTTCTGCAGAGCAGAAAAGCCTCATTGTAGGAGATGATGCTAATGCACATCATCAGATATGGGAAAGTTCGGATGTCAACGAAAGAGGTGAGCTGCTTATCGAATATATTATGAGTTGCAATCTGGCAATTTGTAATGAAGAGGATAAACCGACCTTTATTACCAGGAACAGGCAGGAAGTACTAGATATAACCTTTGTATCGGAAGATATAAGTGGAAGAATATGCGACTGGGAAGTGTTGGATGACCACCGCTTCTCGGATCATCGTTATATTTTCTCCAAAGTGAAGATAATATGGTTCACCCTTGGAGAAAATACCACAGAAGTGGTCCCTCGGCTAAACAGAAGAAATGCTGATTGGGATAAATTTAAGCCCAAATTCTGCACATCTATCCCTTCTAGACCAGAAAAGGAAGTGGAAACTACGGAGGATAAAGACATAGTGGTCAAGCGGATCACGAAGGCCTTGAATGACTCGCTTGTGTCAGCATGTCCCAGTGCCAATCCAAGGGACAAACAGCGACCACCATGGTGGATCCCAGAGCTGGTTGGTCTAAGGAAGGACTGCAGAAAACTCTTCAACAGAGCGAAAGCCACAAGAGCACCACACGATTGGGACATCTATAAGGCTGAATATAAGGGCGAGCTGAGGGAAGCTCAGAACAAATGGAATGGAACAAATGAGTGGAATTCTGTAGCTCCGTAAAGGATACATCTGAGGCCTGTAGGCTAAGGAAGATTCTGTCGTCTAGACCTTTTACGGTGGGGTATATTCATAAGTCAGAGAATGTACGGACAATGTCTAGTGGGGAAACACTAGCCAGAAGAGGTTGTCACTGGTAGACATTCGTCGGAGGTTATTAGGGAAATTGTGTATGAGGCGAAAATACTTTGGGCGATAAAAAATTTCACCGGTTGAATTACAAGCTGGGTCTGATAGACTGGTTCCTTGGCTTAGGGAGATATACTTAGCTTCTATCAGCTTGTCATATATACCTGTTGGATGGAGCGACACGAAGGTCATTTTCATTCTGAAACCAGGAAAACCTTACCACACGAAGTTGAACGATTTTTGTTCTATTAGCCTCTTATCCTCTATGCTGAAGACTCTTGAGAGGTTGATAGAAACATATCTTAGGGCAAAGATCCCAGGAGATCGCCTGTCGCGGCAGCAGCATGCATATAGTAAAGACAAATCCACTGAAACAGCCCTTCACGACCTAGTCGGCTACATAGGGGATTCTCTCGTTGTCAAAGAATATACAATGGTGACATTTCTTGACATTGACGGTGCTTTCAATAATGTAAAACCGACGTCAATCATGAAGGAAATCTAAGCATCAACTTCACCGCCTAAAAGATGCGTTACGGCAGGCTTGGGATCTGTGGATCCAAAAAGATGGGTCAGCAGAGGAACACCTCAAGGAGGTGAGACAGTACACCTATACTTTGGAATATAGCCATTAACAATATATTATTGTCTCTGCAAGAAAAAGGCGTAAAGGTGGTCGCGTATGCTGATGACGTGGCAATTACGGTTAGGGGAAGCTTCCCAGCACTCTTAGAGATGTACTTCAGGAAGCTGTACGTGCAACAGCAAAGTGGGCTACCGAAAGTGCTCTAGGTGTAAATCCGTGCAAGACAGATGTAGTTCTTTTCAGCAGGAGATAAAGGTTACCTTCAGTGGCACCTGTCTCCTTGGGTGGAGAGAATGTTCCATTTACTGAAAGCGCAAAATACCTGGGTATTTTGCTGGACAGGAAATTGATCATCAAATCCAACATTTTGATGATCAATGCAACTCTTGCCCTATACACCTGCAAGATTGTCTGACCTATAATATAATATATGGTGTTGTGGTCTGGTGGTCTGGTGGACGGCGCTTCAAAAGTCCACCTACTGCTCAATACTCAACCAGATCCAAAGGATGGCTTGTTTGTGCATCACAGCCGTACTGTGGACGACACCATCTGATTGTATGCTACATCTTTTTCCTCTGGACGTTGTGGCTAGACAAATTGTAGCGACCACTGCCGTGAGGTTCAGGGAGCTTTCTCATTGATCAAGTGGCAGCTACGGACACTGTGTGGCAATGTGGATTACACCCTATTAGGGCCGCTTTTTGATAAAAAGTACTCTACCACTTTTCCTGATAAGATATAATGTTATTACGACAAATGGCATAAATATATTCTCAGACAGCCATTAAATCCCTGGAAAACATATTTCTGAACACAAAACCGCGCTCGACTGTCGCAGATCTCTCATCGAGATGGCTGAACAGTTCAATATTCACTTGTTCTGGGTGCCGGGCCACAGAGACGTCCCAGAGAATTGTAAAGCGGATGAGCTTGCAAGACTAGAAACTTCCCTACACATTTCAGTGATACTGGAATCTGTGGGTATTACTCTAGCGACATGTTAGTAAAGTTTTCAGGACCAGGCCCGAAGGACAACGAACGACAACGATCATTCCAAAACTATGTGGCCTTATCTAGACCTGAAGAGGTCTACCGTTTTTCTGCCATTGGCTGGAGCAGATGTCTCAGTCATTGTGTCCGTCATACCAGGTCACTGTCTAATCGGAAAACATGCTGACAGACTGAAGGTTGCCAGCAACGACTTTTGCAGAAGCTATGAGGACATCGAAGAAGAAAAGACTATAGAACACCTTCTGTGTGTGTGTATACCGCACCAGCAGTCAGAAGGAGTTCCACTTTAGGTTCTCATTTCTTTGAGAACCTGTCTGATGTGAACATTCGCAAGCTGTTGGGCTTTTTAAAGCGATCTGGATGGTTCAACGATAGGAACTAGAAGGCGTCTTCCTTCGAAAACGTCTAAGTGAGTCTGATGGCATTGCAAATTGCTAATTTTTTCTATGATTCCACTAAGGAACAGGGGCAAACTTCTCACATATCAATGAGTGCAGTCCGATTCAAATTTTAAGCTCAATGGTAAGGGGACTCCTTTTTATAGCCGAGTCCAAACGACGTGTCGCAGTGCGACACCTCTTTGGAGAGAAATTTTACATGGCATAGTAACTCACAAATGTTGGCAGCATTAGGAGGGGAAAACCACCGGTGAAAATTTTTTCTGATGGTCTCGCCAGGAATCGAACCCAGGCGTTCAGCGTCATAGGCGGACATGCTAACCTCTGCGCTACGGTGGCCTCCTGAGAGTCTGATGGCAGACTGCCACTTAACCCAAACCTAACAAAGCCCCAATATAGACGGATTTTATGGAAATTTTGCACAGCAAATTGTATTAAGTCACCCGATATCCATGCCGAATATGGTTAATATCGGTCAATATGGTTTATATCTAAAGCTGCTCAGTATCCTATTGAAATCTGAAAAATATGAGATTTCCACAAAAATATTGACTAAATGTATAGTTCTCGATTCACTATTTTTCCAATTTTAAAATTAGCAATCTGAAAAAGTTTTTCTATATGCGGTAGAAGCAACCACCGCAAAACCCCGGCATAACTACAACTAACGCCTATCGGCTAATGTCTGGGCGTCCTGTTCTGGAGTATCTTTCACTCGTGCAATTGCTTCAAAGATGAAGGAGGATTTTTTACACTTGGTTTGCCTTTACGCTGCTTTTATACATTTTCCGCTTTAACTTACTGAATTCCCAAGATCAAAAATCCACCTGATTCTCTCAGAACAGGTTTCTTAAAAATCCTTAGTATAAGGGAAATTTTTTTCAGTGTTCTCTTTATGCAAATGTTCCCTCGGTTAAAGTAATTTCCAATTTTGCGTTTAATATGCTCCCTCTTAGAACTTAACAAAAAGGCCAACTATTGTTACCACTTTTGTTAACCTTTTTCTACCAAGGAAAATGTGTCTGAATAGCTGGGTGTGTTAAGCTGTATATGTTTGTGTGTGTGTGTATGTGTGTGTGAGTTAAGGAAAACTAAAATGACACCTCAAAGGGCGAACTAAACTGTATGAGTAAGCAATAAATGTCAGAGGGCTCTTTAGAGCGTTATTCAGTGACAGAACATACAAAGAAAAGCTTCAATGATATTTCCACAGAAGTAGAACGAAAGAACGTTATGGTCATCCACATCACTTGGCATAGGAATATGCCAAAGTAGGGGGAGGAAACTGCTGCTTTTGTGTAATATTTTTTTTTTCTTACAGATTTTAGATTAAATACTTCCGTTTGTTAGTGGGTCTTAGCTTTACAAGACCAGTAAATGCATATCAATGACTGACTAACTCTCCCTTTTTGTTATTTATTTTGCATTTCTTTTAGACATCTTCAGGAGCTGCTGCTACAATTGCAACCAGCGGTGGAATAACCATTCCAGCCACTCCCAGTTCGGCAACAGGCACTTCATCCAGCACTAACGCTGGCGATGATTTATGGCATACTTCACCTTCAGCGAAACGTATGAAACTGGATGTGTCGGCAGCAACGTCTGCTCTGGACGATGATTCCATAGATGTGGCTGCCTCTGAGACGTCCAGTACCTCACAGGTGGCTGGCACCAGTGCCAGTGAGACTTATGTACCAGGAGCCACTTCGGTAGTGGCCACTGAGGATTCCGAAAATGAGGCATTAATTGTGGACTGTGAAAGCCCCCGACCTCAGGGAGGTGAATCGCCGAGTAAGTAGTTGAAAATTTTTTTATAACTTTGAAGGAGGTTAACCTTATACGAGTAGAAATGAAATCTATTCGTGGGCAAATTTTATTTTCAAAATCTAGCCAATGTTTGTATCACATATATGTGTCAAAGTGTCATTATTGCTTTATGCCTTTTGAGGCTGCCTGTATGCTAATTTTACATACTCATATTTAAGCTCCCGGTGAATCAAGGTGACCATATGTTATTTTTCTCCCAGATATCGAAATCGATTTAATGATAAAACGTTGTGAGTCAAATTTCCACACTCGTCTTCCTCGTGAACAGGCACATTTCAGTCTTCTCTGGGTTAACATTGAGACTGGGTCTAGCCCAGTCATATGACATATTCAAAACCCTTTCGGCCCTTCTGTATAGCTGGTTCGGATCCCTTACTCTAAGTAGTATTATAACATCGTCTGCATCGTCCTAAGCTCCCGGTGAATCAAGGCGACCATATGTTATTTTTCTCTTTACGACAACATTTTGAATGCTGCTTAGATTGACGTTATTGATTAAATTGATTACTTGGAGGTAAAGTGCCTCAATCTGGGACTTATACTAAGTGAAAATGGACATTTGACAAACGTTTTTAATGTAGTGTCTGGAATGCAAATCCAAATAAAATAAAAAAAACTACAATAAATTAAAATGAGAGGATAAAATACTATAGGCGGAGTTCCATGCCAATATATATTCGCCCTCAAGCAGTGCAATTTACTTGCTATTGTAGCAAAAGTTTTTCCCATTCAGCAGTAATACGTCTACAGTATTTACGCAGATTGTGTAGTTAAAACAGCAGATTTGGTTAGTTGAAATAGCAGACGGAAATGTTTGCAAAAACGGCAGCCCTTTGTTTGCTGAAACAGCACTCATGTCTGTTTTCCCATTTTCAGCGGACGAAAACTGTATTTTTGGACAAAAATTGTTGCTATTTTGCGAAAAAGCCAGCATTCAAAACCATAATAGCTTCTGCTTTTCAATGCACGACAGACACACAACAGATGTTCTATAATTTTCTTTTCCTTGACGACCTCAGAGTTTGTGTAGAAGTCGTTACTTGCACCACTAGACAATCAGCATGTGTTTTAATCTGATTTCTGTTCTAGTCAATGACAGCAATGCGGAGGATCTCTTCATGATTGGGCCACGTTTTCTTGAAGCATTGACAAATACTAATTCGCGTTCAACAACTATTTCGAAAAATTTGATTAAATGTCTTGAGAGTCATGCCAACAGATTCCAGTTTTCCTGGAATGTGTTGTAAGGTAGCTTCATGTCTTTCAAGTTCGTTTGCTCGACAATTTCCTGCATATTTCTGTGGCCCGACGCCCAGAACAGGTGAGTTTTAAACGCTTCAACAATCCCTTTGAGAGATCTGCGACAGTTAGTCTGTGTATCAATGCGGTTGTGATGTTCAAATAAGGCGTCTTTGGTCCGACTAAGTATTAAACAGATTTTTTTTTGTAGCGCGATCCATCAGACTACAAATCCAAATAGGTTTGGTTAGGTTGAAAAGAGTGTGCAGATATTAATCCGCCCCATGCCACTATGGACATACACCTAAGCCAGTAATCGGCATGTTGTGCGCTCTAAATACTTAAAAGTAACCTCGAAAAAGAAAAATTTTTAGTTAGGAATTCCATGCTACTTACAAAATCCTTAATTATTTTCTATACCACTCCCTTAAGTTGGTTCATATCTGGTATCGTGCCCTCACCTAAGTACCGGTGTCTAATAGCCGCGAAAGCAGGGCAATGACATAGGAAATGCTCCAACGTCTCATCATCTTCCCAGCATGCCCTACACATGCTATCACTTGCCGCACCGATTTTATTTAAGTGAGCTCGTAGTTCTATGAGTCCCGTTATGACACTAAGAGCTATACTGACCTCCTTCTTACTTTCTTTCAGTAATATCCTCGTACTCTCACGATCCGGATCACCCCATATGATTTTCGCCAATTTTATCGACGGCAGTTCTCTGGCCTTCACTGCCAAATCGTCTGGCCTTTCATTCCCCCTTACTCCGTTATGGCTCGGCACGATGCGATGCGATGCCCACCATAAGGAGAGTTCCTTCCTCCTTCTCCTCCCTGTTGAAACCTGCCATTTATCCACGGCCAAATCTTGGTTTTGCTTGTTTAAGAGTTCCATCATGCGTTCCATGGCGATTTCGCCGCCCACATCATTGATGAAGACCGTCGCCAATGTGAGCTGTTGGATTTCCATCTTTCTAAGAAGTTCGAGCTTTGCGCCCCAGAGGAGTGTGGATACTTCCAACGAGCTTTTTGACGGTATCAATACATTCGGCTGACGCAAAGCGCAGTGTTAAGATGTCCCTTCTATACTCACAGCTCATAATTCGTATGGCTGACCCGCTTCAGAGTTCAATACACGTTCGATAACCTGATCGTTTACCTGGCTGACTTGGTCTTCCCAGAGTACTTGAAAGCGGGGAACTCTTTTTCTTTATGAACATTTTAGCAAGCTTATGCTCTTCGGGTTATCTGATTCTCTTTCCAGCTTCCGTAGAAGTGCCTTTAATGTCAGTTCTATCCCTTCCAGCATCCTGCACTTTCGTCCGATTGCGCTGTCGGTACACATTCCTCTGTCACCTTCGTCGTCGTGCCCCGGATTGCTTTCCCGGTATGCTTGTGAGCTTAGCAATGCCATCGCTCACCTCTGCCGTCATCCTGCTGCCATCATCTCTCGATTCGGCTGCGATGACTATTTCATTGATACTGTCAATGAAACACCGCCGGGTCGGAAACACCAACTGTGCATCCCTCTGGTTTATCCGTCTCATCCTCATTAATTAGTCTGACGACGAGTTGTGCGCAAATCAAATCATGTTTGAAAGTTGCATCCATGTGTACTTTATGAACCAAATTTCGACCAAATCGGATTAGAAATGAGAATCTCCTGTTAATGGAATGTTCATGGGAAACTTAGTACCATTTTGTAGGTCATTTCACAGAAAAAATAATTTTGAAAACCAACAACTTGGTCGAAAAAACAACTATGAAAGTTGTTAATTTTCCTGCAACAACATATTTTGAATCTCATCGACCCAAAGTACAAATTAGTTGTTGAAAGGCATAACAACAACAATATATCCAGAAGCAAGGTAAAAACCATCTAACCAGCCAACTCATGTGCTTAGCTTAGGGTGGTGGTGCTTTGTTTTCTTTGTTCGGCTCGCGTCTGCTTTGTCTCGTTCGTTGTACTGCTGCTCTCGGGATTTCCTCTGTCACTCTCTACTATAACCTTTAAAAACAAATTTTAATCATTTTGGTGCCGCAGAGTATTGAACTCATGATCTCATGTTTGGTAGTCTTGCACGCATCCCCTAGCCTACCGACATCATCTTCTTTATGATGAAATAAATCCATAAGTACTGCTGCACAGTTATAAGTGTCTCAATTAATTAAATTAAAACAAGTAAATGCGTGCTAAGTTCGGCCGGGCCGAATCTTATATACCCTCCACCATGGATCGCATTTGTCGAGTTCTTTTCCCGGCATCTCTTCTTAGGCAAAAAAGGATATAAGAAAAGAGTTGCTCTGCTATTAAAACGATATCAAGATATGGTCCGGTTCGGACCACAATTAAATTATATGTTGGAGACCTGTGTAAAATTTCAGCCAATTCGAATAAGAATTGCGCCCTTTGGGGGCTCAATAAGTAAAATAGAGAGATCGATTTATATGGGATCTGTATCGGGCTATAGACCGATTCAGACCATAATAAACACATTTGTTGATGGTCATGAGAGGATCCATCGTACAAATTTTCAGGCATATCGGATAATAATTGCGACCTCTAGAGGCTCAAGAAATCATGATCCCAGATGGGTTTATACGGCAGCTATATCAGGTTATGAACCGATTTGAACCTTATTTGACACAGTTGCTGAAAGTAAAAATAAAATACGTCATGCAAAATTTCAGCCAAATCGGATAGGAATTGCGCCCTCTAGAAGCTCAAGAAGTCAAATCCCCAGATCTGTTTATATGACAGCTATATCAGGTTATGGACCGATTTCAACCATACTTGGCACAGTTGTTGGATATCATAACGAACTACTTCGTGCAAAAATTCATTCAAATCGGATAAGAATTGTGCCCTCTGGAGGCTCAAGAAGTCAAGACCCAAGATCGGTTTATATGGCAGCTATATCAGGTTATGGACCGTTGTAAACCATACTTGGCACAGTTGTTGGGTATCATAACAAAACACGTCGTGCGAAATTCCATTCCAATCGGATAAGAATTGCGCCCTCTAGAGGCTCAAGAAGTCAAGACCCAAGATCGGTTTATATGGCAGCTATAGCAGGTTATGGACCGATTTGAACCATACTTAGCACAGTTGTTAGAAGTGATACTAAAACACTATGTGCAAAATTTCATTCCAATCGGATAAGAATTGCGCACTCTAGAGGCTCAAGACGTCAAGACCCAAGATCGGTTTATATGGCAGCTATATCAAAACATGGACCGACATGGCCCATTTACAATGCCAACCGAGCTACACTAATAAAAAGTATTTGTGCAAAATTTCAAGCGGCTAGCCTTACTCCTTCGGAAGTTAGCGTGCTTTCGACAGACAGACGGACGGACGGACATGGCTAGATCGACATAAAATGTCGCGACGATCAAGAATATATATACTTTATGGGGTCTCAGACGAATATTTCGAGTAGTTACAAACAGAATGACGAAATTAGTATACCCATGGTGGAGGGTATAAAAACCATATAACCAGCCAACTCATGTGCTTTGCTTCGGGTGGTGGTGTTTTTGTTTTCTTTGCTCTGCTCGCGTCTGCTTTGTCTCGTTCGTTTTACTGCTGCTCTCGGGATTTCCTCTGGCACTCTCTACTATAACCTTTAAAAACAAATTTTAATCATTTTGGTGCCACAGAGTATTGAACTCATGATCTCATGTTTGGTAGTCTTGCACGCATCCCCTAGCCTACCGACATCATCTTCTTTATGATGAACTAAATCCATAAGTACTGCTGCACAGTTATAAGTGTTTCAATTAATTAAATTAAAAAAAAGGTAAAACCCCCTCTAAAATTTTTTTTCTGAATACGAAATTCATAATTTTTTGCCGAATTTTTTAAAATAAGTTTCATAAAAAAAAATTTGGCGACCGGGGGAAGAATATGGAAGCCTAAGTTAAGTCATTTGAAAATTAACCTGATAAACGCAGAAGAGGAATATGAAAACTCCGTGGAAAGGCATCTCCAATTAAAAAAGGTGTCAGAAAATTCAAAAATACGCGGAAGATTAAGGCGATTGGACCTATTGTGACATCAGCTAATAGGTTGAAACGGTTCATACATCGCTTTAAGATCTTTTATGATTCCATACTATTCCTCATATATGGCTTCTCTGGTCTCCCCGGATTCCTTCCACATGCTCAATATATGCCATGCTTATTTGATTATTGCCTCTTACTTTTCGTTTCTAACTACTCTGACCGAACCTCAGCTAATATGTCTCAATGCAGAGGAGAAAAAAATGGCATACAGCTTGGAAAACTCCTGTTTAATTTAAATACTGACCAATCTCTTGGATTATTCGATTGCATCAATAACGGATTAGGAATAGCCACCGCCATCGTTAATACCCCACCGCCGCAACATTAGCATCAACATCAACGGCAGCAAAAACAAAGCCTTACAAGTATTTTAACAAACTTCAATAAAGCAAAGACATTCATCGTCGCTGTCAATGGTTGGCCAGATGCCAAAACAACCATTGGAGCATTTGTTGCTGCTGATTTGGAATTTATGCATTCAATAAAAAGCAGAGGCGGATTTCAGTCTGAGAGAACTTTTAAAACTGGGCTGAACTAAACGCCTATGGCTTTCGAAATCCAGGGCCCCTTTTACACCTACTAAAATCCTGCTCTGTTTCCAGCAGCAACTTTTAACGTGGGATGCGACACATTGATCAGCTTGCAAATCAACGAAGGAGTAGCAAACTCATAGTTGGTGTATCATACTCACCCATAGCAACGTTGTTGCGTTGCCGCAACTCCAAAAAAAGCAAAGCACAAAAATTTTAGGTAAATCTCTGTTAATCGCTCTTTTGGAGGAAAATGACAATTAACATATTTAAGCAAACAGGTAGAGTAGTTGGAGGCAATGTACGGATGAACAACGTACCAGTCAGCAGCCCAAAAAGTGGTCATATGATTTGGGGACATCAAGAGGCTAACATCAATTGGCATGGGCCAACGAGGATCGTAAACAAAATTTAAAGGAGAATTTTCCAGTAAGTCATTTGTTCTTAGCTTTGCATGGGCAACGAACCTCGTCGTTGGCCTCCATACCAAGAGGGTGCGCTTTGAATTTGTGGTGGCCAACATCAAACATAATTGGAAAGTTTCAATTTGGGCTTCTTGCAATTTGTGTTGTTGTGGGATTTTGACGTTTATCGCATTTGGTTGTATGTTCGTTCAACCGTTCGCGTACGATTGAATTGGCTGTTTGGTACGTTTTTATTACAATTTCTCAATAATGTTGACAATTTGTTGATGTCTGTTTGATCTGATCATCGACGTGGATGTCATCTGGTCGGAAAGCAATCTGCAAGCAATAACAACGTCAACAACAACAAGAGCCACCGACATGGCCAACAATAGAGCAATAACAACTCCTAATGACAACAATTACATGGATTTGCTGCTGCATGGACGAGCTGACCAACTTGTCAGACAGACGGACCCACAAACAACATTGAGCAGAGGCAAACTAATCATGTTAAACGGGGTCCAGGAGAAAGAGATATCCCACAAGTGGTCCACTTTCTTGAACTCCATCGTGTGTGTGTGTATGACGTTTACATTTTTTTCCTAGACTTTCTAAGGAGCTTTTTTTGCTTCCACCTATGGCAGACTTTGCTGGCGGCTTGTCTGCCTGCCTACCTGGCCATTTGTTCCACTGACCAACATGAAGGCTTACTCACATCTGGGAGTTGCTTTTATTGTTTGGACGGACATGTGTGATGTTTAACAGTGATGTTGTATGCAAATTGGCAGTTTAGATTTTCACAAATTTGTTTTCAAACTAATTTTTTGTCTTTCTTTCGAAACGATCGATCAGCATTGCTAGACTAATTGCTGGGAAATGGCATTGCGGAATGGTTGGCGGAAGGTTGGCATACAATGTCTGAAATTCAATTGAATATGGCATATCTTTATCTGGATTTGTTTCTCTTTATGACTTTTTCAATAATTTTTGCGAACCATGTTATTGTTGTTGTGAAGAAATATCAAGCATATTGGTTATGTTTTGCTGCTGACCGCTGGATTGAAGTGAAGCACTGTGGGCTAGAATTTTCCACCACCGTAGGATAGGGGGGTATATTCATTTAGTCATTCCGTTTGGAGCACATCGAAATATCAATTTCCGACCCTACAAAGCATATGTATTTCGGATTGTCGTAAAATTCGAAAACGATTAAACGATGTCCGTGTGTCTATCCGTCTGTCCGTCTATCCGTCTGTTCGTCTGTCCGTCCGTCTGTTGTAATCACTCTACAGCCTTCAAAAATTTATATATTGAGCTGAAATTTGGCACAGATACGTCTTTTTGATGCACGCTGGTTTAGTTCTTGAACGGGCCAAATCGGACCATATTTGGATATAGCTGTTATATAGACCGATTTTCCGGTAAAGGGTCTAATGCCCATAAATGCTTTATTTTTTAACCGATTTCGCTGAAATTTGAAACAGTGAGTAGTTTTAGGCCTCCTGACATCTGAACCAAATTGGTCCATATCGGACTATATTTAAGCATAGCTGCCATATATACCGATCTCCAGATAAAGGGTCTAAAGCCCATAAAAACTTTATTTTTTAACCGATTTCGTTGAAATTTAAAACATTGAGTAGTCTTACGCCTCCTAACATAGGACTCAAATATGGTTCGAATCGAACTATATTTAGATATAGCTGCCTTATAGACCGATCTCCTGATAAAGGGTCTAAAGCCCATAAAAGCTTTATTTTTTAACCAATTTCGCTTTAACCAACATTGAGTAGTTTTATGCCTCCTAACATAGGACCCAAACGTGGTTCAGATCGGACTATATTTAGATGTAGCTGCCATACAAAGCGATATCCCGATTAAGGGTCTTAAGCCCACAAAAGCTTTATTTATTACCCGATTTCGCTGAAATTTGAAACGGAGGGTTGTCTTAAGCCTCCTGATATCTAACCTAAATATGGATCAAATCGGACTATATTTAGGTATAGCTGCCATATATACCGATCTCCAGATAAAGTGTCTAAAGCCCATAAAAACTTTATTTTTTAATCGATTCCGCTGACATTTGAAACATTCAATAGTTTTACGCCTCCTAACGTAGGACTCAAATATGGTTCAAATCGAACTATATTTAGGTATAGCTGCCATGTAGACCGATCTCCTGATAAAGGGTCTAAAGCCCATAAAAGTTTATTTATTACCCCATTTTGCTGAAATTTGAAACGGAGGGTTGTCTTAAGCCTCCTGATATCTGACCTAAATATGGATCAAATCTCAAACACTCTAAGCACTGCCTCGTGCATTCTCACAAAATCCTTGCCTTGCATCCATATTTCATTTGCCGGAGAGGTGTCCTTTTTTCTAAACTGCTTATTTAATCCAGAGTAGCATCTGATTGCAAATATTATTCTTCGCTTTATTTCAAAACTGATGTCATTCGTTGCGGTTACGGCTGTTCCGAGGTAGATAAAGTTGCTGACTATCTCAAAGTTGTGGTTCCCAACTTTCTCAATTTTCTTTATCTACTCAGGTGAAAAGGATGTTGTTGAACTTGACACCAAGGCTGCGGAGTGTGACCCTTGACTCCGATTCTAAGTCGGAGTCAAAGTCTGAGTAAGCGTGCTCAACTGAGTCGGGGCAAGCGTGCTCAACTGAGTCGAGGCAAACACGCTCATCTTCGAATCGACCTCCGACTCCGGCTCAATAATCCGACTTTGACTTCGGCCTCAAACCCTCGATTCCGGTCGACTCCGCAGTCCTGCTTGGAACCATCAATTTTTTCTTAACTCCTGCCTCTCACTGCATGCCTCCTATCACTGAATCCCTTTTGATTATTTCAAAGGCCGCAGTTACTACTTCCAATGACCGACCCTTGATGTTGATGTTGTCAGCATAGTTGTGAGTAGTGTGCCATTTCTATTCACATCTGCATCTCGTATAATCTTCTCCTGCAGAATATTAAAGAGATCACGGGATAAGCTGCCTCCCTTTCTGAATCCTCATTAAGTATTGAATGGTTTGAAGATATTCTTTCCTATTCGTACTTTTATCGCCATTCCATTGGGTGACCTCCATAAATAAGCTATTACGAGGGCTGATTGCTATGCAGACTATGTTATAATACTTCTTAGGGGTACGAATCCCAACGAGCTATGCAAAAGGGCTGAAAAGGTCTTGCATGTGGCATATGACTGGGCCATCTCTCTGGGTTAACATTGAGACCCCTGGGTCTGAAATATGCCTGTTCACGAGGAAGACGAAGGGGGGCCAATTTGACGCACCAATTCGATATCGGATAAGGTCAAATACTTAGGAGTGATCTTGGATAGGAAACTTATTTGGAAGTCTCACATTCAGGAGCGTACTGAGAAGGCTCACAGAAATTGGGCATCAGGTAGACGGGCCGTAGGTTCGAAATGGGGCCTGAATCCGAGGACAGTCCACTGGCTCTACAGGAGAGTGATTAGACTAATACTTACTTACGCCTCAGTAGTTTAGTGGACTGCTATGGAGAAAAAGTGCAACATAAGAATCATACAAATTTTGCCCATGAAGATTCCACTAAGGAGCAGGGGCAAACTTCTCACATATCAATCAGTGCAGTCCGATTCATGTTTAAGCTCAATGATAAGGGGCCTGCTTTGAGGCTGTGAGACTTAAGGCGATGGGAGAATGGACTGAGGATAGGAGCAGCTCATACCATCGCGATATAATCGAGGCGAATATGGGAATGCTGGAAGGAAGGGGAGTATTGTCATCTAGAGGATCATGTTACACGGATGGATCAAAGTTAGAAGACAGGACTACATTGAGAGCCTGAGATCTGTTTTGGACTGCCTGGCCATAATACGGTCCTGCAGTCGGATATCAGGGCGATTACGGAATGCGTGAGGTGGCTGGTGCTAACTCGAGGCCGTCGAGTGTTAACATCTTTAAGGACAGCAAAATTGCAATAAGGGCAATAACAACCAGGACGGTAAAGTCACGAATAGTCTTACAGGGTAAGCAGAAGTTTAACGTTTTCTCTGAGGATGGCAAAATTCAAATCGTTTGGGTGCCTGGCCATAGCGGAGTAAAGCAGAATGAAAGGGCAATCGATTTGGCGCTGAAGGCCAGAGAACTGCCTTTTCGGTCGACGCAGTGCGAGTTAAGGAAGTGGGCGATGAACGTGGAACAGCGAAACGGTCGGTAGGACGACGAAAATCCTATGGGGTGATCCAGATCGTGAGGGGACGAGACTATTACTGACAAAAAGTAAGAAGGAGGTCAGTATAGCTATTGGTGTCATAACGAGACGGAGGCCACCGTAGCGCATAGGTTAGCATGGACGCCCATAAATGCTTTAAGCAGAATATTAACGTTTTCTCTGAGGATGGCAAAATCCGAATCGTTTGGGTGCCCGGCCATAGCGGAGTAAAGAGGAATGAAAGGGCAGACGATTTGGCGGTGAAGGCCAGAGAACTGCCGTCGATAAACTTGGTTAACCCGAAGCCTTTTCGGTCGAAGCAGTCCGAGTTAAGGGAGTGGGCGATGAACGTGGAACAGCGAAACAGTCGGTAGGACGGCGAAAATCCTATGGGGGGATCCACATCGTGAGAAGACGAGACTATTACTGACAGAAAGTAAGGAGGTCAGTATAGCTTTTGGTTTCATAACGGGACGGAGGCCACCGTAGCGTTAGCATAGCCGCCTCTGACGCTGCATGCCTAGGTTCGAATCATGGCGAGACCATCAAACAAATTGGTCGGTAGGACGACGAAAATCCTATGGGGGATCCAGATCGTGAGAAGACGAAGCTATTTCTGAAAGGAAGCAAGAAGAAGGTCAGTATAGCTTTTGGTGTCATAACGGGACGGAGGCCACCGTAGCGCATAGGTTAGCATGATCGCCTCTGACGGTGCATGCCTAGGTTCGAATCCTGGCGAGACCATCAAACAAATTTTCAGCGGTAGTTTTCCCCTCATAGTGCGGACAACGATTGTGTGGTTCTATGCCATGCAAAAACTTCTCTCCCTACGGCACGGCGTATGGACTCGGCTATGAAAAGGAGGTCCCATATCATTGAGCTGAAAATTAAATCAGACAGCACTCATTGATACGTGAGAAGTTTGCCCCTGTTCCTTTGTGGAATGTTCATGGACAAAATTTGCAATTTGCAACGGGACACATGCAAAATCGGTGCGGCAAGTGATAGCATGTATAGGGGAAGATGATGAGACGTTGGAGCATTTCCCTTGTCATTGCCCGGCTTTCGCGTCTAACAGATACCGGCACTTAGGTTTGGACACAATACCAGACATGAACCAACTAAGGGGAGTGGTATGGAAAACAATTAAGGATTTTGTTAGTAACACGGAATTCCTAACTTAAAATTTTATTTTTCGAAGTTACTTTTTTTTAGTTTTTAGAGCTCACAACAAGCCGGTTACTGGCTTAGGTGTATGTCCATAGTGGCATGGGGCGGATTAATATCTGCACCCTCTTTTCAACCTAACCTAATCCGTTTGCCAGCAGATCCAGGAATTCTGCGATTCTGCTATGGTGCATCCAGAGAGACTTGGTTTTGTGTCTAGAACAATTGTCTGGGCAGAGGAACCTGTAGATTGTGTGGTCATAGAGGTCGGCCATCAGTGAACTTCGTAAAGCCGAAGCCTTTCGGCGCGACCCATACAAGGTAAAAGGGGTGGATAACGGACGTACATGCAGAACAGTGAAACGGTCGGAAGTGAGATTCGAGATTCGAATCCTGAGAAGGCCAATACTGAAAGGAAGTAAGAAGGAGATTAACTTTCGGTGTCATAAGGGGACACATACGACTACAGGGGCACTTATGCAGATTAGGTACAGCAAGTGAAATCGTATTTTAACATAGTGAGACGTTTGAAAATGTTCAATGCCAATGCCTGGCTATCACGGCTAACAGACCTGCACTTAGGTGTGAATGCGATGGCGGACTTCAACCATTATAGTGGCATAGAATGAAGAACTATTAAGGATTTTGGAGCAACGCGGAATTCGTATTTATTTTTCGATATTTAGAGTGTTGGATTGCGTGTATGTCCATAGTAACATATACCGAAATTATAACAGAAGTTTCAATGTAAATGTTTTTACCTATAAACATGGCCCAATTTGGCCTATTTACAACCCCTAAGAAATAGTTGTACTGGCGAATGGTGATTTTAGTATAACCCCCATGTTGTGGTGGATGGTATAAAAAGTTTTAAGAGGCTAAAGAGTTGACATGAACCCAAATGATATGAGTCTTTAAGGTGCTCGCTACCATGTTTGATCTACAAATTTTTTTTTTACTTTGCAAAAGTGCAAATTTTCACAGCATAAGTAACAAAACTTAAAAATTCCACTGTACGTATTTCAAGTGATGTTGTATGTTCTTCTCCATTTTCAGTTAACATGACCTGGACTTGTTGTTTAAAAAAATTTTCATATTTATTGTGTTTTTTTTGTTTTGCCCCAACTTTTAGTGTTTCCATTTTTTTCCGTAGTCATATTTAATCTCTGATTTCATGACTTCTTTGTTTGTTTCGGTTTGAGGTGCAGTTATTGTGTGTGACAAATTTTTCAATTTTCCCAAAAAAAAAACAAAGACCCACCAACCAAAGAAATATAAAATCAACAGCAATCCAGCACAACAATGTCCAAATGTTGGCAATGCTGCGGCAATAAACCTGACAAACGAAACATTTTTCCAACAATTCCTCTCCTGAGGGAGAACATTGGAAAAACACTGTGTGGCGGCCGTTGAACACGAATGCAGTGATAAAGAAAATCTTTCCAAACAACAGCCACCACCATCATCCACATCATCAAATGCAAGGCCCACCAAGAAATAGCTTTTCTTTTGGTTTCGTTTCGTTTCGTTGCTTTTCCATTGGAATTAGCATAAATTTATGCAATTTTTTGGAGATCGCGTGAACCACGAATATTGTTAGCTTCTTATGTTAATCTTCTCTATGCATTTTGATGAATTTTTACATTTAACCTCATATTTTTGTTTTGGTTTTCGGTTTTTTTTTATTGCATTTTATTTTATGTTTCCCTTTAGAACAGCTAGAAGCGCAAGCGACAACCTCCAATGGTTTGTGACGAATCGTGTGGTTTAGTTTTGGTGCTAATGTTGATTTGGTTGTTGCCTTTTTTTCATTTACTTTCCTGTAAATTCTTAGGGAATTTGTCACTTTGAATTGCAGGCTTACTTATGGGAAATTGAAGTTGTGAAAATGTTCTCACTGTCATAACTCTAAGTATGTGTTGAACTGAAATTGAGGACAGGTCAACATCATTATGCAGTTTTATGATTTGTTAGAGACATTCCCTTTGTCGCAATGATCATTTGGCTTTAAAAATTGACAAATTAAAGTTTATACCAACTGCCATAGGATAGGGGGTTTAACATGAGTAGGCTTTAATCTTCCACATGATACGCTAGGCTAGTATCTTGTATGCGATGGAGAGGAGGCTTATTCGTCTGTAGTTGGCTCATACTGTTTTGGCCCCTTTCTTGTGTACGGGGCATAGTTTACTTAGGTTCCAATTATCGGACTTGCTTCTTCTATACTGATCCCGCAGACTAGCTGATGCATACGCCTTATCAGCGTGTCGCCTCCGGACTTAAAAACTTCAGTTGGCAACCCATCGGGTCCTGCCGGCTTATTGTTTTTCAGGCGGGCTACTGTTCCGTGGACCTCGTTCAGACTGGGTGGTACACATTCTATACCGTCATGGCTATCATCATCGGATACCAGGAGCTGGGAAAAGCGTGTCCTTAGCACACTATGTGTATCTATTACCAAATTACCTTCTTTTTTCCTACACGAGGATGTGCTTGTATTCTGGCCACTGAACGTCTCAATTCGCTCACACGCACGTCTTTTCATTTCCTTTTTCTTTTTGCGGAAAAGACGTTTCACCTTTCATCTGTAAAGTTACCCTGTGTGCTGTATTCTTAGCCTCAGTAGCTTTTTGACACCAGTCAGTCGTACCATCGCTTCCTTGGGGGAGGCTTTTGGTACACAAGTATGGAGGTTGCTGCACTTTTCTTGGAGTGGGCAATGTTTGCAATGGCTATACTGTCGGGACAGGTAGTACTTTTTCATGCAATTGGGTCAGCCGAGTGCACTATGCCGTTGCCATCTGTTATGCTTCGGCTTTCCGTCGCCCAGCTTTCGTACAGTGTCAGATCGTACGTTTCTCGCTACACTACGACGGTTGCGAACCTTTGCTGCAAGCAGGTAATGATCCACATCCATGTTCGTCCCTCGGATCGATAGTACATCGGACAATGGGTTGGACAATGAAACAAAAAAAAAGCAATTAAACCATACGCCGTGTGAGAACGGGTAGAGATATCTCTTTGAAATTTGGAATGATTGGAGCTGAGATGTTAAGACACTTTTGTCTGCATAATTCAAAAGAAATTTTGAAGATAGCTCTTTTCTTTTTTTCCAATTTTTTCAATTGGAATTTTCGTTCTTAGAAAATTATGAAAACAAAGGTTTGGCAGCCCCAACAAATTATCGAAATAATGCGGTGACCAACATTAGGAGCTTGCCAAAAGGCGACTATCAACACACGATCTCGCTAACACCTTAAATTCCAAATTTCGAACCATTCTTAATTCCCACTCTCACAAGACATATTTTCATACCCTCCACCATAGGATGGGGGTATACCCATTTCGTCATTCCGTTTATAATACCTAGAAATATAATAAAATCTTAGACCCCATAAAGTATATATATTCTTGATCGTCTCGACGTTTTGAGTCGATCTAGCCATGTCCGACCGTCTGTCGAAATTACGATAGCGGTCGAACGCGTAAATTGAAATTTTGCACAGATACTTAATATATATGTAGGTCGTTGGGGATTGCAAATGCGTTATATCGGTTCAGATTTGGATAAAGCTCCCATATAACCCGATCTTCCGATATGACTTCTTGAGCCACTGGAAGCCTCGAATTTTATTTGATTTGCCTGAAATTTTGCCTGAAGTGATCTGTTACGACTTCCAACAACTGTATCAACTACGTTCGAAATCGGTCTATAACCTGATTTAGCTCCCATATAAACCAATCTTCCGATTTGACTTCTTGAGTCCGTAGAAGCCTCAATATTCATTCGATTTGGCTGAAATGTTGCACAAAGTGTTTTGTTACGACTAACAACAACTGTACAAAGTACGGTCCAAATCGGTCAAGAACCTGATATAACTCTCATATAAACCGATGTCCCGATTTGAATTTTTGAGTCACTGGAAGCCTCCAGTTTCATCCGATTTGACTGAAATATTGCTCAAAGTATTCTGTTACGACTTTCAACAACTGTGCCAAGTACGGTCCAAACAATCTCTCAGAGCGATTTTAATATCATGGGCATTTCTAGAAAATATCCTGTCTTCTGTTGGGGCATTGGCGCAAATAAGGACAATTTTAAAGAATTTAGGCTTAATGTGGATTGTGGTTAGCCCCTCATCCACCGAAGTAAACCAGGAGACAACGTGTTTCAATCTCCTGCTAAACACACATACACAGCCAAATTCACGCCACGTTTTGTGGCAGCTTTATATAGGGCGTCAACCCTCGGAACATTTGTGGACCATTTCCCGAGTCTTAACTCTTCCTGTATGGCGGGAATGTCTGCCCTGAACTTCTCCAATATATCCGCCAGATCGTATACTGCACCCTCTCTACAACGAGTTCGGCCATTCCAGGTGCAGATACGCAATTCATGGTCCTTGAAACGTTTGCGGGGGTCGTCAACATAGGGGAATCCATTTTCAATCTTCTTCGTTCTTTGGCTTTAACCCATCTTTTTATCGTTCTACGAGCCAACGCACTTCCTATATGGCGGGAATATCTGCGCTGTACTTCTCCAGTACATAGCGAGTTCGAAGATTGCAGGTGCAGATACGCTTGTCATGGTCCTCGAAACTTTTGCGGGGGTCATCAACATAGGGGGATCGATTTTCAATCTTCTTTGTTTTTGGGCTACTATTTCAACCTATCTGTTTATCGTTCTACGGGTGAAATCCTGGCAAATTTAGCTCACTACCTTAAACGGACGTTAAAGATATCTGACCTGGTGACACCGCGCGGATGTTAACATTCATATTTGAGATGTCGGAAGATCAAGATAAGCCTGGATTTGGTGAAGTTAAATCCAATCAGAACTGTTGCTTGGTTTCCAATATCCCCAAGTCACCCGCTGCATACAACCACCTCCACATAATTATCGTCATAACCTCTGAACTCTCGACGTATACCAATCAGAGGAAAGCCGGTTGAAACGGCTTCAGAGAATACACCAATTTAAGGCTTTGAAAAGCTGTGTTCTATTGTCAAATAATACTCGAACCCCTGAAGAATGGAAGACAGGTCTTCAGCCACTTCTCAACATGTCTCCGATCGCTGTTCTGGTTTTCGATGTCTGGAAAATGGGCAGATTGATTATGCAACTGAAACCTGAAGAACTGTTGCATAATCTGCTCTGCACGGGATTAGTATGAGCATCACGCAGGTTGGAACATTGCGCCCCAATCTGTTTGCTGTTGCCGGGCTCGTCCACAGGTTGGGGATAGAGGAATGCTCCATACGAAGTAGCTACAACTGCAGTTGGGGACAATCAGCGGTATCAAGTAGTGAGTCTCAGAGAGAGGCCGGGTGGCACCGGCTCTTCCTTAAATACTGAGTGCCTATGATGGTCGATTCGACAAGTCCAGATATTGGCGCCTTTAAATAACCAATGACCATTATGTTCCTGCGGCTATCGGTCGTATAGACCGGAACGAGCTTGCTCACCTATAAGAGCTGACGAGGATCGCCATCTCCATATGCAAATGTGGCTACAACAACAATTGCTTTGCACGCCATTACTACACATAATAGCCGTGGTCTCAACAAGGTCAAGCTCTATCATAGCACGGTCGTGATGGCTCTGGCTTTTTGAGCACATTACCAACACATCCCTACACCCAAGCCTAAAACTTTGAATCACAAAACATGTGTGCCGTCCTCAGTTGTATGTGGATTTTAGGGATGAGAAGTCTAAGACCCGTATAGTGAAATAGGCAGTTCACCAAGGTGGGCTGATATATCCGACACTGTTATACCTGTACCTATCAGACGCGGCGATTGAATGTTAAGACCATGGCTTTAGTCTTCATGTTGTGACATCAGCATCACCATAAACGCCTTTCTCGCCGATTTTACCGCTTTTTTCTCTGCAAGAAATTTGAAGATATCTGCAACTAATTCTTCAGCCACATTGTTCACTTTTTGGATTGCGAATGTACATCGGTAGATGTGGTGTTGTAATCGATGGCGTAACAACTCTTACTAAGTTAGGTAAGGTTGAAAAGACGGTGCAGATATTAATCTGCCCCATGCCACTATAGACATACACATAAGCCAGGAATCGGCTTGTTGTTAACTTCTCTCGGCAAAGTAAAGTAGTTTTGGCTCAACCACAGTTCAGTAGATGCGCCGCCTCAATTTGTAATGAGCTAAAATTGCAGCTAATGTGCTGGATGTGTGTTTCGCTTTCGGGATCTGGTTGTAAGTAACTATGCCAAGTATGGTCGAAATCGGTTCATAACCTGATATAGGTCCCATATTAAATTATCTCCCCATTATACTTGTTGAGCCTGTAGAGGGCGCAATTCTTATCCGATTTGGCTGAAAATTTGTGCAACAACTTCTCCTATGACCTTCAACGTGCGTGAATGCGTCCTATATGACTACACACTCGCCTTTGATATTTTCATGCAGAAGCTCCCTCAGTGAAAAAGTTGGCTGACTTGGGGCAATTTTCCTTCTTTACAAAAAAAAAAAATACCAGAGGAAAGAAGTGGTTGTCTACTTAAATTTTTCTTCCCTCTGGTACTGAATTTTAGGATGTATATGCCAGTTTCCTAAAAATTTTGTAGTTGACCCACCCAGGTAGGGTTTTGGACTACAACGTGCATGAAAATCTTTAGACCTGCGAAGGTCTTTAAATTATCATTTGAGTATACGCCTTTCTAGCCAGATTGCACATACCAGCTAATGATACGCCTCATCGGCGGCGGTACAAGATAAAGCCCCAATGGAATCAAGCCCCAAACGGAAAATAAAATAAGGCCCCAAACTTTTATATATGAAACAAAAACAACAATAAATGGGACTCTATTTCGTTTTTTTTTTTTGGGCTTTTTTTCATTTTACATAGTAAGGTTAATTTAATATGAAATGAGACCCCGAATTTCGGAATGAAACAAAGCCCCAAACCATAGTTTTTGCAAACATTTAAAATTAAACAGAAAGTTCAACCCTTTTCGAAAGATTTGCCGGACATTAACCAATCGCCCTAAATTGGGACTTTATTTCGGAGGAAATAATGCCCCAAATTTGGAGTGTTTTTTCATTTCGTTGCGGTCTTATTTAATTTTTACTTTTTGGCTCTTTTGTCATTATCATCATTCTAAAGCCTCAGTTTTGGGTTTTTATTTCATTTTCTGTTTGGGGCTATTTTACATAGGACCATATTTCATACCTCCCTCATTGGTGCGTCACTTCCGGTCTTAAATAGTTAAGCTGGCTACTGCTTCTCGGTGTTATTCTTTACCATTAGAAATTGACTTTAGGATATTCTTATCGTCTTCGCTATACCATATCAGAATCTAGGCAAACTTTAATCTCCAAGTCCTAGGCACACTATCTGTTTCCTTATTTCGGCGAGAGGAAGTGCCTTTACCATAGCCTTCGATTTAATGTTTATTTGACATCCAAGAATATACCTCGAAATTTGCCTTTTTCGCTAACTAGTTTTTGTTTCACAATATTCAAATAATCAAAAACCAAAGTTTTAATAATTTCATTGAATAAAAGCTATGTACAAATGAAACGAATAAGCTACGGATACATTCCTAAAAATCTTCCCAAAGTTATCTGCCTAGTAGTCACTTAACTGGCTCCTTATTACTGACGGGTTTTCTTAAAACCCCTAACAACAGACGACCATAATGACTCGTTGCAGTCTACATTATTCAATTTGATTCACTTTCAGTTAATTTGCTGCTTCAAAGTGAGATGGCTTATTTTGGAGTTGTTTTCGCTTTTTGTTATTTTTATTATTATTTTACAAGGATGTTTTTTCATGTGACTTACTTTGCCCTGCTTTTGTTGACCAGTAATATGGGTTAATTTCCTCCTCATGCATATCCCTACTTGACCAAGTTAAATTGGCAACACAGCAAACAGAAGTGAAAAAGCATCAGACAAATAAATGCCTTTGTTACCATCATCATGGATATCATGCTTCGAGACCATGATCTTTGTAGACGTCATCATTACCACTATAAGATTTATAGTTAATTAATTATATCCTCCGCTATAGGATGGGGGTATACTAATTTCGTAATTAGTATATGTATTCTTAATCCTCTTGCCAATTCAAGTCGCTTTAGCCATGTCCGTCCGTCTGTCTGTCGAAAGCACTTTAACTTTCGAAGCAGTAAAGCTAAGTGCTTGCACAAGTTAGCGCAGGTCAGTTAGTATTGTAAATGGGCCATTTCAGTCCATGTTTTCACATAGCTGCAATATAAAGCGATCTCGCGATGCGCCTCTAGAAGACGCAATTCTTATCGGATTGGCTAAAATTTTCCATGGGTTGTTATACCCTCCACCATAGGATGGGGGTATACTAATTTCGTCATTCTGTTTGTTACACCTCGAAATATGCGTCCGAGACCCCATAAAGTATATATATTCTTGATCGTCATGTCATTTTCAGTCGATCTAGCCATGTCCGTCCGTCTGTCTGTCAAAAGCACGCTAACTTTTGAAGGAGTAAAGCTAGCCGCTTGAAATTTTGCACAAACACTTGTTATTAGTGAAGGTCGGTTGGGATTGTAAATGGGCCAAATCGGTCCATGATTTGAAATAGCTGCCATATAAACTGATCTTGGTTCTTGACTTCTTGAGCCTCTATAGGGCGCAATTCTCGTCCGATTTGACTGACATTTTGCACGTAGTATTTTAGTATTACTTCCAACTGCACTTAATATGGTCCAAATCGGGCCATGTTTTGATATCGCTGCCATATAAACCAATCTTGGGTCTTGAGTTCTTGAGTCTCTATAGGGCGGAATTCTCGTCCGATTTGACTGAAATTTTGCACAGTGTGTTTTGGTATCACTTCCAACAACTACGCTAAGTATAGTTTACATCAGTCCATGTTCTGATATAGCTGCCATACAAACCGATCTTGGGTCTTGACTTCTTGAGCCTCTAGAGGGCGCAATTGTCGTTCGATTTTATTGAAATTTTGCACGTAGTGTTTTGGTACCACTTTCAACAACTGTACTAAGTATGATTCAAATCGGTTCATAATCTGGTATAGCTGCCATATAAACCGATCTTGGGTCTTGACTTCTTGAGCCTCTAGAGGGCGAAATTCTCATCCGATTTGGCTGAAATTTTGCATGAGGTGTTTTGTTATGACTTCCAATAACTGTGCTATGTATGGCGTAAATCGGTATAGAACCTGATAAAGCTGCCGTATTAATCGATTTGGGATCTTGACTTCTTGAGCCTCTAGAAGGCGCAATTCTCATCCGATTTGGCAGAAACTTTGTACATCGGCTTCTCTCATGACCTTCAACATACGTGTCTAATATGGTCTGAATCGATCAATAGCTTGATACAGCTCCCATATAAACCTATCTCCTGATTTCGCTTCTTGAGCCCCTACAAGGTGCAATTCTTATCCGAATGAACTGAAATATAACACAATGACTTCTTCAATGTTCAGCGTTCATTTATGGTCCAAATCGACTATATCTTGATATAGCTCCAATAGCAAAACAGTTCTAATTCAATATGTTTTGTTTGCCTAAAAAGAGATACCGCGCACAGAACTCGACATATGCGATCCATGGTGGAGGGTATATAAGATTCGGCCCGGCCGAACTTAGCACGCTCTTACTTGTTTTATTTTAACTTGAAATAATTTTGCCAAGAATTGGTTCATTGACTTATATAGCTGCTTTATAAAACCATTTCTGATATTGAGTTCTTCGGCCTCTAGAGGGCGCAATTCTTATTCGATTTGGTATTATGGTATAAATTGGTTCATAACCTTATATTTCTCCCACAAGTACGGTCCATCTGTATCTATATATTTGAAAATGTCCTTGAAATATGTCAAATGCGATCCATGGGTATCTAAGATAGGGTCCGGGTTAACTTAACGCATTTTTACTTGTAATTGTAGGCCTCGATATCTTTTGGATTTTTGATGTCCCGCAAGAAATAAATTATGAATATTTGACCAACTGATTTCGATTTTAGTCTTAACTATATTTAGGTGATTCAAGTAAACCTCGAATTTGCAAAAACTCTTTGATATGAGAGAAGACTTTCTGCCCTTTGTTTCTTAATGAAATGATTTGAGTACAAACCATGGACTTGGAAAGTCCATGTTTTTCTAAGAAAGTTGTAGTTTGTAGCTGAGGGGGGATTTTAATCCATCTGCCTCGCAGACGATGTTGTAAAGCTTCTTAGGACTAGGGATCTGAATCAGCTTAGCAGAAGGGCCGAAATGGTCTTGCATATGGGATATTACTGGGCTAGAGCCAGGGGTCTCAATGTTAACCCAGAAGACTGAAATATGCCTGTTCACGAGGAAGACGAAGGTGGGTCAATTTGACGCACCACATTTCCTCAGAAAAACTATTTCGATATTTGACAAGGTCAAATACTTAGGTGTGATCTTGGACAGGAAACTGAATTGGAAGTATCACATTCTGGTGCTTACTGAGAAGGCTCACAGATGTTGGCCACTATGTAGACGGGCCGTAGGCTCGAAATGGGGCCTGAATCCTAAGATAATCCACTGGCTCTACAGGAGCGTGATTAGACCGATACTTACCTAAGCCCCAGTAGTTTGGTGGACTGGAGAATAGTGCAACCTAAAGATAATACAACAGGTTCGGAGAACACGTTGTCTTGGCTTTGGCGAAGCGACGAGGCTCACTAGGGCAGTGGAAACTATCCTAGATATCCGACCCATTTACATACAGATTAAGTGTGAGGCAGCCACTGCGGCTATGAGACTTAAGGCGATGGGAAAATGGGTAGAGCAGGTCAAACCATCGCGGAATAATCGGGGTAACGTTAGGAAATCGGTATTAATAGATACCTGTACCCGGATACCTGAGATGACACTAGAGACCCAGTGCGAAACCCTGAAACCAGCGGCACAGTCTTGGATTGACAGAGCTCTGGTGCTGTCAAGAAGATCCTGCGGCATAGATGGATCAAAGCTAGAGGACAGAGTAGGCCTGGGGGTCTACATTGAGAAACCAGGATCTTAGATCTGTTTTCTACTGCCTGACCATAATACGGTCCTGCAGGCGGATATCCGGGCGGTCACGGAATGCGTGAAGTGCTGTTGGTGTTAACGCGAGGACTGATGGTGTTAACGCGACGACGTCGAGTGTGGACATCTTTACCGATAGTATACAGGCTATCCTGGCAATGACAACCAGGACGGTAAGGTCTCGAACAGTCCCTCTCTGAGGATGGCACGATCCGCATCGTTTGAGTGTGGAGTCACAACACAGTAAAGGGAAATGAAAGAGGAAGCGATTTGGCAGTGAAGGGCAGAGGACTACAGTCAAGCTTTTCTAGTCGACGCAGTCCGAGTTAGGGGAATGGACAACGACGACGAAGTCCTATGGGGTGGTCCGGATCGTGAGATGACGAGGCTATTACTGAAACGAAGTAAGAAGGAGGTCAGTATATCTTTTGCTATCACAATGAACACATGCAACTACGAGCTCACTTATGCAAAATCTGTGTAGCAAGTGATAGCATGTGTCGGGCACGTGGGGAAGTTAATTAGACGTTGGAGCATTTCTTATGTCATTGCCCGGCTTTCGGGGAGTGGTATGGAAAACAATTAAGGGTTTTGGGAGAAGCACCGAATTCCTAACTTAAAAATGTCTTTCTCGAGACAGTCGTCGAATAGACGACTCAATCATTGTGTCCGCCATGGTAGGTTACTCTCTGATCGGAAGACACGCTTATAGACTGAAGGTTGCCTATGATTACATTTGCAGAAGCTGTGCGCATGGCATGTCCTGTATGCATGTCCCGCACTAGCAGTCAGAAGAAGTTCCACTCCATATGTTCTCATTTCTTTGAGAACTTGTCCGATTTAGCGTATGGGAACATTCGCAAGTTGTTCGGCTTTTTAAAGCAATCGAGCTGATTCAAGGGTAGGAAATGGAAAGTATATTTCTTCTCCTGCTTTCGCGGTATCTCAATGTTTGAAAACGTTTAAGTGAGTGTGATGGTTGGGTGGAAAATGTTTCAACACCCAGAGAAAAAAATGCTGATATCAGCTAACCTTGTCTGGTGATTGGAAATTTAAATGTTGTAATTACGTCTGTTTTTGTTCTCTTTTTTTATTGATCCTTTAAATCTTTCGTGATTTTTCGAACATATTCCAGCTCGAGATTATATTCAATACTTTTTATTCAAAGAATAGCAAAACACTTTGACTGGCACGGTGGATCGCGCTTTCTGATACGCCACATATCTTCATCAACACCTTATTTCAAATTGATTAAGGTGCTCTACATACCCAACGACTTTGGAGTACGGTGTAGAGCACCCTTTTTTTTAAACAGGGCTCAATAAGTCCTCCAAATCTCGTTGTGTGGCTTTCATTGCTATCACGTGAAGCTTAGCTGCGAGCTTCCGGGTGCGTCCACAGGTTGCGGATAGTGGAATGCTCTATACGGAGTGGCTGCAACGACAATCGCGGATATTCAGCGGTATGGAGCGGAGAGTCTCAGTGAGACACCGAGCAGCACCGGATCTTGCACAAATACTGAGTGCCTATGATGCTCGATGTGACAAGGCGAGTTTTTGGCGCCTTTAAATAACCAATGGCCACCCTGTTCCTTCGGCGATCGGTCCTTTGGACCGGAACGAGCTTTCTCACCTATAGGAGCTTGACGAGGATCGCCGCCTCCACATGAAAATGTGGCTACAGCAACAACAACAATAACAATAACAACAACTAATCATTAATGCTAAGAACAGCAACTACCTCAAAATTGACAAACTCTTTTTATACCCACCACCGAAGGATGGGGGTATATTCATTTGGTCGTTCCGTTTGCAACACATCGAAATATCCATTTCCGACCCTATAAAGTATATATATTCTTGATCAGCGTAAAAATCAAAGACGATCTAGCCATGTCCGTCCGTCTGTCTGTTGAAATCACGCTACAGTCTTTAAAAATAGAGCTGAAACTTTGCACAGATTCTTTTTTTGTCCACAAGCAGGTTAAGTTCGAAGATGGACTATATCGGAATATATCTTGATATAGCGCCCATATAGACCGATACGCCGATTTATGGTCTTAGGCCCATAGAAGCCACATTTATTATCCGATTTTGCTGAAATTTGGGACAATGAGTTGTGTTAGGCCCTTCGATGTCCTTCGTCAATTTGGTCCAAATCGGTCCAGATTTGGATATAGCTGCCATATAGACCGATCCCTTAATTTAAGGTTTTGGGCCAATAAAAGGCGCATTTATTGTCCGATGCCGCCGAAATTTGGGAGTTAAGTGAGTTAAGTTAAGCTCCTTGACATACTTGTGCAATATGGCACAGATCGGTCTAGATTTGGTTATAGCTGCCATATAGACCGATCTCCCGGTTTTAGGTTTTGGGGCCATAAAAAGCGCATTTAGTGTCCAGTGTCGCCGAAACTTGGGACAGTGAGTTGTGTTAGGCCCTTCGACAAACTTCGTCAATTTGGTTCAAATCGGTCCAGATTTGGATATAGCTGCCATATAGACCGATTCCTCGATTTAAGGTTTTGGGCCCACAAAAGGCGGATTTATTGTCCGATGTCGCCGAAATTTGAGACAGCGAGTTGTCTTAGGCCCTTCGACGTTTTTCCTCAATCCGGCCCTGATCGGACCAGATTTGGATATAGATGCCATATAGACCGATCCTCCGATTTAGGGTCTTAGGCCCATAAAAGCCACGTTTATTATCCGATTTTGCTGAAATTTGGGACAGTGAGTTGTGTTAAGCCCTTCGATATCCTTCGTCTATTTGGCCCAGATCGGTCCAGATTTGGATATAGCTGCCATATAGACCGATCCTCCGATTTAGGGTCTTAGACCAATAAAAGCCACATTAATTATCCGGTTTCGCTGAAATTTGGGACAGTGAGTTAAATTAAGCCTCTTGACATACTTCTGCTATATGGCACAGATCGGTCCAGATTTGGTTATAGCTGCCATATAGACCGATCTCTCGATTTAAGGTCTTAGGCCCATAAAATCCACATTTATTATTCAATTTTGTTGAAATTTGGGACAGAGAGTTGTGTTAAGCCACTCGACATCCTTTTTCAATTTGGTCCAGATCGGTCCAGATTTGGTTATAGCTGCCATATAGACCGATCTCTCGGTTTTAGGTTTTGGGGCCATAAAAGGTGCATTTATTGTCGGATGTCGCCAAAATTTGAGACAGTGAGTTGTCTTAGGCCCTTCGATTCAATTCGGCTCTGATCGGATCAGATTTGGATATAGCTGCCATATAGACCGATCCCTCGATTTAAGGATTTGGGCCCATAAAAGGCGCATTTATTGTCCGATGTTGCCGAAATTTGGGACAGTGAATTAGGTTAAGCCCCTTGACATACTTCTGCAATATGGCACAGATCGGTCCATATAGACCGATCTCTCGGTTTTAGGTTTTGGGGCCATAAAAGGTGCATTTATTGTCCGATGTCGCCGAAATTTGGGACAGTGAGTTGTGTTAGGCCCTTCGACATCCTTCTTTAATTTGGCTCAAATCGATCCAGATTTGGATATAGCTGCCATATAGACCGATCTCTCGATATAAGGTTTTGTTTACTTGTTTACATAGAGATTAGCAAATACTTTGCTCCGGACAGGCACTCTTTTGTCTGTGACCACTTTTCAGATAGTTAAATTACTTTTAAACCCTTCTTATTTTCATGATTTTTCTAACACAAAAATTTTGCAAACATGCCAGCGAATCCTGGGCAAAGCTTTATAATATCGAGGAATTTCTCTGGTCATTTATCCTAAAACTAAGTTGTGAAACTACACTTCTAGCATTTTGCATCCTTTATGCCATCTCAAAATAAAGCATAATTTTCATTCAATTAAATCAAAAAAAAAAAAGATATATATATATAAATATTTTAAAATTTTATGAAATCTAATGATTATGACCAGCATTTGTATGTTATGCCACAATGGGGAAATGCAATAAAATTTGCGTGTGTAGCATTTAAATGAAATGCATAAACGTGCGTTTCACTAAATGGTTGGCGCATTGTGGCATGATCTACTCGTACAGCGTTTCGACGTCTTCAGGTTAGTAAAACGGCCGCAAATCAAATGCACTACAGCTACAACTTTGCTTGCGGTAATTGCTGCATGATTTAAACATAACGTACGGACCACGGTGGCTCATTTTTTTCCTCTTGTTTTGAATTGGATGCCTTGAAATGAATAAACAATTTGTTATTTACCATGCATTTTTTCTGCAACTGCGTTAGAGGGGGTTATGTCTGGCTGCTGCTACCACTGTTGGTTTAGCTCTTAAACGCACATTAAATAATCATTTTTTCTGCATTCAGGCTGTTGCGGTTTTTTTTTTTAATTTAGTCTGTTACTTTTTTTTTTGCCTGCATTGTTATAATTTTAGCCACATTTTTTTCCTTTGGCTCTTATTTTTTATGATTTCTTTTGTTTGTTTTCTTGGGGGCACGTGACGTTAATTAATTAAACTTTAATAATAACTATAGGAATTTCATATATTTTTTTCAGATTCCGCTTTGGTCTTATTACAAGTGAATAAATAATTATGCTAATAAATTTGTAACTGTTTGTATAGACACTTACAATAGTCTATTTTACATATATAATTGGGTTGTGAAGTATTGCAGAATTTTGACCCAGTTATTCTCTAAAAGACACTGATGTGTAATAATAGGATGAATGTGTTTTGAACGTTTTAAGTGTTTGCGGTGGTAAAGCTGGCAGTTGTTACATTTATTAGCTTAATGTAACATTATGAGTTATATGTTAGGCTATGTGTTAGTGTGGGTGTATAATCATCCATATATGAATTACAGATCGTTGTATTAGCTGATGACCATATTAGCTGATGCTTATATCTTTAACTAGCTGGACAGGGCCCACTCCGCTGCGCCTTCTTTAACTCTCTAATACCTATTTAAGGTGGGGACACTTCGCCCTATGTAGCCTATGTCCGCCTAAGACGCTGAACGCCTGCGTGAAAATCCCCTCTTAATGCTGGCGACATTTACGAGGTACCATACCATGCATGGTCATGTAAAAAAATCTCCCCAAAGAGGTGTCGCACTATGGCACACCGTACGGACTCGCCTATAAAAAAGGTCCCTTATCGCTGATAAACTCAACTTGAATCGGAAAGCACTCATTGATGTATTAAAAGGTTGCCCCTGCCCAGTCCCTGGGCAAATTTGTACTCTACTCCCAAATGCCTTTCTTTCGAGCCCCATATTACTGTGTGTAAATATTTCGGATTTAGGGTCCATTTCGGGGTTGGTCACTTGGCCATCATAGTAAATATAAGATTCGTGCTCTACTTTCAGAAGCATTTCGTACGAGTCTCCTAATGGCATGATCGGTAAATAAGTTATTTACGGATTTTCCCATCCTCAGAGAAGGCGTTAATCTCCTTCTTTCACTGCAAGACTGTTCGTGACCTTACCGTTCTGGTTGTTATTGCCCTTAAGGCAATTTTACTGTCGGTAAAGATGTTCAGACTCGACGTCCTCGCGTTAGCACCACACCACCCCACGCAATCCGTGATTGCCCCGACCTTCGTCTGCAGGACCGTATTATGGTCAGGCATTCTAAAACTGATATCAGTCCCTGGGTTCTCAAGGTAGACCCCCAGACCCACTCTGCCCTCTAGCTTTGATCCATCCGTGTAACACGATCTTCCAGATAGCAATACTAGGGTTCTGTCAATCCAAGACTGTGCCGATGGCAGTAGTGCCTCGCAATCGACTTCAAGGTTTATCTCAGGTAACCGATCGGAAACCTCTCCACTTCCTTTCAGGTTTCCTATCGTCGCCTCGATTATACTGCGATGGTATGAGCTGCTCCCATCCTCAATCCATTCTCCTATCGCCTTAAGTCTCATAGCCGTAGTGGCTGCCTCACACTTAATCTGTATGTCAATGGGTTGGATATCTAGAATAGTCTCCAGTGACCTTGTGGGCGTGGGCCTCATCGCTCCGCCTATGCCGAGACAACATGTTCTCTGAACCTGTTGTATGGTCCTTATGTTGCACTTTTTCTCCAAAGCAGTCCACCAAACTACTGAGGCGTAAGTAAGTATTGGTCTAATCACGCTCCTGTAGAGCCAGTGGACTATCCTAGGATTCAGGCCCCATTTCGAGCCTACGGCCCGTATACATAGTCCCCAACATCTGTGAACCTTCTCAGTACGCTCCTGAATGTGACACTTCCAATTCAGTTTCCTGTCCAAGATCACACCTAAGTATTTGACCTTGTCAGATATCGAAATCGTCTTATTGAGGGAACGTGGTGCTTCTCTTCCTCTTGAGTAGGCATATTTCAGTCTTCTCTGGGTCTATCCCAGTCATATGCCATATGCAAGACCCTTTCGGCCCTTCTGCATAGCTCGTTCGGATCCTTACCCCTTAGAAGTATTATAACATCGTCTGCGTAGCAGACGGGTTCAAGTCCCTCCTCAGTCAGCATCCGTAATAGGTCATTTATGGTGGTCACCCATAGGAGTGGCGATAAAATGCCCCCCTGTGGCGTGCTCTGTGCCACTTTCTCGCTTATATTTATGCCATGCGACACACAATTTATCCACCTGTTCCTTAGCATATAATTTATTCAGTCTCTAAGGACCGGGTCCATCCGGTACTGGTCTAAGTATTGGATCAGTGTGTCGCTCCGCACATTGTTAAAAGCCCCCTCGATGTTAGAAAGTAAGAGATAGAGATAGAAAGACTCTTCTATTTTATGCACAACCTCGTGCAGGGCAGTCTCCATCGACCTTCCCTTGACATAGGCATGCTGTTTGTATTTGAATAGTTCGCTGGATGTCCTACTCTTTATCATGGTGTCCACAATACGTTCCATGGTTTTGAGTAGAAAGGACATAAGGCTTGTGGGTCTGTAGGCTTTGCCTTGCCGAGCTTAGGTATAACACCACCCTTGCCTCCTGCCAGGCTTTCGGAGTATATGAAAGTCCTAGGCACGCTGTGAAAATTTTGGCCAGACGAGGCGCCAAATAGTCTGCCTCTTTCTGTGGTAACGCCGGAAATATCCCATCAGGTCCGGGTGACTTAAATGGTTTGAAGCTCCTCAAGGATTCCTTCACTATAAAATCCATTGTTATAAACCTTCAATCAACGTCACTATTCAAAGATTCCGGTATCTCCGGGAGTCCCTTAGTAACCTGTGGAAAATGGGTTTCCATCAAAAGTCTCAACATGTCCTCCGTTGTCTCTCTCTCTCTCTCTTTTATATAATAGGGAGGTATTTTGGGGTGGGCGGCTCTACAAACACGTAGCTCTATATTGTCGTGATTGGTCTATATATCCATTTG
The DNA here is from genome assembly GCF_963082655.1 of Stomoxys calcitrans. Classification (NCBI taxonomy): domain Eukaryota; kingdom Metazoa; phylum Arthropoda; class Insecta; order Diptera; family Muscidae; genus Stomoxys; species Stomoxys calcitrans. The sequence continues at coordinate 178,024,868 of NC_081553.1, forward strand.
GCGGGTTTTGGGCTGTCTTGGCGGCACCCGTCCCCAACAATAGAAACCATGTTTTTATTTTGTGATTGTTAGAAAGCAATAAATGTTGAACTAATCGCATTACCAATCTCCGAGATCTGGTATTTTCGAATTAAGGGTAATGAGAAGTGCTTTTTAGGGGAGACATTTCGACTAAAATATGGATATCAAATTCGTGTCCACTCTCAAATCCCTTTACTTTGAACCCCATTTTGTCATCGTCGGTAAGTATGAACCGTTTGGAGTGTGTAGGGCTGGGGAGGGAGGCCACCGGCACTTTGCCTTGAAAATAGATTTAAAATTCGTTCTTTACTCCCGAATACCGTTGTTTTGAGCTCCATATTGCCATTGTCGGAAATAAAGTTCAGTTTAAGGGGTGATACGCTCTAAGCGTACCCCCAAAATTGGATATCAAATTAGTTTCCTACTCTCAAATAGCTTTCATTTGAGCCCCATATTGCCATAATGGGTTAATTAATCTAATCGACATATTTTTAGGAGGAAACGAGCCACCTTGACTTGAACGCTAATTTTAATGTCATATTTACTCCAAAATATCTTTCATTTAAATCCTAAATAGCCATGGTCGGCTGATATGCCCATTTGGTGGTATTTGGGGGTGAGTCGACCTCCCATTTCTTAGACCTAATTTTTATGCCATTTTTATAATCTACTGCCGGATACTTTTCATTTGTGTCCCATATTGATAGGTACGTCGAATATTTCTGTTTAGAGGCATTTTTGGGTTGGGGCGGCCCGCTGGTTACTTGGACCCAAAATTTAATATGATATTCATGTCTAATCTCCAATACCTTTCATTTGATACCCATATTGTGCCCATCAGTCCTCTTTTGGTTTTATGTGGCGTTGTTGGTGTAGGGGGAGGGTCAGCCACCATCCGATATCTAAATAATATATAACCTATGTTTCATTCGATTCTCATATAGTGATGATGGGTCATATGCCCATTTGGGAAGTTTTTGGGGGTGGGGTGATGATTCCCTACACTTCGATCTGATTTTGTATGCCAGATTTGTAATCTACTCCCGAATAACTTTCATTTAAGCCCCATATTGATATGGACGACCAATTTGTCTGTTTTTAGATGATGGAATGATGGAAGTCATAACTCAAGTCTTTGTTTCAACTTTCAGCCAAATCGGATGAAAATTAAGGCTTAAAGGGTTCGGTTTATATGGCGATTCGGATCACATTTAGCATGGATGATGGAAATCATAACTCATTTCTTTGTTCCAAATTTTAGCCAAATCGGATGAAAATTGAGGCTTCTAGGGGCTAAGGATGTCAAATCAGGGGATCGGTTTATATGGGGTCTATAGCTGTTTATAGATCGATTACGATCAAACTTGGCATGGATGTTGGAAGTTCGATTTATATGGGGGCTATATCCAAATCTGAACCGATATATCCTATTGTCATCCCCAACGACTTACATCAATTAGAAGTATTCATCCAAAATTTCAAGCGGCTAGCTTTACGCGTTCGACCTCTATCGTGATTTCGAGAGACGGACGGAAGGACATTGCAAGATCGACTCAAAATGCCGAGACGATCGAAAATATATATACTTTATAGGGTCGCAGATAATCATTTTGAGGTGTTACAAACGGAATGACTACATAAGTATACCCTTTGGTGGTGGGTATAAAAAGGAAGACTTGGTGCCAAAGAATGATGATGCGCCCCGAATAAATATGAGAATAAAATAGGAAGCAAGCGCTTAGCCATCAGGCCACCACGCGAGTGCTTCCCCGGAGGGTAAGGCCACACCCACTCAATTATTCATTCATCATGTTCCAAGCATTGGTGCTCCCCGTCTAGGCAAGCATGACAGCGTGTTGAAGATTTTATCGCGCCCCTAGTCGAATCAAAACCGTCTTATCCACGTATCTGAAGAGACTCCCCAGAGCCACATTTGCAAGTTCGCCAATATCGGACGAGGAACCACCTCCCTAGGATGGGAAGCCTCTGCTCCTGTAGATCCGGGCATGAATAGAGCAGATGTCCTCAAGACATTGCCCTCAGTAGTCGTTGTGCGAGACTTCCATGTGCGCGGCTATATGGCTTATCACACAGTGTCCGGTTATGACTACTGCAAATGTACTCAGGTAACCCCTTAACAAGGGCCAGTAACTCTCTCGTCCTCTTCCGGTCAAAAGCAGGCCAGAAGATCCTGGCATCCCGACATTCATCCACAGAATCCCATTTTATCAGCACCTCCTCATTGACTGTCTTCTATACTATTATCAGAAGTTCGAAACTAGTGCAAGACCGGCCGCAGGTCTGCTTACCGTGGAGTATTCCCCGGTGGCAGACTCTTTCGCTTTCTCATTTCCCAAAACACCAATGTGTCCGGGAACACAGGTTGACCAAAATTCATGAGCCAAGTGTCCGTTCAGGGCTCAAAAACACTCTGCTGCGAACTTCGCCCTCATCGTCCTTTAACTAAAGTCCTTGAGGGCCGCCATACTGTCCACATATATACTGAGTTTTGAAGGTAGCAGAGTATGGTTAAGAGATATAACAATCTCCCGATTTTAATTCTTGAGCCTTTAAACGGCGGGCCCACCGACCGACCACCCCACCCCCAAAAACGGTCCATAAATGATATGTTTACCGATTGGGGCAAGATGGGTATCAAATGAAAGGTAATTGGAAGTAGAATACGAAACTTATATTAAAGTTTGGGATCAAGCAATAGGTTGGCCGTCCCAACCCAAAAATCAACCCCAAACAGACATGTAAGTCGATTGGGACAACATTGGATTCAAACCAAAGCTACATGAGAGTGGAATTCGAAACTTTTTTTAAAGTTTGGGATCTACTCCCAGACGGGTCGTCCCACCCCAAAGATGAAACTCAAACGAAATCTATTTGAGAGTAGAATACGAAATTTATATACAAATTCGGGTCATTTCCCGGGGAGTCCCCCCCCAATATTATGCCCCAAATGGACATGTATACCGAATGGAACAATATGAGATTCTAATGGACGTTATTTGGGAGTTAAATACCAGAATGAATAATTCTCAAATTTTGACCATGTCAAAAGGGGTCCGCAAACACTTACGGGAGTAGCGAAGCACGTCGGGCCAGGTAGTCTGATATTAGTTAAGGAGCCAAGTATCGGGGGGTCCGTCCACAAAACGAGCAGTAGGAGTAGTATAAGGAACTTCGTGTGGCTTCGTTTGGTCGACGCATTGTTGTCATTTTACATAGCTATTTGTATTGGTTCATTGTTCGGGTTTTACTGTCCCTCATACAAACACAATTTAGCATTTTTAACTGCATTAATGTGCCCATAACTGATTTTATTTGTGTTTTGTGCTGGCTGTAAGTTAACAAACAGAAATTCACATAAATCGAACCACCTATCTTAGATATATCGCAAATTATGGAGACCTTTCGTCTTCGGTTAAGTTTATATATAAAGGGTCCTAAAAAGTTCGGCATGAGAATTCTAAACTCTTTGGGGGGTTTCACTACTGACCCAATACCTTTACCTTAAGTTAGAATTTGCCAACCACCACAACATGAAACTCGAATTGTTCGGCTGTATATTCGAAAGAAATGGATTCAGACGTTTCGGAGCGAATATCTATAAAAAAACAGGTCGAGTTTGAAACACAAATGCCATAAACGCAGGATGCACAAATGAACGAGAGAAGCCCGCTCCCGCATCACTTGGTTACCGGGTCACTATGGGATGAACGCAATTGAAAAAGGTGACACCCTGGCAGTGAGGATTAGGGATTTGCCGACGATAAACTTGAAAAGGGCGAAATCGTTCGTGGCAACGTGACCCGAATTAAGGATATGGCCCATGGACGCGTTGATCCGTGGAGCAAAAATTTGATGGAGAAACCGGATCGGCAAAGGAAAAGGCGGATTATGAGGAATGTAAGTAGTAATACACAAGTCGCATTCGATTATAGAGGCCACCGTAGCGCACAGGTTAGCATGTCCGCCTATGACGTAGAACGCCTGGGTTCGAATCCTGACGACACCATCAGAAAAAAATTTTCACCGGTGGTTTTCCCCTCCTAATGCTGGCAACATTTGTGAGGTACTTTGCCATGTAAAACTTCTCTCTTAACAGGTGTCGCACTGCGGCACGGAGTTCGGACTCGGCTATAAAAAGGTGGACCCTTATTGAATCGGACTGCACTCATTGATATGTGAGAAGTTTGCCCCTGTTCCTTAGTGGAATGTTCTTGGGTAAAATTTGTATTTATATACGATTATAGGCTCACCTTGAATAGATAGATGAAGCTAGCAATGCTGACTGAAGATAATGTGGAGAGTTCGACCAGACATTTGAGCACTCCCTGTGCCAGCCATATCAAGGGAAGGTCCCACCATTGTATATAGAAAATTATTTCGGATTTGAATTTAATCAGAGGCTTCGAATGGAAGACGATTGAAAAGTTTTAAAAAAATTGTTTTCCAATTAATCCCTCTTCTTCAAACTAATCTAGCCTTATCTGGTCTTTTTGTCGTCAGACTGCAAATTTACTGCAAATTTACTGCAATTTACAAATGCAAATTTACATTCCATTAATGAACCGGACAAACTCCTCATATATCAATGAATGCGATCTGATTCAAGTTTTAGCTCAATGATAAAAAAGCTCGTTTATATAGCCGAGCCCTAATGGCGACACCTCTTTGGGGAGACATTTTTACATTACATAGTACCTCACAAATGTTGCCAGCATTGGGGGAATAATTATCGCTAAGAATTTGTTCTGATGTTCTCTTCACGAATCGATTACAGTCTTTCAGCGTCATTGGTGGACATCTAACCTATGCGCTACGGTGCCCTCTTTTGGTATTTATCGTCAAACATTGAGACCTATGCGACAGCGTTGAAACGTTATTCGAATTTCTCTGATTTCGAACTGGGATCTATAGCAAGCTCCAAATCAAAACCATCGTCAGTTTAAATAATCCAAACAATATACAAATATTTCGAGTTGTAACCTTAACCTATTGCACCCGGTGCGAACAGATCTCTTTTTGTGGTTTATGCCATTGCATCGCCCTTTGATCATTTCATTTTTTCCGAAATGTTTTTTTAAAACTACATTGGATTTGTGAAAAATACAATTTATGCTGTGGCCAAATGTTTGTCTTAGACCTCAAGCGAGTTCTGATTGTTGTTAACACGAATACATTGTACGAGTCGTGTTACAATGAAAAACTATAGGGGGCAATAAGGTGTAAATTTATGCGCATCTCATATTCATGCAACAACAACAACAGTACCGCAACAACAACAGCCAACATAAGTGGCATAGCTAGCAATAATGCATTTATAGTCAAAAACAATAAGAAGCGTAGAAAATAACCAAAACTTAAACGCATTTTCGCATTGTTCACAGCCCCATACAATTAGTACAGCACAACGATGAAAGGAGCGAGCGAGGCAAAGCCTGTAGTAGTGGTTGGTGCTGCCGCCAATGCCTCTGCCTCTGCAATATACAGTGAGCAATAAAACTTGGAATATTCCGTAGAGATATACACATTTTTTACAAAATTTTCTATAGAAATGAAATTTTGACAAAATTTCGTATAAAAAATGAAATTTAGGCCAAATTTCCCATAGAAATTAAGTTTTGACAAAATTTTCTATAGAAATGAAATTTTGTTTTTGGGCTACTTAATTTTGGTTGTTTCATATAGTTGTTGCATTTGTTTGGATGAAACCAAAAGCCTATGATTTTATGTCTATTTAGTATACAAAGCAAAATAAAATCCTTTTTGAGATCGCTATTTCACTGCCGACCTAGGCATCTCATCAGTCCAATCAGCTCCAATGCTTCCAACTACTCACTAATTAGTGAGCTGTGCAATGGTAGAAGCATGTCTTTTTGAGACGAACATTGGATCATTTCAGGGTACCATTCTTTGAGCGCAGTAAGAAAGGTACATACACACATTGAAATGTTAATCATTGACAATCGATGATTGCCTAGTAACAGGTTTTGGTTATTGTGTGTGTTGCTGATGTTAGATGTTCTCTTTGACATTGGCGTTTGGGGTTTACCTTTCTTACTGCGCTTGCTGTTTGTTTGTTAGTTTGTTTGTCTTTTCCGTATCGACTCAAAAATTGCTGAACCGATTTTCTTGAAATTTTCACAGATGGTAGAGCTTGACTCCCCGGTGAAATTAGGGTACTACGTTTTTGATATCCAAAAGTGGGGCGGACTCTCCCCTTACCCCAATTTTCAAAAACGCCAGTTATCGGAGATGTGTGCACCGATTTAAGCAAAATTTTGTATGCCGCCTTATGGTAACCCAGGAACACAAAATTTGTATAGAACTTTGGGGTCAAATAACATGGGGGGACGCCCCACTCAAAAACCCATCCAGATCGACATGTTTGCCGATTGCGACAATATGAGTATCAAATGAAAGGTATTTAAGAGTAGAGTACAGCTTAGGTTAAGTTGAAAAGATGGTGCAGATATTAATCTGCCCCATACCACTATAGACATACACCTAAGCCAGCAATCGGCTTGTAGCGCGCTCTAAATTCAAACAAAGTAACCCCGAAAAAGAAAATCTTTGTTAGGAATTCCGTGCTACTTACAAAATCCTTAATTGTTTTCCATAACACGCCCCTAAGTGGTATAGTGTCCTCAACCTTAGTTCCGGTAAAAGCCGGGCAATGACAAAGAAAATGCTGCAACGTCTCATCATCTTCCTCACATGCCCTACAAATGCTATCACTTGCGCACCGATTTTACAGAAGTGAGCTCGTAATCCTATGTGTCCCCTTATGATACCAATAGCTATACTGACCTCCTTCTTGCTTCCTTTCAGTAATAGCCTCGTCTTCTCACGATCTGGATCCCCCCGTAGGATTTTCGCCGTCCTATCGACTGTTTCGCTGTTCCCACTCCCTTAAATCGTTAACCACGTTTATCGACGGCAGTTTTCTGGCTTTCACTGCCAAATCGTCTGCCCTTTTATCCCCCCTTACTCTGTTATGGCCCGGCAACTAAACGATGCGGAGAAAGCCAGAGTAGGCGTTTATCTCCTTCCTACCCTGCAACACTGTTCGTGATCTTACCGTCCTGGTTGTTATTGCCCCCTGTCCGTAAAGATGTTCACACTCGACATCCTTGCGTTAGTACCTCACCACCTCACGCATTCCGTGGTCGCCTGGATCTCCGCCAAGCCCACTCTGTCTACATTAAAAACCCAGGAACTGAGATCTGTTTTGGGAGTAGAATACGAATCTGATATCAATGTATTTGGGGCACCGCACCTTCCCCAAAACACGCTTCAAAGAGTACAAATTTACCGACCATGGCAATATGAGCCTCAAATGAAAGGTATTTGAATTTCAGCACCAATTTTTGTGGCCAAGTGTTTTGGGACGCCTCATCCCATAAACTCCCCTTAAAGGATTCTGATATTTTGTTAGGGGCTTAAAGTCTGGGGGATCACCTCACCCCAGAAAACATACATATTTACCGATCATGGCAGTATGGGTCTCAAATGAAAGGTATTTGGGTGTAGAGCATGAAATTCATACCCACTTTCGTGAGTCCACACTGGGAATCCACACCACCTTCCAAACCCACCAACCACCACCTGGGGGCCTTCCCACTCCCAAAATCCCCGTGTAAATATCGAGCTCAAATAAAGTCTTTTAAGGATATGGAAAGAACATTTTACCCAACTGCTTATGTCTGACGTTGGCGGCGAAGAGGATACCGCAGAACCAATCCCTGATGATGGTATAGAATGCTTAGTCAGAATGAGGTCCAAGTAGCAGTGACCCGACTAAAAAACAACAAGGCAGCAGGAGCCGACAGGTTACCCGCTGAACTATTTAAGACCGGAGGCGACACGCTGATAAGGCGTATGCATCAGCTTATCTGCGCAATCTGGCTAGAAGAACGCATACCCGATGATTGGAACCTCAGCATACTATATCCCGTACACAAGAAAGTAGACAAGACGAAATGTGCCAACTACAGAGGAATAAGTCTCCTCCCCATCGCATACAAGATACTCACGAGCGTACTGTGTGAAAGATTAAAACCTCTAGCCAATGAGATAATTGGGCCCTATCAATGCGGCTTTAGACCTGGTAAATCCACCCTGGATCAGATATTCACAATGCGCCAAATCCTGGAAAAGGCTCGAGAAGTACAAATAAACACCAACCATCTCTTTTCTGACTACAAAGCCACCTTCGATACCTCTTTGCGTTCAAAGGTATTTCAATCCATGTCTGAGTTTGGTATTCCTGCAAAATTAATAAGACTCTGTAGGATGACACTTGCTGATGCGCGTTCCTCAGTAAGAATAGGAAAGAATCTCTCCGAACCATTTAATACCAAACTAGGTTTCAGACAAGGAGACAGCCTATCGTGCAATCTCTTTAATATCCTGCTGGAGAAGATTATGCGAGGTGCAGCTGTGAATAGAGAACACATGGTCGGTCGCCGGAAGTAGTAACTGCAGCCTTTGAAAGAATCGAAAGAGAGTCAGTGAAAATGGATCTGGCAGTAAATGGAGATAAGACGAAATGGATAGTTTCAACTCCCAAAAAGCCTTGTACAACCGAGGAGATAAAGAAAATGGAGTTGGGAACCACAACTTTGAGACAGTCAGCAACTTTATCTACCTCGGCACCGCCGTAACCGAAACGAATGACACCAGTTTTGAGATTAAGCGAAGAGTAACACTAGCAAACAGATGCTACTTTGGACTAAGTAAGCAGTTTAGAAACAAGGCCACCTCTCGAGAGACGAAGATTACACTATATAAGACACTGATACTACCCGTGTTGTTATATGGTTCTGAGGCATGGTACTTGTGAAAGCAGATGAGGGAGTGCTTGGAGTATTTGAGAGAAAGATTCTTCCTAAAACATATGGACCAGTTTGCGTTAATGGGGAATATAGGGACGTTTAAACCACAAGCTGTATGACGACGATAGCATAGTTACACGTATCAAAATACAACGGCTGCGTTATCAGAATAGATGAAGAAGCTCCAGCAAAGAAGTCTTTTAAAGGCAAACACGGTGGTACACGCAAACCGGGAAGACCAAAACCCCGATGGAAAGACCAAGTGGTGGGAGACATCTCGAAACTTGGTGTCAGAGATTTTAGAATGAGCGCAGAAGATCGAGGCGCTTGGAACGCAATTCTACGTTCGGCTAGTGGAACACATATTCTGTCATAGCCAATTAAAGTAAATTAAGTAAGAATGGAGTACATCTAACATCCAAACTTAAATGACCCTAAACTCTCCGAGCGAATTCGTAGACCAATAAAGATCATTTGCAATTCTAATAAAGGCATTTATGTTGTTATACTGTTAGGTTAGGTTTGAGTGGCAGTCTGGCATAAGACTCACTTAGCCGTTTTCGTCCATGGTGATACCACAGGAACCGTAGAAGGAAGATGTCTTCTAGTTTCTACCGTTGAACCATCCAGATCGCTTTAAAAAGCCCAATTATACTGGTTCTCAAAGAAATGAAAACCTAAAGTGGAAATCCTTCTAACTGCTAGTGCGGGACACACGCAGAAGTTGTTCTGTAGTCTCTTCTTCTTCGATTTCCTCACAGCTTCTGCAAAAGTCGTTGCTGGCAACCTTCAGTATGTCAGCATGTGTCCTGTCATGACGGACACATTGACTGAGATGTCTGTTCTAAGCAATGACAGCAAAGCGGTAGACCTCTTCAAGTATAGGTTACGCCACATAGTTTTGGGAGGCTCACAGCCCCCTCTTTGTGACCATCTACCATTCGTTATCGATTGCAGCGGAACGAACTCGGTTCAGCTACTTTCCTATAGAAATGAAATTGTGACAAAATTTATTGTGGAAATGAAATTTTGACAAAATTTCCCATAGAAATAAAATTTTCGCAAAATTTTCGTATAGAAATGAAATTTTGACAAAATTTCCTATAGAATTTAGTCGTCACTGTATATTGCTATGCTCAGCAGCAAATGGGCTAGCATAGCTCTGCTGCCAACAAATAACACTTTGCCATTCAACCAAACAACCGACCGAACATCTAGCCTACTATCTACAATAACTGGCCAGCTAACCAATCGCCGGACCTAGTCTGTCAGTCACTTAGTTGGCTATTACAATTATCATTAGTATGATATATTTATTAACACACTTTTCTGCTGTTGTTTTTGTTGTTGTTGTTGCTATGGCTGCTCGTTTTTTATTGTTTTGGTAATTTTTCATAAATTTTGTGTGAATTATTTTGCACTCCCAACTCCCAAATATGAAATTCATGCAGCGCCTTGCAGCAGCGTCAGTGGGCAACATTCGCTTTTGACCAACAACGGCAACAACAATGATGATGACTATCATTGTCAGAGTTTGGATAGATTGTTCACAGTAGAGTAGCAGCAGCAGCACCAACAACCGATTACCAACTTCATGGTTAACAACAAATTAAGTAATGTTGCTGATTTTTTTGTTTTGTTTTGTTTTGTTGTTGCTGTTGTAGTTGCTGCCAGTTGTTTGATTGTTGTTATCTGTTTGTTTTGTTCCAGTGATGTTGTCAGTTATTGTTGTTATCGCTTTTCATGTTTGTTGTTGTAATAAATATTATTATGATGAATTAATGTTTGTTTGATTTGCTGTTAAATTATTTTGTTAAAATATTTGAAGTTTTTGAAAGCTACTGGTCAATAACATAGGGTCGCTAGGAAATCGATTGCGTTGAATGGCATGACTTTTGCTATAATAGTGGATTATTGGAGAAACTTAGTTTAGCAGTAAAGATTTTGGCTAGTTGAAAAGCCTTCTGATCGATTAACCTTTGTTGTAGAGTGAGCTAAGAAGTGGTGAAGCTCCACTGTAAGCTAAGAAGTGGTGAAACGCCATACAACCACTGCAAAAAGTTTGTTAAATCATGTTGTAAGGGTCTAGAAGTTTCTTGCGAATGTTTGCATCCGCTAATTTTGGCAAGCCTTCAAAGAAATAAGAGCCTTCGTCTCATCTCGAAGGCAAAAATCGGGCGGTGCTGACTGTATAATACCCTACACCTACCCTATAAATACAAAGTGGGGGCTAAATCTTATTCTAAACCAATAACCTAGGACTTGCATATACTCCGACAGCCTGGCAGGAAGCAAGGGTGGTGTTTATACCCAAGCCCGGCAAGGCAAGTTATGAGACACCAAAGACCTACAGAACCATAAGCCTTAGATCCTTTCTTCTCAAAATCATGGAACGTATTGTGGACACCTTGATAAAGAGTAGGACATCCAGCGAACTGCTCAAATGCAAACAGCATGCCTATTTTAAAAGATGGTCGGTGGAGACTGACCTGCACGAGGTTGTGCATAAAATAGAAGAACCCTTCGATGGCAAAACGTACACCCCGGCTGTATGCATTGACATCGAGGGGGCTTCTAACAATGTGCGGACCGACACACTGATCCAATCCTTGACCAGTACCGGGTGGACCAGGTCCTTAGAGAGAGGATAAACCATATGCTAAGGAAAGGGTGGATAAATTGTGTGTCCCATGGCATAAATATAAGGCAGAGAGTGGCACAAGGCACCCATTTTATTGCCACTTCTATGGGTGATCACCATAAATGACCTATTTTGGATGCTGAGTGAAGAGAGATTTGAACCCGTCTGTTAAGCAGATGATGTTATAATACTTCTAGGAGGTTGGGATCCGAACGAGCTATGTATGTAGAAGGGCCGAAAGGGTCTTGCATATGGCATATGACTGGGCTGGACCCAGAGGTCTCAATGTTAACCCAGAAAAGACTGAAATATGCCTGTTCACGAGGAGGACAAAGGTGGGCCAATTTAACGCACCACGTTTCCTCAATAAGACGATTTCGATATCAGACAAGGTCAAATACTTAAGTGTGATTTTAGACAGGAAACTGAATTAGAAGAGTCACATTCAGGAGCGTACTGAGAAGGCTCATAGATGTTGGACACTATATAGACGGGCCGTAGGCTCGAAATGGGGTCTGAATCCGAGGATATTCCACTGGCATTACAGGAGCATGATTAGACCAATACTTACTTACGCCTCAGTAGTTTGGTGGACTGCTATGGAGAACATAAGGACCATACAACAGGTTCAGAAAACATGTTGTCTTGGCATAGGCGGAGCCATGAGGACCACGTCCACTAGGGCACTGGATACTATTCTAGATATCCGACCCATTGACATACAGATTATGTGTGAGGCAGCCACTGCGGCAATGAGACTTAAGGTGATGGGAGAATGGATTGAGGATGGGAGCAGCTCATACCATCGCGCTATAATCGAGGCGACGATATCAAACCTAGAAGGAAGGGATGAGGTTTCCGATTAGATACCAGAGATGAACCTTGAAGTCGAGTGCGAGGAACTGCTGCCATCAGCACAGTCTTGGATTGACGGAACCCTAGTATTCCTATCTAAATTGTCTGACCATAATACGGTCCTACAGGCGGAGATCCGGCCAATCACGGAATGCATGAGGTTGTGTCTTGCTAATGCGAGGACGTCGAGTGTGAACATCTTTACCGACAGCAAAATTGCCATAATGGCAATAACAACCAGAACGGTAAGGTCAAGAGTAATCTTGCAGTGTACGAAGGAGATGAATGCCTTCTCTGAGGATGGCAAAATCCGTATCATTTGGGTGCCGGGCCATAACGGTAAGGGGAAATGAAAGGGCAGACGATTTGGCGTTAAAGGCCAGAGGACTGCCGTCAATAAACTTGGTTAACCCGAAGCCTTACGGGTCGACGCAGTCCTAGTTAAGGGAGTGGGCGACGAATGCTCATGCAACAATGTGCAACAGCGAAATGGTCGGCAGGACGGCGAAAATCCTATGGGGGGATCCAGATCGTCAGAAGACGAGGTTATTACTAAAAGGAAGTAAGAAGAAGGTCAGTATAGCTATTGGTATCATAATGGGACACATAGGACTACGAGCTCACTTATGTAAAATCGGTGCGGCAAGTGACAACATGTGTAGGGCATGCGGGGAAGATAATGAGACTTTGGAGCATTTCCTATGTCATTGCCTGGCTTTCGCGTCTAACAGATGCCGGCACTTAGGTGGCGACACAATACCAGACAAAAACCTACTTAGGGGAGTGGTAATGAAAACAATTAAGGATTTTGTAAGTAGCACGGAATTCCTAACTTAAAATTTTCTATTTAGAGGTTACTTTGTTTTTAGAGCGCACAACAAGCCCATTACTGGCTTAGGTATATGTCCATGGGGCATGGGGCATGGGGCATGGGGCATGGGGCGGATTGATATCTGCACCCTCTTTTCAACCAATCTTAACCTAGTCGAAGTTCTTGGACACTATTAAAGATTCCCGCACTTCAATGTATGTTTTCTGTAGAAATATTTCTATCAATATCTTAAGAGTCTTGAACATAAAAGATGACGGCCAAATAGGACCTTATCTTCCTAACCCAAGGAGCTAGTCTATCGAACACAGCTTGTAATTCAACCGGTGATATATCATCAGGGCCTGGCCGCATAAAGGGGTCGAATCTCTTTATCACCCAAAGGATTTATGACTCGGGCGCAATTCCCCAACAACTTCCAATGAATGCATATCAGCGACAATCTCTTCTAGCTCCATGTTGTCCATTGGAGAGTTTCCCGGGAAATGTGTATCAACGAGTACTTCTGGTGTTTCCTCACTAAACATTGTCCATAAATTCTCTGACTCTGAAATTATCCTTCATACGTTTGGAGAATACGATATTCCTAAGCGTAGAAGCCTTAAATGTATGCTGCATGGAGCTGCAGCATTCCATAAAGATTTAATTCTGATCCTTTTTATACCCACCACCGAAGGATGGTGGTGTACTCAGTTTGTCATTCCGTTTGCAACACATCGAAATATCCATTTCCGACCTTATAAAGTATATATATTCTTGATCAGCGTAAAAATCTAAGACGATTTAGCCATGCCCGTCCGTCTGTCTGTTGAAATCACGCTACAGTCTTTGAAAATAGAGATACTAAGCTGAAACTTTGCACACATTCTTTTTTTGTCCATGAGCAGGATAAGTTCGAAGATGGACTATATCTTGATATAGCCTCCATATATTGTAGACCGATCCACTGATTTAGAGTCTTACTCCCATAAAAGCCACATTTATTATCCGATTTTGCTGAAATTTGGGGCAGTGAGATGTGTTAGGCCCTTCGACATCCTACGTCAATTTGGCCTAGATCGGTCCAGATTTGAATATAGCTGTCATATAGACCGATCCTCCGATTTAAGGTTTTAGGCCCATAAAAGCCACATTTATTTCTCGATTTTGCTGAAATTTGGGGCAGTAAGTTGTGTTAGGCCCTTCGACATATTTCTGCAATTTGGCTCAGATCGGTCCAGATTTGGATATAGCTGCCATATAAACCGATCCCTCGATTTAAGATTTTGGGCCTATAAAAGGCGCATTTATTGTCCGATGTCGCTGAAATTTGGGACAGTGAGTTGTGTTAGGCTTTCGACATACTTCTGCAATATGGCACAGATCGGTTGAGATTTGGATGTAGCAGCCATATGGACCGATCCGCCGATTAAGGGTCTTAGGCCCATAAAAGCCACATTTATTACCCGATTTTACTGAAATTTGAGACAGTGAGTTGTGTTAGGCTCGTCGATATTTTTCTGCAACTTGGCCCAAATCGGTCCAGATTTGGATATAGCTGCCATATAGACCGATCTCTCGATTTAATTTTGGACCCATAAAAGGCGCATTAATTGTCCGATTTCGCCAAAATTTGGGACTGTGAGTTGTGACGAAAGGTGGTTTACATATATACCCGAGGTGGTGGGTATCTAAAGTTTGGCCCGGCCAAACTTAACGCCTTTTTACTTGATCAACTCGACCTTGTATTTTCTTTAGTCGGCATTATAGATGTACCAGTTTTATGATGCATTGGTGGTTTTCTCCTATGGAAGAGGGTTTTGCAAACCTTTGTAAGACCAACGAGTTCATTCGATGACAATCAAGTGGTTCAGGGCGTTCGTGATCCTCTTGACCATCATATCAATGTCCTGCACAGCTTCCACTTTCTACTCAGATCTATAAAGTTAAGCCGTGCAGAATGTGTGCCGAAATTTATCCCAATCCGTCTTGCGAGTCACCACATAGAACAACTTCCAGATCCATGGTTGTTGCTACCATAAATTCGGCCGAGTCGTACTACTAAATTTCCTATGGGGTCTTTCATTTTCTATTCGTTTTGGGAGTATGTTGTGAAGTTTGTTAATGATTAGAAAACTATTTGTTAACAAGCACAATTTTTTCATTAGCAATTTATTGCAAAAAAAAAACTGTTTATTAAGAAGTCTTGTTATTAATACTGCGCAAACAAAACTTTGCTAAATGGGAGTGCACTTTTTTAAGAACATTTTAAATGTTTACCAAATCACATTTGTTCTGCTTAAACGTCTACTTGCATTATACATTGTTAAATAAAAAAACAATGATAATGTCATTACATTTCAATGATTATAAGACGTTTATTAGCAAAAGCTTGCAAAATATGTGAAGTAGTTTACAATTAGTAATTGATCGGTATATTTGAGAATTCACCATGTACTCGAAAGTATGTTTGGAACTCTTATTAATATGTTGTGATTTGTTTTTTATTTTGTATTATTTGTTTGTTCTTCTAGTTGTGAAACTGAACTTTCAAGAGTTCTCAAGATACGCAAAGAGTCGGTTCAATGAAAGTCAAATCAATTGAATTGAAAAGCTTTGAATTGATCACACAAGGATTTATGCAAGTTTTGGTAATATGGAATTTTGGAGGAATAACTTCTTACATATCAAGTAAACCAAAATATTTTCAAGATACCAAAGGACTTTTATGAAACCAGAGCAAAAATTTTTTTTTTGTTTTGTTTGAATGGCATTTAAATTAAGTTTTTTATGTTTTGTTGTATGTTTCTTTGTTTTTTAGAATTATTTTTTTTTTACATAGAATTATTTTACTTGTTTTTTCTTAAAAAATGAATAAGTCTGAATATATATTCTTATATATAAAAATCAATTTATGTTTGTTTGTTTGTGTGTTCCTTATAGACTCAGTAATGGCTGAACCGACTTTCTTGAAATTTTCACTGATGGTGCACAATAATTGATATTTGAAGGGGGAGCGGACCCTCCCCCTAACCCTAATTTTCAGAAACGCCAGATCTCGGAGATGGTTGGTGCTATTGAAGCGAAATTTTGTGTGCCCTCATATAGTACCCTGAAAATAAAAATTTGGTATCCAAATTTCGGATGGGGTACCTAGGGGAGACGCCCCACCCTTAAAACTACCAAACATATATTTAGACTAATCACGACAATATCGGACTCAAATGAAAGGTATTTAGGATAACAAAACGTATCTGATATCCAATTGTTGGATCAAATGTTAGGAAGACCACCCCAAACCCCAAAACACCCCAAAATCGGACATATCTAACGACCATGGCAATGTGGGACTCAAATGAAAGGTATTTGCGAGTAGAATGTGGGACCAAGTTTCTGGGGGTCCACCCCTTCCCCAAAACACCCCCCAAAGAGGACTTATTTACTGACCATGGCAAGATGGGGCTTTAATAAAACGTAATTGAATGTAGAATGAGAATCTGATATCCAAGTGTGGGTCCAAATGATTGGGAGGCCGCTCCTGCCAAAAACATCCCGCCAAAGTGGACAAATGTACGACCATAGCAATATGGGGCTCAAATGAAAGGTCTTTGGAAGTAAAGCACGAATTTGATATCAATATTCGGAAAAAAAGTGTCTATGGTCCCATAGACCACCCCATCCCCATAACAAAACCCATATGGGACGTATTTGCTGACCATTCTAATATGGAGCTGTTAAAGGAGGTATTTTAAGTAGAACACGAATTTGAAATTTTCAGGACCAAGTCATTGAACGGCCGCCCTATTCCCCATCACACCCCCAAAACCGATCATGTCGGCCGACTATGGAAATATGGATGGAGCTCAAATGAAAGGTATTTGGGAGCAGACCACGAATCTGATATCAACATTCGGGACCAACTGCCGAGGAGACTCCCACAACCATAACAACCCCCAAATAGGACGTATTTGCTCACCATGACAATTTGAGTCTTAAAGGGAGTGGATCTCGATATTGATAGTTTATAGGGCCCATACACCAAACCGGACAAAAAGGGGTTTAAATGACAAGTATTTGGCGAAAACGAAATTGGCATCCAATTTCGAGGCCAATGCCTGGGGTTCAAATAAATGCTATTTGAGAGTAGAGCACTATGCTGATAGGTTTTCAGGGATATGTGTTTGGAGGACCACCCCACTCCCCAAAACAACCCTAGATCGCGCATATCTACCGGGAGAAGAATATGAAATTGATACCCACTTTCGGGACCAATTTTCAGGGGGTCTACCCCTCCACCATTACACCCCACAAACAGCAACACTTAGAAAATACTATCTCCTTGGCGGTTGATGGCTGGTGTCTGCTTCAAGTGAAGTGACAGATCTTGAGCACGGGAATAAGCTCAAATAGACTCTAAAGACCCAACAACTACAGTGGTCGTATCAAGCCGTAGCATGTTGTCTGCTACTAGGTCCTCGACTGGTGCAATGGATTTGCCAGGCTCCACTAGCTGACAAGTCTGGTCTTCAGAGACTTCTGACGTAGACACCTGATCCGGGTCTTGAGCAAAAGACCGATTCTATCGCATCTTCAAATGTTTGTAATTTGTCTAGTCCATCGTACTTCTCTGGCAAACAAATACGCTCTTTGATGACTTGTAATAATAAAAGGCGCATGCGCTAATGTCGCAAGTAAAGCTTAATGATGGTTGTTGGTGATAAGGGAGAAGCAGGAGTTTGCATGTCTATGAAAAAATGGAGCGCAATAGTCAATGTACTATCATCGGTATACTCCAGACGGTAAGAAGTTTGGCCCTAGGAAATGACTTCCAAATCCAAAATGAAAATATGCCCCAAACAGGCATATGGCCAACAACAATAACTCCATTGGGGTAATTTTTGTCTTTTGTGCCCTTTTTTCATGCAGCTATTGGGCCAAATTTGGGCTTTTTCTCAAGCAAATCAATTTTATTGGGGAGTAAATAATACTGGGGC
This sequence comes from Stomoxys calcitrans, assembly GCF_963082655.1. NCBI lineage: Eukaryota > Metazoa > Arthropoda > Insecta > Diptera > Muscidae > Stomoxys > Stomoxys calcitrans. The sequence continues at coordinate 178,043,039 of NC_081553.1, forward strand.
TTATTTTCATTCCACTTTGGGGTCTTATTTCACCATTTTAGGCCCAAATGTATTTATTTTATTACAAAAAAAAAAAAGCGTGCTAAGTTCGGCCGGGCCGAATCTTATATACCCTCCACCATGGATCGCATTTGTCGAGTTCTTTTCCCGGCATCTCTTCTCAGGAAAAAAAGAATAAAAGAAAAGATTTGCTCTGCTATAAGAGCGGTATCAAGATATGGTCCGGTCCGACCACAATTAAATTATATATTGGAGACCTATGTAAAATGTCTGACAATTCGAATAAGAATTGCGCCCTTTGGGGGCTCAAGAAGTAAAATAGAGAGATCGATTTATATGGGAGCTGTATCAGGCTATAAACCGATTCAGACCATAAAAAACAGGTTTGTTGATGGTCATGAGAAGATCCGTCGTACAAAATTTTGGGCAAATCAGTTAATAATTGCGACCTCTAGAGGCTCAAGAATTCAAGATCCCAGATCGGTTTATATGGCAGCTACATCAGGTTATGAACTGATTTGATCCTTATTTGTCACAGTTGTTGAAAGTCATAATATTGTAAAATACATCATGCAAAATTTTAGCCAAATCGGAAAGGAATTGCGCCCTCTAGAAGCTCAAGAAGTCAAGTCCCCAGATCGATTTATATGACAGCTATATCAGGTTATGAACCGATTTGAACCATACTTGGCACAGTTGTTGGATATCATAAAAAAATACAAAATTTCATTCAAATCGCATAAGTGCGCCCTCTAGAAGCTCAAGAAGTCAAAACCCAAGATCGGTTTATATGGCAGCTATATCAGGTTATTGACCGATGTGAACTTGTGCGCATGCATCCCTTGGGAACAGCAAAACGGTTGGTAAGACGCGAAAATCATTTTGGGGGAACCATGTCGTGAGAAGTTGAGGCTATTACTGACAGAAAGTAAGAAGGAGGTCAGTATAGCTTTTGGTATCATGACGGGACACATAGGACTTCGAGCTTACTTATCTAAAATCGTTCAGGCAAGTGATAGCATGTGTAGGGCATGCGGGGAAGATGATGAGACGTGGGAACTTTTCCTTTGTCATTGCCCGGCTTTCGCGGCTAACAGATACCGGCCCTTATACTTTATTGGGTTGGAAATGGATATTTCGATGTGTTGCAAACGGATAGGTTAGGTTGAAAAGAAGGTGCGGGTATTAATGTGGTCCATGCCAACACCTGGATTAAGCTCAAGGTAAATGAGGGAACTGCGAAGGTACTTCGACAGTAGACGCAGAGGAGGAATCGTATACACTACAACTGTGGATACGTAAGTAATCTTATAATGCCAAGATCATTAAAAGACGAACTCTTGTCGATTACAAACGCTGAAGCTAATGCAAATGTGCTCAAGTTCGATCGGATCGCAAAAACAAACTAGTAAAAATTTTGCGTTTGAGAACGGTTAGACATTGGTCAGGTTAGGTTGAAAAGAAGGTGCGGGTATTAATGTGCTCTAGCCACAATACCTAAGCCAGTAGTCGGGGTGTTGTTCGCTCTAAATACTAAAAAGCAACCTCGAAAAAGAAAACCTAAGTCAGGAACTATCAGAATCACTAAATACTAAAAAGTAACCTCGAAACACTAACGAAATAATGCGCCCTAGGTTCAAGGCTCTAGGTAATCCGGAAGCCTCTTCACAGGCCCTAATTGTGGTCACCTAGACTTATCGCAAATTTGTTCGGTCTGCTAAATCTTAATTTGTGGACCGATTTCAAACATATTTTTTTTTGAGTTTGGAGGTCTTCTAGTTTAGGGGATATTCGACTTTTCGTATTTTGCGATTTCCGCAAGCATTTGTGATTCTATTTGATTTTGATTGGAGACTTGGATTACCAACAAAATTCATTAGTTTTGTTGGAATTTCATCCCACTGTGCGGTGCCGAAATCTGAAGCCTGAACATGGTCCGGTTTTGGCAGTTAAAACACCGTTACAGGAAAGCTGCATCTTCGCCTCTTGAGGTTTTGTGGTCGCAAGAGCATTTGTCGTTATTCTTATCCAGTAACCATGGGTTATAGTCTGAACAAAGAATTCCTGGATTTTATCTACTTAATAATGCGAGGCCACCGTAGCGCAGAGGTTAGCATGTCCACCTATGACGCTGAACGCCTGATTTCGAATCCTGGCGACCATCGACTATTAGAACATTTGTGAGGTACTACATTTGTGAGGTACTATGCCATGTAAAAGATCTCTCCAAAGAGGTATCGCACTGCGGCACACCGTTCGGACTCGGCTATAAAAAGGAGGCCCTTTATCATTGAGCTTAAACTTAAATCGGACTGCACTCATTGATATGTGAGACGTTAGCCCCTGTTCCTTAGTGGAATGTTCATGGGCAAAATTTGCATTTGCAATAATGCGAGGAATGTTAGATATAGAGTCTGCATTGTTTTTAAGAAGAGTAGAATAAAGATATCGTAGTAGATGCCGCCTTCAAACGTAAAGTTGCTGATGGAAGCAACTTCTGCTGGGAAAGGAATCTCATTATGATAGTGATAATTTTCCTAGATTGAAGTTGTTCCTTCCAGAAGTAGATATGAGATATCCGCATTGTCCTTCTTGGGGGGAGAAAATTTAATTTGATGAAAAACCAAAATACATTAAACTCAAGCATTTTGGTCTTTCAGCAAATTCAACATTTTCTCCCCCCAAGAAAGCCAATGCGGATATCTAATGTCTACTTCAGTAAGGAACAACTTCAATCTGGGCTGGGAATTGAACTTTAAATCCAACAATTTTGATTTGCAATCAACAGTCCTATAATGTTATGGTCCGACGGACGGGCCTTACAAAATTTGCCTACTGTTCAATAGTCAGTACGATACAAAGAATCGCTTGTTTGCGCCCCATAGCCGCACTGAGGATGACCTTGCCTTGCAAATTAATGACCTAGCCTTGCGAATGCATATTTTGCCCATGGACATTCCACTAAGGAAGTTTGCCCCTGACTTCTCACATATCAATGAGTGCAGTCCAATTCAAGTTTCAATGATAACGGGCCTCCTTTTTATAGCCGAGTCCGAACGGGATGCCGCAGTGCGACACCTTTTTGAAGAGGTGTACATAGTACCTCACAAATGTTCAGCGTCATAGGCGGACATGCTAACCTCTGCGCTACTATGGCCTCCTAACTGAATTCAAAAACCTCATTTAACTAAAAATTCGCCTAAACCATTGGTATAAAATTCAGAAATTTGATTGTCGCATGTGTACAGAAAATCAATGCAACTGTAAAAATACCATCCTATTGATTGTGAACATGTTCTGTATGGTATATAACTTGGAAAAAGTTGAACTTATTCCAACTTATAATTACGAACCTGTAGCCACTCCATACATTCCTTTTTTTTTAATTTCATTTTTCTTATGCCTTCTAATAAGGGCAGTCAGCTGTCACCAAATTTGAGTAACCCAAACACAAGTATCTCCAAAAATATGCATAAACACAAAAAAAAATCTTTCAACTTAAAGATTGCCGAAATATTTTTTCTAACAAATTTTGTTAAGTAGCAGCCGTTTAATGTGCTCCAAAACAGCAGATGTGTAGCAGCTCCCCTTCTAAAAAAACATTTTTCCTACAGTTTAAGGACTTTCAGTTTTTTAACACATTCAATTAACTTAAGCAAGATCGAAAAAAATCCCCAATGGTAACACGTGTGAAATTGACACATTATCCACCATCTCAAATGACACTTAAACCACAATCGACCAAATCAACCACACACTTAAGGACTCTGGCGGAACAAAGGAACAGAGCCACATACAAACGGAAATGCTGAGAATGGTAATTTTGTTTTACGGAACATTTGGTACAAAAAAGGATTTCTATTTTTATCAAATGAAACAGCTAAATGCACTCCTTAAAAAATAGAAGAACAGATGCTAGATTTTTCTAACATTTTTCTCTTCGATGCACACTGATATTGAATATATTATATACCAAAATTGACTGTATATGGATTGTAGAAGCCATTTTTATATCAAATTCTATTTTCTTAAGAAAATCTTTTTTAAACTGTGTTTTAAACACCGTACCGCAGAGGTTAGCTTACATAAATGTACGATTATGAACCTATAGCAGTTCTATCGAAATATTCACTGTTCAAAATGTCAGCATAAACTGGGAATAAAGAGTCCTATATGGGTTCAAGACCGTAAATCAGGAGATAGATAGATATAACTGCTATATCCAAATGTGATCCGATCTGAACAATATTCGGTTGTTTAGCTGACTGTAGTTAATATTCGCAAAGTCAAACAATAAATACTCTATTTATGGCTAAGAGACCTTCAGTCGAAAGATCAGTCTATATGGGGCCTATATCCAAAAATTATCCCAACTAAACCATAAACCAGACGCGGACGTTGAAGAGCTGAGCATAGCTCACTGTGTCAATTTTCAGCTTAATCGGCCAATAAATGCAGCTTTTATGAGCCTAAGACCCTAAATCGGGAGATCGGTCCAAACTGGGGCTTTATTAAGATATAGACCGATTTGAACCATGTTTAGGCTTAAGTGGCAGTCTGCCATCAGACCCAATACAAATTTTGCCCATGAACATTCCACTAAGGAACAGTGGCAAACTTCTCACATATCAATAAGGGGCCTCCCTTTTATAGCCTAGTCCGAACGGCGTGCCGCACTGCGACACCTCTTTGGAGAGAAGTTTTACATGGCATAGTAGTACCTCACAAATGTTACCAGCATTAGGAGGGGAAAACCACCACTGAAACCACCATGCTAACCTCTGCGCTACGGTGGCCTCCAGACTCACTTAGCTGTTTTCGTCCATTGTGATACCACAAGAACAGAAGAAAGAAGATGCCTTCTAGTTCCTTTCTAGTTTGTTGATCTTAAGCACGCTTTCAGCCAAATAGGATTATAAACAAGTAAAAGCGTGCAAAGTTCGGCCGGACCGAATCTTATATACCCTCCACCATGGATCGCATTTGTCAAGTTCTTTTCCCGGCATCTCTTCTTAGGCAAAAAAGGATATAAGAAAAGATTTCCTCTGCTATTAGAGCGATATCAAGATATGGTCCGGCTTTGTATCGGGCTATAGACCGATGAACCGATTTGAACCATACTTGGCACAGTTGTTGGATATCATAATAAAATGTGCAAAAATTCATTAAAATCGGATAAGAATTGCGCCCTCTAGAGTCTCAAGAAGTCAAGACACCAGATCTGTTTATATGACAGCTATTTAAGGTTATGAGCCGATTTGAACCATACTCGGCAAAGTTGTTGAATATCATAACAAAACACGTCGTGCAAAATTTCATTCCAATCGGATAAAAATTGCGCACTCTAGAGGCTCAAGAAGTCATAACCCAAGATCGGTTTATATGGCAGCTATATCAAAAGATGGACCGATTTGAACCATACTCGGCACATTTGTTGAATATCATAACAAAACACGTCGTGCTAAATTTCATTCCAATCGGATAAGAATTGCGCCCTCTAGAGTCTCAAGAAGTCAAGACCCAAGATCGGTTTATATGGCAGCTATATCAGTTTATGAACCAATTTGAACCATACTCGGCACAGTTTTTGAATGTCATAACAAAACACGTCGTGCAAAATTTTATTCCAATCGGATAAGAATTGCGCACTGTAGAGGCTCAAGAAGTCAAGACCCAAGATCGGTTTATATGGCAGCTATATCAAAACATGGACCGATATGGCCCATTTACAATACCAACCGACCTACACTAATAAGAAGTATTTGTGCAAAATTTCAAGCGGCTAGCTTTACTCCTTCGGAAGTTAGCGTGCTTTCGACAGACAGACGGACGGACGGACGGACATGGCTAGATCGACTTAAAATGTCGCGACGATCAAGAATATATATACTTTATGGGGTCTCAGACGAATATTGCGATGTGTTACAAACAGAATGACGAAATTAGTATACCCCCCATCCTATGGTGGAGGGTATAAAACACGTTTTATTGAGCCTAAGACCCTAAAATGGAAGATCGGTCTTTATATAGGCTATACTAAGATCCAGACCGATCGGAACCATATTTGGTAAGTATGTTGGGGATCTTAACACAAACCATTGTACCAAATATCAAACAAAACGAATGATAAAACAGCTTTTATGAGCCTAAGACCGTAAATCAGGGGAGGCTATATCAAGATAAATTCCGACATAGCCCATCTTGGAACTTAAGCTTCCTATAGCAAATAAAGTTACTCTGCAAATTTTCAACTCAATATCTTCGATTTTAAAGACTGTAGCCTTATTTCAACACACAGACGAACGGACATAGCTAGATCGTCTTCGATTTTTATGAGGACCAAGAATATACTTTATAGGGTCGGAACTGAATGTTTCAACATGTTGCAAACGAAATGACAAAATGATTATATCCCCATACTTCGGGGGTGGGAATTCGGCTGAGCCACCCCGTTTGTTGAGACCAGAACATTCAGGCGGCATTGCCGTTCCAGTGTATACCCTGGAAGCAATCGTAGGTGTGTGGACAAGAAATGCATCGCTACAAAAAAGCACATGCTTGAAAAAGGAGACTGCTACTACGAGCGCTGATATATAATTTTCTGTCCTAGGTAACACTAAGAGTGGTCAGGTGCAATCTGGTATTTCCATTGAAAATTTTGATATAGTACGACCTTTAAGTCCCCCACAACTAAAAATTTTTGATGATAATCCTCCTTACCAAGGAGTCGAAATGCCTGAAATGATGCTTGGTGTGGTACATCTCCTGCGGTTTTCATTTCTCCATTGCATAAAAGGAAAATTGCGATCAGTTTTTGTTTATCTGCCGAAATCTGTGAATAACACGTTTCAGCCTACGGCAAGGGTACTAAAACTAACTTCAGCCAAAGGCAATTGTACTAAAAATAACCTCTGTCAAGTGCAAGGGTACTAAAAGCCTTAAGGCAAGGGCGCGAAAACTACACTCAGCTAAAGGCATGGATATTAAAACTAGCCTCAGCCAACGCCATGGGTACTTAAACTATCCTCAGCCAAAGCCAAGGGTACTAAAACTATCTTCAGCCAATAGCAAGGGTATTAAAACTTCACTCAGCAAAACACAAGGGTACCAAACCTACTCCCTGCCAAAAGCAACGGTACTAAAACTACCCTCAGACAAAGGCAAGTGTACTAAAACAACCTTCAGCCAAAGGAATTTGTACTAAAAATACCCTCAGCCAATGGCAAGGATACTCAAACTATCATCAGCCAATGGCATGAGTATTGAAACTTCCCTCAACCAAAGGCAAGGGTACTAAAACTACTCTCGACCAAAGGCAACGGTACTAAAACTACCTTCAGCTAAAGGCAAGAGTAATAAAACTACCTTCAGCCAAAGGAGTTAGTACTAAAACTACCTTCCGCCAAAGGTAAGGGTACTCAAACTACAATCAGCCAATGGCAATGGTTTTAAAACTTCCCTCACCCAAAGGCAGGAGTACTAAAACTACTCTCAGCCAAAGGCAACGGTACTAAAACTACCTTCAGCCAAAGGGTACTGAAACTATCCTCAGCCAAAGACACGGGTAATCAAAATACCCACAGCCAAAGACAAGGGTACTAAAACTATCCTCAAGCCAATGGCAAGGGTATTAAAACTTCCCTTAGCCAAACAAAAGGGTACTAAAACTACTCTCTGCCAAAAGCAACGGTACTAAAACTACCCTCAGCCAAAGGCATGAGTACTAAAACTAACCTCAGCCAATGACAAGGGTACTTAATCTACCCTTAGCCAAATGCAAGTGTACTAAAACTACCCTCAGCCAAAGGCAAGGGCACTCAAACTTTCCTCAGCCAATGGAAAGGGTATTAAAACTTCCCTCAGCCAATGACTAGGGTATTAAAACTTCCCTCAGCCAAAAGCAAGAGTACTCAAATTATCCTCTGCCAATGGCCAGTGTATTTAAACTTCCCTCAGGGTACTAAAACTACCATCAGCCAAAGGCACGGGTACTAAAACTACCCTCAGCCAAAGCCAAGGGTACTAAAACTATCCTCAGCCAATGGCAAGGGTATCAAAACTTCCCTAAGCCAAACACAAGGATACTAAAACTACCCTCTGCCAAAAGCGTCGTTACTAAAACTACCCTCAGCTAAAGGCAAGGGTACTAAAAATACCCTCAGCCAATAGCAAGGGTATTAAAACTACCCTTAGCCAAAGGCAAGGGTACTCAAACTACCCTCAACCAAAGGCAAGGGTACTCAAACTATCTTCAGCCAATGGCAAGGGTATTAAAACTTTCCTCGGCCATAGTCACGGGTACTAAAACTACCATCAGCCAAAGGCACGGGTAGTCAAACTACCCTCAGCCAAAGGTATTGGTACTAAAGGCAAGGGTACCCTATCTATCCTCAGCCAATGGCAAGGGCATTAAAACTTCCTCGTGAGGAAGCAAGAACCTTAGTACTCGTATGTAGGCGCTGTTCGTAAAGACATTTTTCGCGCCTTAGCACTTTGGCACACGAAGATCTTGCTTGTCCAATCCAAGTGCCAGTTTCTCAATGCCACCCCTTTCGATGTGACTGCATGTCTGGTTAAACCAACTTTTGTCGTCTGATTTACCTGTTGTAGTTTTAACTGGAATAAATGTCCTCATTCCATTTAAAATTTCTTCTCAATCATTCAGCAGTCGCATTTATATCGCCATCTAGAAAACCTAGTTTCCAATTATAATGCTGAAATAATCTATTGAGCTCAGCCCAACGTGCTTTTTCGTATAAAAATATTGACCAGAACTGGTGAGGAAGCAGGAGCAGAAAACGAAAAAGATGCTGAAAAAATGAATTGATCGGAGTTACCAAGAGCTACAAGAATATTAACTTCATACTTTTCAGGGTGTGAAATCAAGAAAAGGTCAAGAGAATTATTTTGGGGCTCTGGGACAAATGCGATATGTGTCGGTAAGTTCACAAGTTATGCCGAAACTTTATGCGCAGCGAAAAGCTCAACGTATTGGCCGTCAGGGGTTAGTTTGGCTCCAATGGGAAAGTCTGGAGGAGTTATGGACATTGAAATCCCCAGCGACAACGAATTCACAGCCCATTAAATATTCCAAAATATTTGTAATGCAATCAGAAAGGGTGTTAAAGTCGTTCATGAAAGCCCACCTTTGTGAGTTTGGACTTCTATATAGAAATCCAAAGTGCAGCATTTGTGTTCCAATCCCGATTTTAATTACATACCCTTTCGCTGATGTCCCCCTATACCTCCTGCATTTAATATTTTCGAAAAATAGCTTTTCCCTCATATTAATATCCGAGTTCCTCGTCATCTACACATTAGCATCACTATCAACGACTTAGTTCTTAGTTCTGAGGAAGCAAATAATATTTGAGTAACATTTGGAGTGGACAGCATTATTTTTTCCGACCGATATATTCACAGGGTTGAATTGATTTCGAATGATCACCAATATATTTGTTCTAAGCATGGCGAACCATCCTTTGATAGGAGTGTAAGAAAATACCAAATTTTTATACCCACCACCGAAGAATGGGGGTATATTCATTTTGTCATTCCGTTTGCAACACATCGAAATATCCATTTCCGACCCTATAAAGTATATATATTCTTGATCAGCGTAATATTCTAAGACGATCTAGACATGTCCGTCCGTCTGTCCGTCTGTCTAATGAAATCACGCTACAGTCTGTTAGAATAGAGATATTGAGCTGAAATTTTGCACACATTCTTTTTTTGTCCATAAGCAGGTTAAGTTCGAAGATAGGCACTATCGGACTATATCTTCAATAGCCCCCATATAAACCGATCCTCCGATTTAAGGCCTAGGCCCATAAAAGCCACATTTATTATCCGATTTTGATGAAATTTGAGACAGTGAATTGTGATAAGCCCTTGTCCGATTTTGCTGAAATTTGGGGCTGTGAGTTATATTGAGCCCCACGACATACTTTTGCACTATGGCACAAATCGGTCCAGATTTGGATATAGCTGCCATATAGGCCGATCTCCCGATTTCAGCTTTTGGGCCCATGAAAGCCACATTTATTGTCCGATTTCGGTGAAATTTGGGACAGTGAATTGTGTTAGGCCCTTTAACATCCTTCGTTCATTTGATCGAGATCGGTCCAAATTTGGATATAGCTGCCCTTTAGACCGATCCTCTGATATAGGGTCTTAGGCGCTTAACAGCCACATTTATTTTCCGATTTTGCTGAAACTTGGTACAGTGAATTGTGTTAGGACCTTTGATATCCCTCATCAATTTGGTGTAGATCAGTTCAGTTTTAGATATAGCTGCCATATAGACCGATATGTCGATTTAGGGTCTTAGGCCCATAACAGCTATATTTATTATTCGATTTTGCTGAAATTTGGGACAGTGAATTGTGTTAGGCCCTTTGATATCCTTCGTTAATTTGGTCCAGATCGGTCCAAATTTGGATATAGCTGCCCTATAGACCGATCCTCCGATTTAGGGTCTTAGGCCCATAAAAGTCACATTTATTATCCGATTTTGCTGAAGTTTGGGACAGTGAATTGTGATAGGACCTTTAATATCCGTCATTAATTTGGTGCATATCGGTTCAGTTTTGGATATAGCTGCCATATAGACCGATATCTCTATTAAAGGTTTTGGGCCCATAAAAGGTGCATTTATTATCCGATGTCGGCGAAATTTGGCACAGTGAGTTAAGTTAAGCCCCTCTACATAATTCTGCAATATGGCACAGATCGGCTAAGATTTGGATATAGCTGCCATAAAGACCGATCTCTCTATTTAAGGTTTAGGCCCATAAAAGGTGCATTTATTGTCCGATTTCGCCGAAATTTAGGACAGTGAGTTGTCTTAGGCCCTTCGACTTCCTTCTGCAATGTGGCCCAGATCAGTCCAGCTTTGGATATAACTGCCATATAGACCGATATCTCGATTTAAAGTTTTGGCCCCCTAAAAGGCGCATATATAATCCGATTTCACTGAAATTTGACACAGTGACTTGTGTTAGGCTTTTCGAAATTCGTGTCGTATGTAGCTCAGATCGGTTTATTTTTGGATAAAGCTACTTAAAAGACCAATATTTTGTTATACACAGTTGAACAATGACTTGTTCTTATAAGTATTTGGTCCAAATCGGAACATAGTTTGAGATAACTGCTAGGGGACAAAAGGTATACAATTTTCACCGGATTTTGATGAAAGGTGGTTTACGTATATTCCTAAGGTGGTGGGTATCCAAAGTTCGGCCCGGCCGAACTTAACGCCTTTTTACTTGTGCAATGGTTTCTTATTAAATTTTTTTTCTTAAATGCTGTTTACCTCCAAATAACGAAATTTGTACTAATTTTCAAAACGATATGGTCTTTAATAAATTCCCACTATGAAAAAGTCTTGACATTCTCATCTACCGCGACTTGGCTATGGCCCAATTTCCATTTATGTCTTCATTTCCCCCAGTCTGCTGCCATTGCCTATGTTAGATTGTCTCCTGGAAACTGTCGTCTAGCTGACTGCCAACTGTGTGCTGGTGATGTTGGTAATTCATGTTAACTGACAATTGCCTTAGATCATTTTCATTAGGTTGAATAGTTTTGATTGGCAATAAATAATAATGACTCTAATTAAAATTAACATAAATCTTAGCATTTAGTTTTGTGTCTTTTGATGGCTTATTGACAAAAAATAGAGAGCGGCAAATTTTCGTGTGGCATGGTTTTTTGCAAGGAGATAAGTACTATTTACTTACAAACTCCTTCATTGGCAACAGCAAGCAAGCAGGTAGACAGGCAGGTAGCCTGTCAGCCCATTGCCCCCCCTATTTTAGTTTTGGGTAACTAACCACCAGCGCAGTGGAGTATAAGACCAATAACAACATCATGTTTTACCACAATTTAAATTTATCTTTACTATTCAATTTATTACTTTTCTATTACCATATTGATAGGTTGTAGACTGTTGTTTGGCTGGTTGGATGGTTGGTTGGTTGGTTGTCTTGCCTTTTTTTGGTAGTTGGTTTGTTATACAAACAACACTGCCGCCAACAACTCAAATCAGTTCAATGCAGTTCAGAGCTCAGGAAACACTACCTATCACCCCTCAGATAAAGAAGCAGTGGCTAAAGTAGTCACCGTTAATACTTAGGCCCTCTTGTTGTGGAACTGCATAACTCTTGTCCCAAGCAAAATATGTCTCTCTATTTGTACTTTTATTTGACTGACTTTCTGTCCTCCAATCCATCATGATGAGGTCTCTAGAAGGATTGAGGGAATGACTGAATGTCTGCCTTTTGTGTGTGTTTCTGCTTTTGGCCCATCAAAGTGACTTCCCAACCATCAACCTGCCATTTCATGTTCAATTTTAATGAAATATCGAACTGAGCGCCAAAAAAAAAAAAACGAAAAGAAACCAAACCAAAGCCATACCAAATGAATGAAAAATCCCTCTGATTACCATAAAAAAATGTTTTTGTTGCATCAACCAAAATATTTCTTTTGTGGTTTACCATACATATTTGTTGTGTTGATCTTGTTATTGTTGCTGTTGGGTTTTCTAGCTATTTCCTCCAATTTTTCTTTGCCATGTTAGAGAGATATTTTATTGAATTTCCTTAACGGCAACATTTGTAAAAATCGCTTGAGTACAGTGGTTCCAAAAGGTATTTGAAGGTGTAAGGCAGTAAGAAATATTTTTATATATAACAAGTAAAAGCATGCTAAGTTCGGCCGGGTCGAATCTTATATACCCTCCACCATGGATCGCATTTGTCGAGCTCTTGCTACGGTATCTCTTTTTAGGCAAACAAAGGATAACAGAAAAGAATTGCTATGTTATTGTAACAATAACAAGTTATGGTTCATTTCGGACCATAATTGAACTGTATATAGGAGACCATAGTAGAAGTCATTGTGGAAAATTTCAGCCAAATCTAGTAAGATTTGCGCACTTTAGGGGCTGATGAAGTGAAATAGGGAGATCAGTTTATAGGGGAGCTGTATTAGGCTATAAACCGATGCATGCCATATTCGACACGTATGTTAAAGGTCATGAGAGAAACAGTTGTACAAAATTTCAGCTAAATCGGAGAATAATTGCGCCCTCTAGAGGCTCAAGAAGTCAAGACCCCAAATCGGTCTATATCAGGTTATAGACCGATTTGAACCATACTTGGCACAGTTGTTGGATATCATAACAAAATACTTCGTGCAAAATTTCAGCCAAATCGGATAGAAATGGCGTCCTCTAGTGGCTCAAGAATTCAAGACCCCAGATCGGTTTATATGACAGCTATATCAGCTTATGAACCGATTTGAACCATACTCAGCACAGTTGTTCGAAGTCTTAATAAAACACCTCGTGCAAAATTTCATTCTAATTGGATAATAATTGCGCCCTCTAGAGGCTCAGCTATATCAGGTTATCATCCGATTTAAACCATACTTAGTACAGTTGTTGGATATCATAAAAAAATACTCCGTGAAAAAATGTATTCAAATCGAATAAGAATTGCGCCCTCTAGAGGCTGAAGAAGTCAAGACCCAAGATCGGTCTATATGGCAGCTTTATTAGGTTACATACCGATTTGAACCGTACTTGGCACAGTGGTTTGATACCGTAACAAAACACGTCGTACAAATTTTCATTTCAGTCGGATATGAAATGCGCCCTCTAGAGGCTCAAGAAGCCAAGACCCAAGATCGGTTTATATGGCAGCTATGTCAGGTTATATACCTTTTTAAACCATACTTGGACAGTTGTTGGATATCATAACAAAATACGTCGTACAAAATTTCATTCCAATCGGATAAGAATTGCGCCCTCAAGATCGGTTTATATGGCAGCTATAGCAGGTTATGGACCGATTTGAACTATTCTTAAGACAGTTGTTGGAAGTTGTTGGATAACAAATCACGTCGTGCAAAATTTCAGCCAAATCGGATAGGAATTGCGCACTCTAGACGCTCAAGAAGTCAAGACCCCAGATTAGTTTATCTGGCGGCTATATCAGGTTATCATCCGATTTGAATCATATTTTGTACAGTTTTTGGATATCATAATAAAACACCTCGTGCAAAATTTCATTCCAATTGGATAATCTGATGTAGCTTCCATATAAACCCATCTCCCGATTTGACTTCTTGCGTCCTTACAAGCCGCAATTTATTTCCGATTTGGCTGAAATTGTGCATGCGGTGTTCTGTTACGACTTCCAACAACTGTGCCAAATACAATCAAAATCAGTCGATAACCTGATATAACTCCCATGTAAACCGGTCTCTCGATTATCCTTGTTCGGTTGCTAGAAGCTTTAATTTTTGCTGGTTTGACAGAAGTTAGGTATGAAGAATAAAATAATTCCCTTCAATTGAATTTATTTTGTATAAATTCTTAGCAGAATCCATGGTGGTGGGTTCCAAAGATTCGATCCGGCCGAACTTAGCGAGCAAGCTTTTACTTGTTTTGTTTTTTTGTAATAGAAACCATCAAATGCAACAAGACTTTCAAAGGCTTTCGACAAGCCAATTTCCCCCAAAAACATGACCCTATAGGACGGGAACCATTTTTGTACCCTCAACCATAGGATAGGGGTATACTAATTTCGTTTGTAACACCTCGAAATATTCGTCGAAGACCCCATAAAGCATATATATTCATTCTTGATCGTCGTGACATTTTAAGTCGATCTAGTCATGTCCGTCTGTCTGTCGATAGCACGCAAACTTTCAAAGAAGTGTAGGTCGGATGGGATTGTAAATGGGCCAAATCGGTTTATGTTTTGACATAGCTGTCATATACGGATCTTGGGTCTTAACTTTTTGAGCTTCTAGAGGGCGCAATTATCATCCGATTTGGCTGAAATTTTGTATGAAATGTTTTGTTACGACTTTCAACAACTGTGCTAGTAGGGTCTTAATCAGTCCATAACCTGACATAGCTGCCATATAAACCGATTTCCCGATTAGACTTCTTGAGCTTCTAGAGCATACTTCTTATCCGATTTGGTTGAAATTTTGCACGTATCCAACAACTTTGTTAAATTTGATCTAAATCGGTCTATAACCTGATATAGCTGTCGTATAAACTGATCTTCCGATTTGCCTTAAATTTTGCACATATCGTTTTGGTATGACTACAAACTGTTCGAAAACCGTGATGTACTGTTTACAAAAAAAATTATATTTAATTTTCTCGAGCTCATTTTTTCGACTCCGGGCAAAATCGCTTGACTACGACTCCGCAACTCTGACACCAGATTCCTTCCGTCTACACGGTCTGACCACACTTTCGTGCATTCAGCGGACCATATTGGGACTAAGGCCTCATTTCGAATTTACGAATCTTCAGCATAGCGACCAACATCTTTGAGCTTTCTCCCTGCAGACGGGTTAAAATCCGTCATCGTAGAGAGTCCTCAGCAGATTTTCTGTCTGCTGTTAGCCGAAACGACTTTCGGCTAATATCTTTTCCACGAACATTGACTTCTCAGATGTTTAAGACGAATATCATTAACAATAATAAGAGAGAGAAGTGTATCCACCATAAGTGAGAAGTGAGGCCACCGTAGCGCAGAGGTTAGCGTGTCCGCCTATGACGCTGAACGGCTGGGTTCGAATCCTGGCGAGACTTTCAGAAAAAATTTTCACCGGTGGTTTTCCCCTCCTAATGCTGGCGATATTTGTGAGGTACTTTCCCATGTAAAACTTCTCTTGAAAGAAGTGTCGCATTGCGGCTCGCCGTTCGGAGTCAGCTAAAAAAAGGAGGCCCCTTATCATTGAGCTTAAAAACTTGAATCGGACTGCACTCATTGATATATGAGAAGTTTGCCCCTGTTCCTTAGTGGAATGTTCATGGGCAAAATTTGCAATTTGCAGTGTATCCCTCTTTACCTCTCCAATCCTTGTTTTAACTGAGCCTGGGGCTGGTTCATCTAGCCCAAGGGCAGTCCATGTTTGACTGAGGAGGCAAGAACATGAGTCTTTTTACAATTTGGGCTTTTTCTAAATGCTTTGAAAATCTTTTGCTTATGTTTTTTTTTGCCACATTTAGATGTTGTACCACTGTGCTCCCAAATGGCCCATTCATTCATGGTACCTTGTCATAAGTTTTATCAATAATTTTATGCTTTGTTATTTCTGTTGTCGTTGTAGTGATTTTTCGTTGGTTTTAAATGTTGTCTCTTTGTTGCTTGGTGTGTGTTGCTGTTGTGTTTTTTGTTTTTCATTGTCGTGTTTTGTTTTCGCAGTGCAATTTGAAGAATTCCATTTGTTTCGAACGATATTTTTTTATGTTTGGTGGTGTTGTTGAGGGGTTTCAGCTTGGCATGTAACTCCTCGACATGTTTGCCGTATTTGCGGCAGTTAAAAAAAAAGTTCGTTTTATGCTGTGCCGGGGGTTTTTTGATTCGATATGAAATCCGAATTCGATTTTGTTTCTTCTCTTTATGTATTTCGGTCAATCGTCTTTGCTAAGGATGGCTAAGAAGGGGGTTTTGTGTTGGTCGCCTTCGACGTTATCATGGTTTTAGGTTTTCGGTTGTAGCCTTCTTTTCCGCCTCATCCATAGGAATTGAGGTTGGTTGGCGGTGAAGTTGGTGATGGTAGTGCTGCTGCTCAATGAGTTCAAGACATGGTATTTTGCTAACATGTCTTTATTTTAGTTTTGGGTTTTTTGCTACTTTTTCGCTTTGCCGTTCTGATGGATGGCAAAGCCACCTGAAAACTAAAAGGCATTTTGTGTCACATTTACATTGGCGGCGGCGGCGGGGAAGAGTTACACAATTGTCAGATCAACAAAAATGACTACGATGACGAGTGCTGTGACAAAAACTACATCAAAATTGACAAAAAGACAGTGGCATTTAATGAGGGCCTTCTCATATTGAAAGGCTGCTTGTAATTTTCAACAATGTATCTTTTTTTTACTTGATTGCTTTCGTTGATTTGTGTGTTCGGCCATAAAATTTCCTTCCCCAAGAAGGAAAACATTGTCTGTTTTGGCTACAGAAAACTTCCTTTTACATGTCTGTAACGGTTTTGAAACAACTTCTGTTGCTATTTGGTTAAAATTTCTCTCTCGGTGGCATTATCTACTTCCGCTTTTCCTTACCCTCATTTCCTCAAAACGCTGGTGATTAATCTTCAAAAATGTCCATTGAAATAACCATAAAATTAACCATCAACGCCTTTTTGATAACATTTTGATGATATGGTCATCCAATTTAGGACTGAAACCCACGCATGTGTTTGATAAGGATCTTTTTAGGCCATCGAAGCATAAAATCATCCCCTAGTAATTAACCCAAGCCTAGGCTAGAATGAAAACAAATAATTAATTACATGCACTCTTACTTTCATCCATGCCATTGGTCTTCTTCGTTTCCATACACACCAGCATGTTGTTTGTAACCCCTTGAAATATTGATTGGCGACCCCATAAAATTTAGATAATTTTGATCGTCTTGACTTTCTGAGCCGAACTGGATGTCCGTCCGTCCGTCAGATCGTTTTTTGAAATCACTATTTTATGGATGTATGCATGTAGCTCCCATACAAAATTGTCCCAGACTTTTTAAGACCCCAGTAACCTCAATTCTAAATAAGCTCTTATCAAAATCGTAACTTACCATAAGTCCTTAGAAGTTTTGCCCAAAATACCAAGGATCTAAAATGAAACTAAAACTTCCGTCCGTATACGACAAAATCGCTAAAACCGACCCACCCTAATGTACAGCCTCTGCAAATTTGCCCATGAACATTCCATTAAGGAACTCGGGCAAACTCCTCACAAATCAATGAGTGCTGTCCGATTCACTTTTAAGCTCAATGATACAGGACCTCCTTTTATAGCCAAGTCCGACCGGCGTGCCGCAGAGCGACACCATTTTGGGAAGAAGTTTTTACATGGTAAAAAACCTCACAAATGTCGCCAGCATTAGGAAGGGATAACCACCGCTGAAAAAATTTTCCGATGGTACTGCCAGGATTCGAACCCAAGCGTTCAACGTCATAGGCAGATATGCCAACCTCTGCGCAACGGTGGCCTCTAATGATCAATAAATAGATACACCTCCTGATAAACCATTTTGACCGCTTGAAGCCCAAAAAGATAAAATTTTTTGCCGAATCGGTGATTCTTACTTTACTTTACTTTACTGGCTATGACAGAATATTTGTTCCACAAGCCGAACGTAGAATAGCGTTCCAAGCGCCTCGATCTTCTGCGCTCATTCTAAAATCTCTGACACTAAGTTTCGAGGTGTCTCCCACAACTCGATCTTTCCATCGGGCTTTTGGTCTTGCCGGTTTGCGTGTACCACCGTTTTTGCCTTCAAAAAGACTTCTTTGCTGGAGCTTCTTCATTCATTCTGACAACATGACCTAGGCAACGCAGCCGTTGTATTTTGATGCGTGTAACTATGCTATCGTCCTCATACAGCTCGTGGTTCATACGTCGCCTATATTCTCCATTAACGCAAACTGGTCCATATATTTTACGAAGAATCTTTCTCTCAAATACTTTAAGCACTGCCTCATCTGCTTTCACAAGTACCCATGCTTCAGAACCATATAACAGCACGGGTAGTATCAGTGTCTTGTATAGTGTAATCTTCGTCTGTCGGGAGGTGGCCTTGTTTTTAAACTGCTTACTTAGTCCAAAGTAACATTTGTTTGCCAGTATTATTCATCACTTAATCTCAAAACTGGTGTCATTCGTTTCGGTTACGGCGGTGCGAGGTAGATAAAGTTGTTGACTATCTCAAAATTGGGGTTCCCAACTTTCTCCATTTTTTTTACCTGCTCGGTTGTGCAAGGCTTTTTGGGAGTTGAAACCATCCATTTCGTCTTATCTCCATTTACTGCCAGACCCATTTTCACTGACTCTCTTTCGATTCTTTCAAAGGCTGCAGTTCTTCCGGTGACCGACCTATGATATCGATGTCGTCGGCATAGGCGAGTAGCATGTGTTCTCTTGTGATTAGTGTTCCATATTTATTCACATCTGCACCTCGCATAATCTTCTCCAGCAGGATATTAAAGAGATCACACGATAGGCTGTCTCGTTGTCTGAAACCTCGTTTGGTATTAAATGGTTCGGAGAGATTATTTCCTAATCTTACTGAGGAACGCGTATCAGCAAGTGTCATCCTGCAGAGTCCTACTAATTTTGCAGGGATACCAAACTCAGAAATGGCTTGAAATACCTTTGAACGTAAAGGAGTATCGAAGGCGGCTTTGTAGTCAACAAAGCGATGATAGGTATTGATTTGTCCTTCTTGGGTCTTTTCCAGGATTTGGCGCAGTGTGAATATCTGGTCTATGGTGGATTTACCAGCCTAAAGCCGCATTGATAGGGCGCAATTGTCTCATTGACTTTAGGTTTTAATCTTTCACACAGTACGCTTGAGAGTATCTTGTATGCGATTGGGAGGAGACTTATTCCTCTGTAGTTGGCACATTTCGTCTTGTCTCCTTACTTGTGTACGGGATATACTATGCTGAGGTTCCAATGCGTTCTTCTAGCCAGATTGCGCAGATAAGCTGATGCATACGCCTTATCAGCGTGTCGCCTCCGGTATTAAATAGTTCAGCGGGTAACCCGTCGGCTTCTGCTGCCTTGTTGTTCTTTGGACGGGTCACTGCTACTTGGACCTCATTCTGACTAGGAGGTAAACATTCGATACCATCATCAGGGATTGGTTCTGCGGTATCCTCTTCGCCGCCAACGTCGGACACTAGCAGTTGGATAAAATGTTCTTTCCATATCCTCAGCATGTTGTCTGTGCCAGTTACCAGATTTCCTTCTTTGTCTCTGCAGGAGGATGTGTGCATTTTCCTTGATATTAAGGATTTTACATGTAGGTTAATAGATCCTGTTACAAAAATCAAAGATCTAAGATGAAAGTGAAAATATCGTTGAAAGTTAGGAAATTGACTTTGGGACAAGACAGCGATGTACCTTAGTTAAAGCCGCAAAATAGCCTTACAAATACGATTGTCTTTAAATGTATAGTGTTTATACCCATCAACGAGGGATGGGGGTTTTATTCATACCCACCATCATAGAATGAGGGTATACCAATCTGGTCATTCCGTTTGCAATATCTCTAAATATTGATCTGCGACCGCATAAAGTTTGTATATTCTGGATCGTCTTGACATTCTGATTCGAACTAGCCATTTCCGTCCGTCCGTCTGTCGAAATAACTATAGCGGTCGAAAGACTAAAGCTATCCTCTGAAATTTTGCACAGATACTTAATATTGATAAAAGTACTATTCCAGATAGGACCGATTGGAACTACGATATCCGTGGTAACAGAAGTTACATAGAATTCTATACGGATGGTTCCCAACTAAACGACCAGGTAGGCTTTGGGGTGTACTCTAAAGATCTAAAACTGATCATATCGAAAAGATTACCCGACTATACGGATGGTTCCAAACTAAACGACCAGATGGGCTTTGGGGTGTACTCTAAAAATCCAGAACTGGTCATATCGAAAAGGTTACCCGACCACTGCAGTGTGTATCAAGCGAAGATCCTTGCAATTAAGGAAGTGGTGGAATGGCTAAGATATAATGTCATAACGACGACTGGTATAAATATCTTCTCAGACAGCCAGGCAGACATTTAATCCCTGAAGAACGTATTTCTGAACACAAAAACCGCCCTCGACTGTCACAGATCTCTCAACGAGGTGGCTAAACAGTTCAAAATTCACCTGTTCTAGGTGCTGGGCCACAGAGATATCCCTGGGAATTGTAAAGCGGACGAGCTTACGAGACTAGCAACTACCCTACACATTCCAGGGCTACTGGAATCTGTGGGTATGCCTCTAGCGACATGTAAGCTAAGTTTTCAGGACCAGGCCCGAAGGAAAACGAATGATAAATGATCAAAAAGGGGGGGCTGTGAGCATTCTAAAACTATGTGGCCTAATCTAGACTTGAAGAGGTCTACTGCTTTGCTGTCATTGGCTAGAAAAGATATCTCAGTCATTGTGTCCGTTATGACAGGTCACTGTCTCATCGGATAACATGCTGACAGACTGAAGGTTCCCAGGAAAGACTTTTGCAGAAGCTGTGAGGACATCGAAGAAGAAGAGAGAACACCTTCTGTGTGTTTGTCCTGCACTAGAAGTCAGGAGGAGTTTCATTTTAGGTTCTGATTTCTTTGAGAACCTGTCTGATTTAGCGAATGTAAACATTCGCAAGTTATTGGGCTTTTTAAAGCAATCTGGGTGGTTCAACGATAGTAACTATAAGGCATTTTCCTTCTTCCGTTCCTGTGATATCACAATGGACGAAAACGTCTAGGTGAGTTTGATGGCAGACTGTCACTAACCTAACCTTATCCACTCCATATGCTAGCGACATCTGTAAGGAACTATGCCATGTTAAAACTTCTCCCCAAATCGGTGTCGCACAAAATTGGGCCCTTATCATTGAGCTTAAAATTTGTATCGGACAGCACTCAGTGATATGTGAGAAGTTTGCCCCTGTTCCTTAGTGGAATAATATCAATGTGCATATTTGCATTGCACAAACAGTATGACTAGAAAAGTATACCACCATTCTATGGTGGTGGGTATACAAACAAATACAAATTTTACCATGAACATTCCACTTAGGAAAAACTTCTCACATATAAATGAGTGCAGTCCGATTCAATTTTAAACTCAATGATAAGGGGCCTCCTTTTTGTAGCCGAGTCCGAGCCAGAATCCTACCCAACATTCAGCCTTTCCGAACTAGGGCTGAAAAACTATCAATAATCGCAACATTCGATTTGTTCGATAATTCTAATAATAAATATCGATAGTATTGTTTATTTCTTATCACCTATATTTCCAACGAATATGAGAAGTAACAAGTAAGAGTGTGCTAAGTTCGGCCGGGCCGGATCTTGGAAACCCACCACCATGGATTCTGCTAAAATATGGGAGCAATATCTACTTATAGACCGAATTGGACCGTATTTGGCCCAGTTGTTGAGAGTCATAACAGAACAATAACGACAAAAAAAGTCAAATCGAGAGATCGATTTATATGGGGCTTTATCAGGTTCTTAAACGATTTGGGCCGTACTTGGCACTGTTGTAAGAAGTCATAACGGAACACTACATGAATTTCAGCCAAATCGAACAAAAATTTCATCTTCAAAGTAACTACATATAAGACGACCTACATATAAAGTATCTGTGCAAAATTTCAAGCGGCTAGCTCTTCGCCTTCGACCGATATCGTGATTTCGACAGACGGACGGACGGACATGGCTAGTTCGAATCAGAATGTCGAAAGGATCCAAAATATATATACTTTATGAGGTCCCAGATCAATATTTCGAAGTGTTACAAACGGAATGACTAGATTAGTTTACCCCCATCCTATGGTGGTTGGTATAAAAATCCGGAAAAAGATTAATACAGAAGCAATATCACAACAGAATAAAATCAAATTTCATAAGTCAGATGGAAGTCATGGGAGAACAAATTGTACAAAATTTTAACCCAATCGAATGTAAATTGCGCCCTCTATTGGCGCAATGTATCTTAGAGGATACTTTTAGTGTGGGATCGCTTATTTTTGGTTAATTTTTTCAAAAAATTTAGCTTTGCCGATAGTATCGATGGGAAAAATATCAATCGATATTTAAACAAAAATTAAAATATGAATAGTATCGCTAGTGCCGTCGATATTTTGCCAGTCCTAGTGCAAACTTTGTCTGTTTATACCCTACACCACTACCGTGGTACAGGGTGTTATAACTTAGTGAATTAGTTTGGAACACCCAAAAGGAAGAGAGATAGACCCATTGATAAGTATACCGATCGACTCAGAATCACTTTCTGATTGTCTCAGAATCACTTTCTGATTGTCACTTTCTGTTGTCCATGTTAATTTGTGTACAAACTACTGGTCGCAATTTTCATCCGATCGTCTTCAAATTTGGTGTGGGCGTGTTTTTTGGCCTAGAGATAAAGCCCATTGAAATTGGAAAAAATCGGTTCAGATTTGGATAAAACTCCCATATATATGTTCGTCCGATTTGCAGCAATACTGCAATAAAATGGTCATTTATTAACCGATTTTCTCGAAATTTGGCAGGTAGGATTTTTTTATAACTCTCGACATTACTGGTGAATTTCAGAAATCGGTTCAGTATTAATTATAGCTCCCATATATATGTTCGTCAGATTTTGGGTAATTTGCAATTATGTTGTCATTTGTCAACCATAGTTATTACAGTTTGAACATATATTGGGTCGCCAAGGTCCATCAAAAATGGTTCTGAATTGGATATAGCTCCCACATTATAGGGTATGTGTAGGGTATTATACAGTCAGGACCGCCCGACTTTTGGTCCTTCCTTACTGGTTTTACTTATTTTTTAGTTTAACATTTTTTTTTATTTTGTCAAATTTATTCCATTAATAGAAAATTTTTGTTCAATCTAACGGTGTTAACCTTATACCACAAGATTGCATACATATTTATGAAATAAAAAGTAGAAAATAGAAAAAAAAAACAAACTAAATTTGAAAACATGACAAACATCCTCCCGTAGAATAACACATGCAAGTCTATCAAAAGTCTAACCCAGTGAGATGAACCAGAATCTCTTGACTGCCAACCGGCAAGCAAGCCAGCAAGCATTCCATGACAAATGAAATATAGTCTGATCTTGGTGGCGCTTCAACGAAGACGAAAACTACTTGTCATGCAGAGTTCATAATACCCATAGCGCCAACAAGGCAAGTGGTGATGCCGACCACATGAACAACGACGCATTTTGCCCGCAATGACGCCGATGTACACGAACAATGGTGTCATGCCACTGATTATTTTTGTTCTTTTTACCGGCATGGATGATGGTTGGTTAGAAATGTTGATGTTGGCTAGCAATATTATGATGATGATCATGACGATCATGATCTTCATTATTTTTGAGAGAATATGAACATCATGATGTTACTTAAAGAGATTTCGATCGCAGAAGATAATGATTAACAAGAAAAACCGCATGGATAAACATTTTATAAAGTTTATAAAGGGTGATTTTTTTGAGGTTAGGATTTTCATGCATTAGTATTTGACAGATCACGTGGGATTTCAGACATGGTGTTAAAGAGAAAGATGCTCAGTATGCTTTGACATTTCATCATGAATAGACTTACTAACGAGCAACGCTTGCAAATCATTGAATTTTATTACCAAAATCAGTGTTCGGTTCGAAATGTGTTCAAATTTTGACAAATTTTGTTCAGCGATGAGGCTCATTTCTGGTTGAATGGCTACGTAAATAAGCAAAATTGCCGCATTTGGAGTGAAGAGCAACCAGAAGCCGTTCAAGAACTGCCCATGCATCCCGAAAAATGCACTGTTTGGTGTGGTTTGTACGCTGGTGGAATCATTGGACCGTATTTTTTCAAAGATGCTGTTGGACGCAACGTTACAGTGAATGAACACATTTCGAACCGAACACTGATTTTGGTAATAAAATTCAATGATTTGCAAGCGTTGCTCGTTAGTAAGTCTATTCATGATGAAATGTCAAAGCATACTGAGCATCTTTCTCTTTGACACCATGTCTGAAATCCCACGTGATCTGTCAAATACTAATGCATGAAAATCCTAACCTCAAAAAAATCACCCTTTATTATAATCCCAGGTTATTTTATATTCAATTGTTAAATAATTAAATTTCTGCAACTATTCTATGAATCCAGATCCGTTCCTAAAAAAATTAACACATAAAATATTGCCAAAAAATAGTTACAAATATTGTCTAAATATATGGGTTGCCCAAAAAGTAATTGCGGATTTTTCATATAGTCGGCGTTGACAAATTTTTTCACAGCTTGTGACGCTGTAATTGCATTCTTTCTTCTGTCAGTTATCAGCTGTTACTTTTAGCTTGCTTTAGAAAAAAAGTGTAAAAAATAATATTTGATTAAAATTCATTCTAAGTTTTATTAAAAATGCATTTACTTTCTTCTAAAAATCCGCAATTACTTTTTGGGCAACCCTAGTTAATCGGTTACAATGCTCCGAAACCCCGTTCAAACCGAAACGTTAGTAGATGACATAGACAGAGACAACGGAGGACATGTTGAGGCTTTTGATGAAAATGCATTTTCCACAGAATACGATGGGACTCAAAGAAACACCGGAATCTTGAAACAATGAGGTTGATCGTAGATTTATCATAACGGAATTTATGGTCAAGGGAGCCTTGAGGAGCTTCAAACCATTTAAATCACGCGGACCTGATGGAATATTTCCGGCGTTACTACAAAAGGAGCCCGACTTTCTGGCGCCTCAACTGGCCAATATTTTCACAGCGTGCCTAGGACTTGCATATACTCCGAAAGCCTGGCAGTAGGCAATGGTGGTATTTATACATAAGCCCGCAAGGCAAGTTATGCGACACCAAAGGCCTACAGACCTATTAGCCGTACGTCCTTTCTTCTCAAAAACCATGGAACGTACTGTGGACACCATGATAAAGAGTAGGACATCCAGCGAACTGCTCAAATACAAACAGCATGTCTATGTCGAGGGAAGGTCGGTGGAGACTGCCCTGCACGAAGTTGTGCATAAAATAGAAGAATAGTTCGATGCCAAAATGTACACACTGGCGGTATGCATTGACTCAATGATCCAGTGCTTAGACCAGTACCGGGTGGACCGGGTCCTTAGAGACTGGATAAACCATATGCTAAGGAACAGGTGGATAAATTGTGTGTCCCATGGCATAAATACAAGGGAGAAAGTGGCTCAGAGCATGCCACAGGGGGGCATTTTGTCGCCACGCCTTTGGGTGACCACCATAAATAACATATTACGGATGCTGACTGAGGAGGGATTTGAACCCATCTGCTACGCAGACGTTGTAATAATATTTCTAAGGGGTAAGGATCCGAACGAGCTATGCAGAAGGGCCGAAAGGCCCTGGGCTAGACCCAGAGGTCTCAATGTTAACCCAGAGAAGACCGAAATATGCTTGTTCACGAGGATGATGAAGGTGGGCCAATTTGACGTACCACGTTTCCTCAACAAAACGATTTCGATATCTGGCAAGGTCAAATACTTAGGAGTGATCTTGGATAGGAAACTCGATTGGAAGTGTCACATTCAGGAGCGTACTGAGAAGGCTCACAGATGTTGGGCACTATGTAAACGTGCCGTAGGCTCGAAATGGGGCCTGAATTCGAGGATAGTCCACTGGCTCAACATGAGCATGATTAGACCAATACTTACTTACACCTCAGTAGTTTGGTGGACTGCTATGGAGAAAAAGTGCAACATAAGGACCATATAACAGGTCCAGAGAACATGTTGTCTTGACATGTGAAGACCACGCCCACTAGGGCAGTAGGGAGACTATTCTAGATAACCGACCCATTGGCATACACATTAAGTGTGAGGCAGCCACTGTGGCTATGAAATTTAAGGCGATGGGAGAATGGATTGAGGATGGGAGCAGCTAATACCATCTAGGTATAATCGAGGCGACGATAGGAAATCTGGAAGGAAGGTAAGAGGTTTCCGATTGGATACCTGAGACGACACTTGAGGTTGAGTGCTAGGCATACTGGAGCGTACTGAGAAGGCTTACAGATGTTGGGCACTATGTAGACGGGCCATAGGCACGAAATGGGGACTGAATCCGAGGATAGTCCACTGGCTCTACAGGTGCGTGGTTAAACCAATACTTACTTACGCCTCAGTAGTTTGGTGGACTGCTTTGGAGAAAAAGTGAAACAAAAGGACCATACAACAGGTTCAGAGAACATGTTTTCTTAGCAAAGGCGGAGCGATGAGGAACACGCCCACTAAGGCACTGCAGCTATGAGACTTAAGGCGATGGGAGAATGGATTGAAAATGGGAGCAGCTCATGCCATCGTGGTATAATCGAGGCGACGATAGGAAACTTACAAGGAAGGGCAGAGGTTTCCGATCGAATACCTGAGACGACACTTGAGTTCGAGTGCGGGGCACTGCTTCCAGCGGCACATTTTTGGACTGACGGAACCCATATATTGCCATCTGGAGGATCATGTTACACGGATGGATCAAAGCTAAAGGACAAGGTGGGCTTGGTGGTCTACATTGAGAACCCAGGGACTGAGATCTGTTTTCCACTGTCTGACCATATAACGGTCCTGCAGGTGGAGATCCGGGCGTTCTCGGAATGCGTGATGTGATATGGTATTAACGCGAGAACGTCGAGTGTGAACATCTTTACGGACAGTAAAACTGTCATGAGGGCAATAACAACCAGAAGGGTAAGGTAACGAACAGTCTTGCAGTGTAAGAAGGAGATTAACGCCTTCTTTGAGGATGGGTAAATCTGCATCGTTTGGGTGCCGGGCCATAACGGAGTAAGGGGAAATGAAAGGGCACACGATTTGACAGTAAAAGCCAGAAAATAAATTTGGCTAACCCGAAGCCTTTCGGGTTGACGCAGTCCTTCTTAAGGGCGGGGGCGTCAAACACGCATGTAACACTGTGGAACAGTGAAACAGTCGATAGGACGGCGAAAATCCTATTCGGATCGTGAGAGGACAAGGCTATTACTGAAAGGAAGTAAGAAGGAGGTCAGTATAGCTTTTGGTGTCATAGCGGTATACAAAGGACTACGAGCTCACTTATGTAAAATCGGTGCGGCAAGTGATAGCATGCGGGGAAGATGATGAGACGTTGGAGCATTTCCTATGTCATTGCCCGGTTTTCGCAGCTAACAGACACCGGTACGTAGGTACACACAACGCGTGACATGACCCAACTGAGGGGAGTGATCTGGAAAACAATTAAGGATTTTGTAAGCAGCTCAGAATTCCTAACTATCTCTATTCGTTCTCATATGGCATATTTTTGACTAGTTTTTTTCGATTCTATCTATGCGTCGTTAGAATAGAAGATCATGTTCCAACTAGAAAAAATGTTTGGCTTTTCTTATGGATCTTATGATCAACCCACCATTTTTGATATATTTTCAAATTTTTTTACCCACAATCTAAGGATGGTGTTTGTCATTCCGTTTGCAATACATCGAAATATCCATTTCCGACCCTACAAAGTATTTATATTCTTGATCAGCGTAAAAATCTAAGACGATCTAGCCATGTCCGTCCGTCTGTCTGTTGAAATCACGCTGCAGTCTTTAAAAATAGAGATATTGAGCTGAAACTTTGCACAGATTCTTTTTTTTCCATATGCAGGTTAAGGTCGAAAATGGGCTACATCGGACTATATACGATGTATCCCATTTTCGGTATATATAGACCGATCCGCCGATTTAGGATCTTAAGCCCATAAAAGCCACATTTATTATCTGATTTTGCTGCATTTTGGGGGAGTGAGTTGTGTTAAGCCTCTTGAAATACTTCTGCAATATGGCACTAATAGGTCAAGGTTTGGATATAGCTGCCATATAGACCGCTCCGCCAATTTTTGGTCTTAGGCCCATAAAAGCCGCATTTATTATCCGATTTTGCTGAAATTTGGGACATTGAGTTGTGTTAGGCCCTTCGACATTCTTCTTCAATTTGGCTCTGATCGGTCGAGATTTAGATATAGCAGCCATATAGACCGATCTCTCGATTTAAAGTTTTGGGGCCACATTTATTGTTCGATTTCGCCAAAATTTGGGACAGTGGTTTATGTTAGGCTCTTCGACATTTTTCGGTTCGGACAAATCGGTCCAGATTTGGATGTAGCTGCCATATAGACCGATCTCTCGATTTAAAGTCTTGGCCCCATAAAAGGCGCATCTATAATCCGATTTCAGTGAAATTTGACACAGTGACTAATGCTAGGTTTTTCGACATCCGTGTTGTAAATGGTTCATATCAGTTCATTTTTAGATATATCTACTAAAAAGACCAACATTTTGTAATACACAATTGAACAATGACTTGTACTTATGTATTAGTATTTGATTCAAATCGGAACATATTTCGATATAACTTCTATGGGCCATTTTTGTTCCATTTTCACCAAATTTTGACGAAAGCTGGTTTACATATATACCCGAGGTGGTGGGTGTCCAAAGTTCGGCCCGGCCGAACTTAACGCCTTTTTACTCTTTAATGTCAAATTCGTACTCTACTCCCAAATACCTTTCATTTGGGCTCGATATACATAGTTCCGATCGGCCAACTGCTACTTTGGGATTTGTTTTTGGAGTGAAGGAGAGGGTCCGACCCCTTTCAGATATCAACAAATTATAAAATTTCTTCCCCCTTCCAGATCAACCTACACAATCATGATTTGAACAGAATGCGTAGTTATAGTCCTGGTTAAGCCCGCTTACTCTGATATCTATATTCGTTTGCATCCTCAGTGTCTTTGCGACCACTTTTGTAGTCAATAAATCAACGTTATCCTATTGTTTCGGTTATTACGGGGTCCCTACAAAAGTTTTAAAGTTATCGGTTACTCGTGATTTTTCGAGCAACATTGGACGAGTATCTTTTGATGTTGTTGGTCTACATGTAACTAAGGAGATAACCGGTCGGAGTTCAAAGATAATCATTCTGGCATATGGCAGTAGATTTGATGACGCATATCTTCAAGTTTTTTGCATTGTTAATGTAGATGTTCTACCTATCGCAGATGTCTTCAAGCCCGCATTCATAACCACATGCTAATGGCGGTACACAAAGAGTAGGTGATCTAAATGTTAACTCCTATCAGTAGGCACAAGTTGACAATGTCCTTACAAAGCGTAGCATGTCTGTCCTTATCGAAAACATTTAAAAGGCAGTGAGGACCTTCCTATGACACGGTCTGACCTTATTGAGACCTCGGCTGACATGATTCTGCGGTTCCGGTTTCATAAACGGAATCCCGCCTATTCTATACGTTAGGAAGAGTTGGAGAAAGTTTTTGTGTCGTGTGCTTTTATTGTTTTGAAAACAAAAAGAAACTCTATATCTTGTCATTATACCTTCCACTATAGGATACTAATTTCGTCATTCTGTTTGTAACACCTCGAAATATGCGTCTAAGACTCCATAAAGTATATATATATGTCTATGATCGTCATGACATTTTAAGTCGGTCTACCCATGTCCGTCCGTCTGTCTGTCGAAAGCACGCTAACGTACGAAGGAATAAAGCTAGCCGCTTGAAATTTGGCCCAAGTACTTCTTATTAATGTTGGTCGGCTGGGTTTATAAATGGGCCAAATCGGTCCATGTTTTGATATAGCTGCCATATAAACCGAACTTGGGTCTTGACTTCTTGAGCCACTAGTGATCGCAATTCTTATCCGATTGGAATGAAATTTTGCACGACGTGTTTCTCTATGACTTCCAACAACTATGCTAAGTATGTTTGAAATCGGTCTATAACATGATATAGCAGCCATATAATCCCATCTTGGATCTTGACTTCATGAGCCACTAAAGGGCGCAATGCTCATCCGATTTGGCTGATATTTTCCATGAAGTGTATTGTTATGAATTTCAATAACTGTACCAAATATGGATCGAATCGGTATATAACCTGATATAGCTACCATGTAAAGCGATTTTGGATCTTGACTTCTTGAACCACTAGAGGGCGCAATTCTTATCCGATTTGGCTGAAATTTAGCATGAAGTATTTTGTTATGACTTCCAACAACTGCGATGAATATGGTTCAAATCGATACATAACTGGATATAGCTGCCATATAAACCGATCTGGGATGTTGACTTCTAAAGCCTCTAGAGGGCGCAATTCTTATCCGATTTGGCTAAAATTTTGTACAACGGCTTCTCCCATGACCTTCAACAATATGGTCCTCATCGATCTATAGCTGAATACAGCTTTAATATAAACCTTTTTTACTTTAATTGGCTATAACAGAATATTTGTTCCACTAGCCGAACATAGAATAGCGTTCCAAGAGTCTCGATCTTCTGCGCTCATTCTAAAATCTTTGACACAAAGTTTCGAGGTGTCTCCCACAACTTGATCTTTCTATCGGGCTTTTGGTCTTCCGAGTTTGCGTGTAACACCGTGTTTGCTTTCAAAAGAATTCTTTGCTGGAGCTTCTTCATCCATTCTGACAACA